>NW_028234440.1:7938050-7950550 GCF_977035675.1 Penaeus japonicus
CTTCCCCTACTGCCTTCCCCCTCCCTTTTTCCCCTACCCCCTCTTCCCTTCCTCCATTCCTATTCCTATTCGTGTTCTATAGGAAGAGCCAGACCGCCATGACTGGTACTGTTTCGAGTGCCACTCGGGGGGAATGGTTGTGTGCTGCTCCAAGTGTTACCGGGTCTTCCACGAAGATTGCATCAACGTAGAGGATAAACCTTATAATAACGAGTCATTCGTGTGTGTCATCTGTAAGGTTAGTTTATTTGATTTTTTATTTTATTTATTTATTAATTTATTTATTGAATTTCTTTCTTTATTTATTTACTTCCTCTTCTTATTCTTTCCCTTCCTTTTCCTTTCTTTTCTTTTCTTTCCTTTCCTTTCCTTTTCCTTTTCCTTTTTTCCTCTCATCCTATCTTTTCTGTCTTCTTTTTCTAATTGTCCTCCTCCTACTTCTTCATAGTCTTCATATTCTTATTCATCTTTTCCTCCTCTTTCTCCTCCTCTATTTTGTCCTTTTTCTTCTTTACCTATTTGAATAGAATCATCCCCCAAATGTATATGTTCTTGATATATAGTGACCTTCAATAAAAGAAACAAGTACGTTCTATTATTTATTTAATTTCCTTTTTGTGACCGATCTCTCTTTCAGAAACGCTTATATCAGAGAAGTGTGAAGAGTCGAATTAGCAGAGAAGAACTAAATATGCTCTTAGCCTTTACTGTAGGACGACTCAAGGAGAGAGTGAGTATTTGCCGTGTGTTTAATCACTTTCTTTTAATGTCATACTTACATTGTCATGCTATTTGTCAGAGTCTTAGAATCTGACCTTTTTCTAAAGTTAAAGTGAACTCATGTGTGAGTATATAGGTTTAAGTTTATCTTAAGGATTTGATCACAATTGTGAAATGAATTATAGAAACACTAATGCCTCAGTTTTAATCATTTTGAAGGAATTGTTAGTATGATGGACATATTGATTCAAAACTCTGTCTTATAGGGCTTTTCTTCTCTCTTTTGTATTTGCGATGATAGTATGAACCACAAAGTAAAAATTGATAAAGCATGTATCAAGATATAAAACAGTTATCACAAAACAGTTAGCTAGAACTCATATTATGGAACATACCTTTATATATGGCTCTATCATCTTTATGCACATACCTCATGATCATGTAGGCTCAGCCACTAGCCTTGAGTCCACCTATTTGTTCTCAGTTTAAAGGTATTATTTGCTTCTGATAACAGTAAAGGTAGAGCTGCAATATTTACTTGTACTTCATGTAGTATGCTCTTTAGAAATGGATAGCTATTGTAAGTATATTTATTAAGACACATTTAAAAGAAATGATTTTATACATCATTTATGCTTCTCTCAATAAGAGTAATCCATGAATGTTGTTATGCTAAGAAAAGTAAAAAAAAGAATTGATCCATACTAGAATGGAGTTGTTATTCAATTGGAATTATATGTAATCATATTTATCTGACATTTTACCACCACTGAGACCAATTGCCATAAGCAGGTAAACACTGTGATACCTTAGAGGATGGAATCAAGTGCAATGTCTGCGACTGCATGTATCTAACATCATGAAAATTCTTCTCATTTCCTATAGCAGAGCAAAAATATGAATCCTTAATCCAACTCACATATTCCGCGCATCGAAGTGCTTTTGAATTGGGGTGTTTAGTGCTCTCCTTTCATATGCATAGGCCACCCAAGTAACCACGACATTATCTCCACCTCGTCTAAAGATGATTCTCCCGACGCAGCTCCCAGTAAACATCCTGGAGAGGGTGATTCCGGCCCCATCTCAGAAGCCTGGCGTGTTCCTGAGTGACCGTGCAGCTACCAGCCAGCACACACTCGCACGCTCAGATCAGCTGAGTGGGGTCTCCGCCTCCGAGCCATGGAGAGCACAGCTGCTCCTCCACCATCAGATGGACCTCAATACCATGGAGCAGAAGACCATCGACTGCAGATACAAGACCATTTATGATTTTGAGATTGACGCTTTAACCATTGTACATAATGTAGTTATCTATCAAGGAGGTAGGTGTTTATTTCATTTTTCTTTTCTGTCCATTTTTTCTCCTTGAATATTTTTTCTCATTTTGCTTCTCTTCTCTGTCCTCTTTTTTTCTTCTTTCTATTTCTTATTATTTATATTCTTCTGATTGTTATAAAATGCAGAGATTGACAAGAAAACACTCAGTTGACCGAGACTCTCTCTTCCCACACCAGTCCACAGCAGTATGGCAGACATGGCACGGCAGATGTTGCGTGACTGCCAGTACGACTTGGTGGAACTCGAGCAGTGCAAAGACTGCTACCGCATGTCCAACGAAAAGTCCGACAAATACTGGTTCTGTAAACCCTGTAGACCGCCGCACCAGCTTGTGTACGCCAAGCAAAAAGGCTTTCCGTATTGGCCTGCTAAGGTAAGAGACTATTGGAATTAAAGGCATAGGGATATCTCTTTGTAAGTCTCCATGGCTTAGATTTAGATGCAGATCATGTATTTTGTTAATGTATTTGATTATTCGTTTGATTGGCAAAGTCAAGCATTGGTACTGACTTTTTCATATATCTCCTACTAATGATAGACTTTATATTTAGGTAGTATAATTATGAGAATAACTTGTATATCTATATTCATATTTGTTTATAGTCATAATCATTCAGATTCCATGCACACATTTCTGCTATAATAACATGTAATGAATATGTGTTTCTCTCTTCTCTCTTTTACATCAAGGTAATTAAAGTAGAAAACGACCTGTACGACGTTCGGTTCTTTGGAAGCCAGCACCAGAGAGCCGTCATAGAGAAAACGCATATTCGTCCAATATCAGTGAACATTCATACTCTCCAGGTTTGTTTATTTTTTTTTATTATATATATATTTTTTTTGCATTCTTTAATTATTTATATACATCAAATTATTAACATCTTTTATTTATGCTATATATATAAATATATATATAATATATATATATATATATATATATATATTATATATATATATATATATATATATATATATGTATGTAATATATATATATATATATAATATATATATATATATATATATATATATATATATATATATATATATAATACATATATATATATATATATATATATGAAATTTTTATTTTATTTTTTTTATGTTATGTTATGTTATGTTATGTTATGTTATGTTATGTTAATAATGACATACCTTGACAATTTTCCTTGTTGCTGTGCAGGTAAAAAGGACATCAGCCTGGAACAAGGCATGTGAGGAGCTCAAAAAGCACCAGGAGCTGCTCACTTCCATTGGCACTGAGCCAGACCTGCGCAATTCACGCACCGACAACGAGAAGATGCTTACAGATAATCTCAGGTGAGGGAGTGAGTGGGAGGTGATGAGATGAGGACGATTAGGAACAATACTATTAGGATGCTGTTTGTTTATGTAGTAGAACTTTTTGGGTATTTTTGGTATTCTGTGCTGGTTTATTTTTCTTTATTAACCCACTCACGACGGGGGCATTCTAGCCTTGAATGTCACAATGCCAGGGCTTTCGAACGCTTAGGCCTAAATCAATTAAATGGCTGGCACAATACTGTGCCGCCCGACCACTGGGCTTTTGAATGAGCGGTACAGTACTGTACCACCCGTCCAGAGAGGGTTAATATTGAGGTAGTTCAGTACATTTTTTTTTTTTTAAATAGAATACAGTAATACATTAAACAATGAATGAAATAAGCAATGTTGAAGCAGAAGAATACATGCCTTATAGAAAGTAAAATGAAGAAAATGTTATTAAGGTATGTTACAAATACATGATGATTCACTATGTATAAACTATATTTAGTGATACAGTTTTAGCTAAATGTCACTCTGTTGCAGGCAATGTACTGAATTTTTTCTCACATTTCAGACACCAAACACAGCTGCTGTCAACAACGCCCAAGAAGGAAGTAAAAGAAGAAGAGGTGAGATATATGTTAATGATAAGTGCATAGTAATAAGTTAAATGATAAGGTTGGTCAAATAGTTTCAGCATTATCTAGATATGGAGAGAGAGAGAGAGAGAGAGAGAGAGAGAGAGAGAGAGAGAGAGAGAGAGAGAGAGAGAGAGAGAGAAAGAGAGAAGCAGAACCATCTCACAGAAGTATCTCATTCTAGGATGGGAGCGGAAGCGACGAAGGCATGAACGAAGCAGATGAGAACGAAGACGAAGATGATGACGAAGAGGAAGAGGAGGAAGACGAACGTGAAGGAGGAGATGAAGAGGAGGTGGAGGAGGAGGAGGAGCGGGAGGAAGAGCAAGCCTCATCTATATCGTCCACCTCGAGAGCTAAACGTTCCAAGATGAGAAAGGTATATTTGATTAAGCTTTATAAGTGCTGAAATTACAATAGGCCTACAAGAAAAGGTATAAAAGTATGAAAGAATAACTTCAGAAGTGTTGAAAGTACAAAGAAGTATCAATGTATAAGTAAGAAAGGATGTAAAATTTATTGATTTCACTTTCAATAGCATTGTTTTAGGTATCAGATTTTTTTCTTTCTTTCTTTCTTTCTTTTCTTCTTTCTTTTTCTATTACTTTTTTATCATAATATTTATTCTATGTCTTAATATCATTGTATCACTGTATTCACTGCTTTATGTGCAGTTTAACTACTATATTTTTCTAACACACTACTATACAAATCCCTCTCATTCCACAGAAAGAACCTCCTGCGCCAGAAGATGTAGTGTCATCATCCAGCCAGGAACTCCCCACAAGATCCATAGGGGTCCAGACGTCCATGAGGTTAATGAAGGTCAGTGGTGTGCGAGTGTGTGATAAAAAACAGCAAGAAAGATCAAATGAAATGTAGCATAATAACATGTAACTGTTCACTATTTTGTCCTCAATATTCCAATCGCCTCTATTTGAGAAAAAAGGTTGCTTAATACACCTTAGAGTAACTTATATTTTTTGAGATAGTTCAATCAAGTACTTTTACACCTCAACTCAATTCATTGTAAGAAGAAATCTTATTTCAGATGGTTTTGGAAGAATTTGGCGAGCGCAGCAATAAAAGAAGCAAAGACACAGAGAAAGCCATGAGAGACCTGGCAGAAAAGGCAAGAATTTCATCATTATTTTTTATTTTTGTTTTATTATTGTTGGTATTATTAACCTATTGCAGACGGGGGATAGATTCGCTTGCTCATTCTCCAGGATGAGTTTTACTTCAGAGTGAGGCTGCTTCACAAAACATACTTTGACTAACCAAGGAAACCTGTGCTTATGACCTTGAGTGCTACAGTTTAAGACAGTCCTATTGGTACATTTTACACATTGGACTTGGTTTGAGTCACTTTCCTCTTCCCGTTCTGCCTGCATATCCTTCATCTGTGATACTTTAGAGCAAGAGGTCTTCAACTTACTATTGTCATCACTCTATAAAGATAGTGCTGCTAGAGACTGTGGATGGGTGCCATTCAAGGCTTTTTCTCTCCTGGAGGTGCTGGAAGAAAGTGGTGCCATCTAGCTTTTGGAAGTTAGGTTTGCTTAATATTACAGTAATTATAGTAATTATGACTGCAGTTGTCAACATCACACACTCCTTACTCATAGCAATAAAATAACAGTGATCCAAATTCCCCATATGTCATGCACATTATGACACCCATCATCAGGCCAGAGCTCCTGCGTCATGTATGTCATGACACCCGTCCACAGTGGGTTAATCATTGTTATTTTGTATTGTTAGTATTATTATTTGAGAGGCAAAATTTACATCAAAATCAATCAAGGATCAAGATTTTTACGGTCAGCCCCTTACATCAGGGTCATTCCGGCTTCAGGAACCTTATCTTTTTTTCTCTCTTTTTCTCTTGTTCCCACACATCACCCAAGCTTGAAAACATAGACACCTCCAAACGTAACCAATAAAACGCACTAATTAACATAGAAATACCCTTCCATGAGACAGCTCCGCCGAGAGTACGAGAGCGAGAAGCAGAAGGTAATCCAGTCGACGATGAAGCAGATGGAGAAGGAGATGGAGAGAGTCAAGGAAGACTACAGGAACAAGATATCCGACATTGAAGACAAGCACAAGCACATCATCTCGGACACCAAGAAGAAGCAGTGGGTGAGTGTCGACTTTTCCAACTGTTTTGTTCGTCATTGCCGCTGGACAGAGAGATCTTAACCCAGTCACGGCAGGGGCATTCCAGCCTTGCATGTTACAATGCCGGGGCTCTCGAACGCATAGGCCTAAATCAGTTAAATAAACGACGCCGTATGATGTCACCCAGCAAACGGGCCTTGAATGCACGGTACTGTAGTGTACCACCTGTCCAGAGAGGGTTAAGGCAGAGTGTTTGAGTTGGAAGGTAGTTTGGGGGAGAATTGTAGGCAAGTTAAAGAGTCCCCACTGTTCTTTTCTGTGCTTGTTACATTTGATGATTTTGTGTTCAGTGTTGTATTTCGTGTTCATTATCTTTGCTTAAGTGACCCCTATGGTGTATCCTAGTACACTTACTTTCTGAATTCACATTTTTTTAAGGACACGTATTATTTTGACTTATTCTCCTTGTGGCTCTTTCCTCATTTTCGTAAATTGTTATTATTGATTATTTTTGTTATTACTATTATTATTATTATTATTATTATTATTATTACTATTATTATTACTATTACTATTCACCTGACCAATTTTCCATCTCTTTTTCATTTTTTTCTTCATGGTGTTTCATTGTATTTTCTAATGAGTCTAGCTTTTTGTTAATAGTCATCTTCATTGTGTAGAATAAAATTAGTTCATCCAAGTTAAATTCACAAATGTAAATTCATCCGTCATGATCTTTCTCAGACATGTTTTTATCTAGTATCGCATCTTGATATCCCATGTATATCCCATGGTAAAATTACCCATATCCAATATTGAAGTTTCCCCATATCCCATAGGGTCATTCTCATCCCCTGTTAGCTCTTGTCCCACATTTAAAGTAATGTACTCATAATCACATGTTAAGGTTATCTCTTTCCCACCTTAAAGTTATCCCAAATTCCATATTAAGACTAGGAGTATCCCTTATTAGATTGATACATATCCCACATTGACATCGTTTTATTACAAATTCAAGACAAGATGTTACTCCACTCGCAATCAACTCCACAAACCTAACTCCAATGCATTCTCTTTTCAACGTTACAGTGCTGGACGTGCGAAGCTGAGGCAATCTACCACTGTTGCTGGAATACGGCTTACTGTTCGATTGAGTGCCAGCAGGTACATTGGCACAAAGAACACAAAAAACTTTGCCGCAGAAAGAGGTAATTTTGTGCAAATAGTGGGGCTGTGTTTGATGTGAAATAGAGGAAGAGTGAGTCTTTATTATTATTGTCATTGGTTTGTTATGATTATAATTATCATTCTTATTATCATTACTATTATTGCTATGATTGTAATTATTATAAGTATTGTTGTTGTTATGATCCTTTTTTTATTATCATTATGTATATTGTTTCTTTGTATAATTTCCTTTGTAAAAAAAAAAAAGAAATGTTTTTAAGTTGCGGATTGTGTGATTGTCTGAAGTTTGCAGGACTTATAGGTTCTTTGTTTATACTTTGATATCCAGATCGCAGAAAAAGGGACCGGAGTAAGTGCTGTGGATTGAGTGTGATGTTACGAGAGGGAGAAAAAAGAAGAAGAAAAATAGTGACGTGGGAATTTTGTGACCGTGAAATATACCCATTCTAGTTTTCTACTGTAAATAATATGATTAAGAAAAAAAAAAACTGTACAAGTAAAGCAGCTGGATATGCGGCAATGCTGTGAAATATATATATATAAATATATATAAATTTAGTCCTGGAATATAGTAAGTTTTATACCTGTGAATTGGGAATTAGCAGTTGGTTGACTGATCCATATTGTAATATACAGTATATCTTTTTGTATTATTAATTCCTTTTTTTTTTTTTCTTTTTTTTAGTTTTATTTTCATTTTTTTGCACACTACCTGTAAACCTCAACAGACAGGTCGCTGGTGTTTGGGATGGTGGCGAGGTGTACAACTCAGTGTTACGTGTTGGAAATCACTAGGTGTTCACTTGTATATACACTTTTAATTGTCAAATGTTTTGAGGAGTAAGAAGAAGAGAAGAAGAAGAAGAAGAACCCCCATTACTCTCAAATACCAGCAACCACTCCCTCATTACGAGTACGCATGACAGGGCTATGAGTGTTATTTAAGCTAATGCCGTGTGTGTTCTAGGAGACAGACAGTAGGTACAAACAACCAGTTCAGCAAAGGAGGATGAGAATACAAAAATGACCAAGTTCATATTTTGTGTTGCAGTTCTTCTTGCATGACTTTGAACACGCAATTATGTACTGTCAGGAGTTTAGTTCTTTGATGTGAGCGAGAACAATAATAAAAATTGAAATTAAACCAAAAAATAGGTCAAATCAAAGGTTTTGTTTGTAGATTGACAAAAGAATGAAAATGTAACAAGTATTCAGCTGCACACTGAAATCTGAAACGTCCTGCAATATGTTAATCATGCATCAGTCTCTCTGTCTCTTCCCCACCCTGCCCTCCCTCGTTTACCCTCCCTATCCCCATCCTTCCCTCCCTTATACCCTCCTTCTTCCCTCCTTCCCTTACCCTCCCCTTCCCTCTTTCTTACCTCCTTCCCTTACCCTCCCCTTCCCTCCTTCGATTACCCCTCCCCCTCTCTCTCTCTCTCCTCTTTCTCTTTCTCTTTCTCTTTCTCTTTCTCTTTCTCTTTCTTTCTCCCCCCCTCCCTCCCTTCACTGACTTGCATATTGATTGCCATATTGCCATACTTGCAAATATTATTTTAAGTTAGTGTGTATGTATGTATGCATGTTTGATTGTTTTTATGTTTGTGTGTTACACCCTGTCTGTTAACTCAGTTGGCAATCAATGATACCACAAGATAATAGATTAATTTGGTGATTAACTTTTCCTTGTATTAATTGACATCATATTTTTTTCTTTATTCATATGTGTGTGTATATAGAGATATGTATAGATTTGTTTAAGAATTTGTCTTTTTGTCTAGTTCTTTATATATTTTCTCTTGTTTTTTTTTTTTTGTCATTATGAATAATTAATTTCTTTATTATTTTTATTTTAGACACTTAGAAACCCGTTGATTTGCAGCATCTTGTTTCACGGCTGACAGATTGACGATAGCGGTAGTTAAGGAGATGCATTATTTGAGAAGAAAGTGTAAAATGTTTGTATAAGGGAGAAAATAGGACTTCTCCCACATCTGTACTCTGAGGTGCAGCTTCCGTCTATTTTGTTACTATGTTTTACCAGTACAGATACAACCTGTAACCATTGTCCAGGCATGTTATATTTCATCTTCTCTTTCTCTCTTTCTCCTTTGTATTCTTTATATGGTTTTCTTTTTCTCTCTTTTTTTTTGTTTTTTGTTTTCTGACTTTTGATAATATAGCAGTATAGTAAATCGAGAGCCAGGATTTTTTTTTTTTTTTTAATTACTTGGCTTGTCTCAGTAGTTTTTTTGTTTTTTTTTTCCTTTTTTTCTAGGAAGCATTAATTGCTGTCAGGAATACAATTTCTCTGGCTGTTAATATTAGGGTGTTGCTAGTAGGTCAGGTAAGGTCAGTGGTGGTTGACAATCGAGAGATCGAGTATTATTACCAGTGGATATACTTTCTCACTTCTCTGGGTGCTCGTAATGATATCTTTGTTTCAGAACTTCCCCTCCTTCTTGACTTTTTTTTTCTTCTTTTTCTTAGTTATTCTTATTGACTTTTTATGATCTATTCCTTTTTTTTCTTTCTTTCTTTCTTTTTTTTTTAATACAAAGTCTAAGAGAGCATAAATTTATATTTCTAACCAGTTATTTTACACGTAGATTCATTTGTTGAGGCATCATTCAGTAGGCCATCTTGTGCTTGTTATCTGCCTTGTAAAACTTGGAATGGTACAAAAGATTAGCCATTGCTGTACAACCTTTTCACTTTAGATAAGCAGTTAAGATGAGCGTCGCCAGAAAGCCAAATGTAGAGTAGCAAAGCCAGGGTTTGTTTGGGATAGGAATTCACATACAAATCACACAATGTGCGTGTGCTTTAGTGTGATGCATATAGATTCATACGTTTACACACTTACATACATATATACGTTATGTACATTTTTACATGCTTATGTACGTACGTACCTAAGGACATCTTTATATGTTAAAGGATTTGTAATGTTTACTTGAGTGTTTTATCGTCTTAAATTTAACTTTGATGTTTTATTGAAGGCAAATGTGTCATTGTGGTATGTTCACTGTAAGAAATGCCTGCCAGATGTGAAATTCAGGAATGCCTTGAGCTTTTCCCTTCCTGCAAGTTTGCTGAATTTAGTTTTGTACCGGTACTCTTTTATCTCCTTTTTTTCCCTCACTTCTGTTTTTTTCTCTTTTTTTCATCCTTTTTGTTTGTCTGTATTTCTTTTTTTATCATGATCTGTTGATATTAATTCCTTTATTGCACAAAGTTATTTGTATCATGCAGTGAGGTGAACCAAAAGAGTATTAGGAGCTCTAAAGAGATCCCTTGCATATATATGTATATAAGATAAAAGAATATTATTCAAGCCTTGATAAGAATGCATCACATAATAGTGACACAAGATTTTTTTTAAACAAAAACTCATCACAGTTGCCCTTTTACAGCTGTTTTGTCTATTGAATGAATATTTGTTCTACTTTTAGTTTCCACTGCTAGAGCGGGCCGAAGAGCGAAGATACGGATCATAGGCTCTGCTCTGTCTCTGGACAGTCACAGAACGATATGAAGCTGTGATGATGAGGAGCAAGGTTCTCATTGGGTGTGTGGGGGTTATGGGTATGTGTCATGAGTGCATGTGCGTGTGTGTTTGTGTTTGTTTGTGGGTCTGTGAGTATTTGTGTGTGTGTGTGCGCATTATGTGGATGTGTGGGTGGATACTGATTTCGCAAATTAAAGAAAAAATTTATATATACTGTGCCATAATGTGGATGGTATGTCAGTGAATACTGCATAAACAGGTATATTTCATTCGTTACCTGTATCTGATGTCTTTTCATTAGTAGTTTGTTTTGATTGCAAAAATGATTAGCAATCTTGTTACTCTTTTGTGAATGCTATCATAGAGCATTGATTTGTGCAATAAGTGAAAAATAACAACAGAATGTGAACAAAGTCTTCATTCTTGGTAGCTAAAATATAAATATTTGATGAAAATTAAAAAGAAATGCATATGCAGAAGAGATAGACTTATTATGTGTTTTTTCTTCATTTTACTAGTATTGTTCTTCCTCTTATATCATCCTTATTAATCACCATTGTTACTCTATTTCATCTTTTCATTCATATATTTTTTTCACTTTACTCTTGCTGACTGTAGTGGAATGAGCTGAGAGTGTTCCCAGATTTCTGTCAAGCAGATGTTTATTATTGTTCAAAAAGATAATGATTAATAGATGAAAGAGGAGGCAAAACCAGAAATCCTCTTCCCCTCTCCCTCTTCTCCCCTCCCCCTTCCCCTCTCTCCTTTCCTCTTTCTTCCTTCCCTCTTCCCTCTTTCTTTCTTCCCTCTTCCCTCTCTCCTCTCCTCTCCTCTCCTCTCCACCTCTCTTCCCTGTCTTCTCTCCTCTCCCCTCTTTCCTATCTCTCCTCTTCCCCTCTCCCTTCTTTGTTCCTCTTTACCTCTTCCTTTCTCTGCCCATCCCTCTCCTCTCTCTCTCCTCCTCTTTCCCGTTCCCTCCCCACCCTCTCTCTCTCTCTCTCTCTCTCTCTCTCTCTCTCTCTCTCTCTCTCTCTCTCTCTCTCTCTCTCTCTCTCTCTCTCTCTCTCTCTCTCTCTCTCTCTCTCTCTCTCTCTCTCTGTCTCCCTCCCTCTCTCTCTCACACCTCTCTTCTCAGTCTTTCCTCATCTCCTTCCCCCCTCCCCCCTCCCCCTCCCCCTCCCACCTTACCCCTCGTCTTCCCACTTCCCTCCCAGTGCAGACTTGCTTTAAGGAATTGAAATGTGATGAAGGGGAAAGAAAACTTCATTCTATGTAGTATTTTTGGTCTCTATGTGAGGGACACTTAAAACAAGGTGTGTTCATGTCCATATGTACATATTTAGTAGAGTTAATTTTTTCTTCCTCGTCTTCTTCTTCGTAGAGTTAATTTTTTTTCTTCTTTTTTCTTCATCTTCTTGGCATTGCTTGAGTATTTGTGTGAGATGCCAGTCAGTGCACAATGATGTAGGGGCATTTTTTATTTTATCTTTTTTTTTTTTCTTTTTTCTTTTTTTTTCATATAAGGTCTGAGGTGTTATTTTTCCAAATGCACATTGTATACCTTTTTTTATGGTTTTCTTTGTTTTCTTCATAGAGCTATATGATTTGTTTTAAAGTCTCTCACAATACCTATCTCTATTGCGTTAATCAATCCTAATCTTAATAATCTTTTTGTTAAGTTGTTACTTGAT
>NW_028234440.1:7963050-7965550 GCF_977035675.1 Penaeus japonicus
AGTTGCATTCTTTAAGCTCCAGTATATCATTCTTTACAAAAAAAGAACACAATATGACAAAAACAAAAGTAAAAAGGGAGAGAAAGCATTTCAAAAACTGACAATCAAGAAAGTAAGAGAAAAAAAAATAATAAGGAAATAGCAGAAACGTTTAAGACTGTCCATCCGAACTTCTTCCCACAAGAACCATCATAACAATAATGTATATCCCTGTCTTGGAGTTTTCTTGCATCACTTAAAAGACTGGAATCCTCTCTCTAGGTGTGTGTGCAAGATCATCGTCTAAGGTGAGGAGAAGCTGTAATGCAAGAAGTGGAAAACGTTCATAATTAATGGCTTTTACTATCTAGAAATAAGCTTTTAACGTAATTCATAGGCTAAGCTGTGATATACCTATCAGAAGATAAATGGTCGAAGCTGCAAATCGCTAATTAAAGTCCATATAACTGAGGACCAGTCTTCATTTTGTATGAATACTTTGCTCTAGTAGGAATCTGTATGAAAAACCAAGCTATCAATATACAGTATGCAGGTAAGAATCTTTCAATCTAGTAAGAATTTGAACTTCGAACTGAACAACAACACACAACACATACATACACATATACACACACACACACACACACACACACACACACACACACACACACACACACACACACACACACACACACACACACACACACACACACACACACACTCACACTCTCACATACATACACACACACACACACACACACACACACACACACACACACACACACACACACACACACACACACACACACACACACACACACACACACACACACACACACACACAAATGCACACGCACACGCACACGCACACACACACACACACAGGGCTCCTTACCATGAAGCCAAAGAACATGGCCGCAGCTGAGAAGAAATGCCATATGTCATGAGTGTCGTAGAAGTGAAGCAAAACGCACTCCTGGTTGAACTGGCGGCTGTGTGCAGGAGTGAGTTCCCACGTGGTTGTGTGATGAACGTAGAAGAAAATGGCTGCGCTCCATCCGAAGAGGCAGAGTAATAAGTAGACCAAAGGCTGTAGTTGGAGCCGTTCACGGTGTCTCAGCTGGGAGAGAATGAGGTTTGTTAGCTGATATCAAATACTTATTCTGTTCTCTTGCTTCTCTAATTAATTTTTTCATCCTAAAAATGTGGTTTTAATAGCTTTTTCCCACTTAAAAAGTCTTTTCTGAAGGGCTTTTAACCCTTTCAGATTCAGATGATATCAAATAAGGTTAACCAATTTTCAACCATTTTGGTTGAAATGTATATTTCATACTGCATAACTTCACTTGTGTTTTTTTTAACTTACTTTTTTAATTTCCATCATACCAAGTTCGAGAGGAAAAATTCAGCTTCAAAATGAGCGTAAGACAGAAAATAACTCAATAATAAACACTCAAACTGAATTATTGCTAAGGAAACACTGAATTGTGAGGTGCATGCAACCCACCAAATGCACCTGGCAAGTGGCCAAAATTTGAAAGAGGCTTAACATTTCACAACTTAAAATATTTTTTCTCTAGTTTCATGAAATAAATTACCAATCTATAAGAGAAAACAATGAAACTGAAATTCTTCAATCCTAGTTCATACTTTCCCAGCACCACTTAAAGTACACCCTATCCTTCCACAATCCCACTCACCTTCATGATGATGTAGAAAGCAATGTACAACAGCAAATTTGTCAAGAAAATGATCAGAAGGTATGAGGCAAAGTCCTTGGGTGTGGAGACCATCCCGTAGATGGCCAGACCCCAGTTGGCGGCATTACCCAAGAGCAGGAGAACCATACGGTCACAGTACATGGGCCTGCATATTCCCCGCCAGTCACTTAGCTCACTCATGAACCAGGTTTTCATCCGTCCAAATAGACCCAAATCTGGAGACACAATGAACAAAAAACAAGAAAATTATTTGCAAAATCACCAGATATTCTGATTACACTGCATGAATCTTTAGACAGCTTTGAGAATAAGTTCAATATATTTCATTCCACTTGCATACTTCATTCACACATTAACATAACAAGATTTCCAAAATTTTAAGACTAAGCATTCAATGATTACAATATGGCTACTTTGTCTAATAATAATAATAACAATAACTAAAATGACGAATAGAGTTCATTACGAATGTGACAAATGGAGAAAAGGGTATGAATGAAATTGAATAACAACACAAAAGATATAACTGATATACAGTTACCAAATAGTTACCATAATAATTGTAACAGTACCAAAGATACTAAACACTCATAACAATGACGCTAAAACCAGTAGAAACACCAATCAAAATACACTGACAACTCACCGCACTTCCACCTCCCCATGTAGTAAATGTTGCATGACAGGAGGAGGCACGAGATCACGTGGATGAACCCGAAGATGACCCAGAATAAAATTGTCCCTGTGAGCACCCCAATGACTCCCAGGACTACTGCTAACGCCAGGGCTGCGAAAGCCGC
>NW_028234440.1:7975550-7985550 GCF_977035675.1 Penaeus japonicus
GAAAGAGAAAGAGAGAGAGAAAGAGAGAGAGAGAAAGAAGAGAGAGAAAGAGAGAGAGAGAGAGAGAGAGAGAGAGAGAGAGAGAGAGAGAGAGAGAGAGAGAGAGAGAGAGAGAGAGAGAGAGAGAGAGAGAGAGAGAGAGAGGGGCCCATAATATAGAAATACAGAGAAAGAGAGGTGTAAAACAAATCATACTTTACTTTAGCTCACACAAATTTCACAGTAGTTCTGAAAGCTCCTAGACCTGGAGATACTTACAAGGTCTGTGTGCTCGGAGGTGGTTCTACTGGCAGCTGCCAAGACAAGACGCCTCGTTGCTGTCGTACCACAACGAGCACTGGGTATGTGAAGGCGCTCTCTGGACTGCTTACTGTGACACGAATGGCTCTTTCCTGTTGAAAAATAGGGGTTCAATCAGCTGACAATCAAAGCAATCAATTTTTGTAATAATATTTTGATTATCTATATATATAAGTATAAATATATAAATAAATATATGTCTATCTATCTATCTATACATATATTTACTTTATATAAATAGCTAATGAAAGCAATAAAAAAAATTAAAATTAAGGGGGTGGAAGGGGTCTACATATCTCAGTGAAATGCATGAGAAAATAATAAATTAAACTTATTAACAAATGCTTCTAGCTAAAACTTTAAGGGGAATGGGGGTCACCTGTTTTTCCTCATGACTTTTAGAAACAATGGGTGTATTACTTAGATATTTATAGTCTTTCACTATCATGATGATAGTACTCTGGCACCTTTTTTGTCTTTCTTTTTTCCTTTTCCTTGACATTATAGGCAGGAAAATTCTAAAATTGGTTGCATTGTGCAGCCAAGGTTTCCCAAGCTGTTTTTGAGTAGTTTGGCCTATATATGGTCTTGTTTTGTAAAAAAAAAATAATAATAATAATAATAATAATAAAAAAATAAAAAAATAAAGGTCAGTAATGCCTCAAAACCCAATTTATAAATTTCAAATTAAAAATAATTTGCCACTGCACTGAAAACCAAAAACTGAAAAATAAGGCCCCAGGGTATCACAAACAAAAGCTCAACTTGCAAAATATCACCAGACATAACATAAAATCTGCAAGAAAGTATTCTATAACCCAATGGTAATGGGAAATAATAGGAGTCCACTAGTTGCTATGCCTGGATTGATATCAAGGTTCCCCACTTGAGATAAAAATCAGAAGTGTCATTAGAACCAATAACAGAAAGAAGCTTATTGTCATGGCATGTATAGGGGTCATCTGAATTCAGGCCTACTGTGGCATGGCATGTATAGATAGATGCCATCTGTCATTGTTGGGTTAAAAAAGATATGGGATTTCAATCCTTTTTTTTGGGGGGGGGGAGGGCATGTTGTTGATGCACATTTGAAATAATACCTATCATGTTCTACTGTTTCTATTTACAAGAAAGAAACTAATCAATGATATACATAGGTCAGAATTCCTAAGAAATGATTCAATACAAGCTTTTGCCTAAAATGTCAATTTAGCAATTAGGAAATGTTTACATTCAGTTATCTTTCCCTAATCAGTCTATAATAGAAAGAATGACAAAACACTACCTAATGGTTAATTTCAACATGCAGTAGGATTTGCATGGAGGAAAAAAAAAAAAAAAAAAAAAAAAATGCAGGGGCATTCACTATAAAGATTTTACTTACATTATCTAGCAACATCAAGTCATCTTGCAACTTGGTTTGCATTACTAAGCATGAGCTTCTACTGAGAGAGGAGGTAATGTATGTCTATCCTCATGCCAGACTTTTCATTAATGTGCCCTGTTCAAGAACTCATAACTCGCCTTAGACCTTACACAATGAATGGAAATTCTCATGAAAAGTTTTCAAATGTCATATCAACTAAGTACAAATGGCCATACCCCTTAATATCACAGAACTTGCAACAATTTTTTTTTCCTTTTTTCATATATGTAACTCCAAGTTCAATTTTGAATATATTTTTTTCTTTTCCTTCTATTTCAACTAGTATCATTATCATCAGCATTGTTATCATTGTTATTGTTGTTAATGTTATTTTTTTTGTCCCCATTATTATCATTAAAATAATCATAATCATAATCATCATAACTATTATTACAATAACAATTGTAACTGCAATAATCATCATCTTTATCATTGCTATTACAATTATTATTTTTATCATCATTACTATTCCCATTATTTTTATTACCTTTATTTCCACTACTTTTATCATTAAAATAATCATTATTGTCATTTTCATTCATATCATTACTATCACCATTATAATTATCCATATTCAACCTAACATTAATACTAATATCAATATCAATAGTAGTATTAATATCAACCCTTCTGAGACTAGCCATATCTTAAAATACTTGGCCTGGGCTGTGCATCTTAATTAAGATGTTTTTCTATCATTTTCTAGACTTATGGTATGATATATGAGTCTATATATGATATATTAGCAAAATGATACTGATTAAAATTTGGTATATCAGGGTAAAAGAAGTCTGACCCACAAAAAATGCATGTCACTGAAGGGTTGCTACTAATATGAACATTATCATTATCATAACAAATCATTATTATCACTAGCTATTATCATGCTCATCATTATCATCTTTATCATTATTACTATTATCACCATCATAATCATCATCATTACAATTATCATTATTCATCATCGTTAGTACTATCATTATTATCATAATTATCATCATTTTCATAAAAATTATTATCATTATCATCATTATTGTCATTATCACAATTGAATTGTCTTCATCATGATCATCATTATAATTATTACCATCATTATCATCATTATTATTATTGTCATCATCATCATCATTATTATCATCACCATGATTATTTTTCATCATTATCATAAATATAAATATGACCATCATTATCATAATTATTCTAAAAAAAATGAGGTAAATAAATAAGGTCCGGTAGGCCTAATAATTAACTCCATGAGGTCTAAACATTTGTGGAGCTCTTTATGTTTAATAAATTTATGTGTAATGTTGATAAAACAAACCCATAGAGTGTATATAAACACACAATCCTGGCATCAGCAGGTTAAAAAAAAAAAAAAAAAAAAAAAGTATGAAAAGCATGGTAAATCCACATCAAAGATTTTTTTTCCATTGGCCATTACAAACCTAGATGATTTATATAACTATTAGTTGAAAAGGGAGTGGCCTGTAGATTAAGATAAAGCACTCTGTATAAAGTGAAATATAACAGGAATTACATGTAATAGCAGTGTTCCTGACATTAGTAATGCTCTTCGGAAAGAGTTTTTATTTGAAAATTTTGAATAAATGCAAACTTTTTATGTGTGTACTTGAGAACTCAGTGCTGTGCCTAAAAAACATTAATATAGCCTTTGATACCTTGCTAGACTTTAAGTGAGGTCTTCAGGTTGAACTTACTATATAATACTTGTACTTTTAATTTTTTAAAGAAATATGCAACCTAAATGTAATACTGTGGCCGGAAAATAGATGAATATTTGTAATATCTGATATATGAGATACACTATTATCTAAAAGTAATAAAACACTTGATTCAGGTGTTCTTGCAACTCATATCAATTAATGCCAATTAATCTTATAATCATAATAGATTCAATTTACCCCAAAAATCTTTATCCCAAATATTTGATTTGTTGAAAGTATCCACATCACAATCTCCCTACCTTTAAAGATGTCGCATTGTAGAGGTATTCAATCAAATATTCTGTCGTCTTGTTAGTTTTCATGGTCAGGTCTTCCCCGAACGTCCCCTGAAGAACCACAGAGTGAATTATTTCATCGACGTTGTCATCTCTCGAGGCAGAGCTCTTCCTCGCTCCTACACTCCTGTAAACGACCGATTTTCTTCCCTGTTCCGAGTCAAGAATCTGGTCCTTCTCCTCCTGTAACTTACTGAGGTACAGATTGTGGTACCGGCCATGTGGAGGGTGTTCATAGGCCATGATGTCGTTGGCTGTCTTGTGGTGAGGTGTTTTCCTGTCCTTCTGTGGCCAAAGGAGAGGAGGTGGGGAAGACTTCTCATGGTCCTGCTTCTGCTCCTGTTTATGCACTAAATGCTTATTCCACCCTTCCCCGTGGGCATTGTGGTGGTTCCAGTCCCGGAAGGTGGTGTGGCGGGAAGGGCCATGGCCTTCTGCACACAAGAAAAGAGGCACAGACAGAAGGCAGATGGCCAACTGGAAAGGCAACAGGGAAGGACTCTGGGCCATCCTTGACTCGCTCCTCGTACCTCACAGTAGTCCTCTTCCCGGCCAAACGGCGTTTGATGGACCTCTCATGGAGAGGCTCTTTTCCTGTGGTGTTTCTTCACCTGGTCCTATATTCCTGAAGACATCGCGTACCGCTCATAATCGTGGAAATCCCTTGCTTTCTAAACCTAATACATGATACGTATGTCTTTGTCAAAACACGTTTAGCACTTTTTGTTGACTTCAGCGCCACTCTGAGACACTACTCTGAAAAAATAACTTTTTTCCATCAATATTTGCAATAAGTATTTTTTATTTCCCTAATCAAATGGCAATTCACATATTCTGAGCCTAAAAATTGATTTTCACATCGCTTTCCTGTCAATTTCCCCATATGAGCATGGATATGTTGAAACTGTGGCGTATGCAATAGCCATCTTTCAATATCAGCTGTTGTTTGTTTACACTTCCTTCATTTCTCTAAACATTTCAAATATATTTTGGTGTCCAACATTTCCGTTTAAAGTTTGAAGCATTTACCCCACGGCATTGATATGTCCCAGAGTGCGATGGACAGAGCCCCTGCGTGCTTAGAGCTTGGCAAAACAAGAAATAAAGGCCTCCTGACGTCACTTGATGGGCTCGCCCTCCGCCCAAGCCAGAGTGCGAGAGAATGTCGCGACTTCAAACTCCTTCTTCCCCGCTCGCCATGTGAGTAACTCTTGCGTTTCAGGTGACTCTCAGGTTTCTAGGAGTGGGCTTCAAGCTCTCGTCGCCAAGAAGAATGCGTGTCTCCCTTGACAAGGTGGCTATTTTCAAGAAGGCTGACGAAAGGTTCAACGAAGTAAAATTGGGTTGTTAACTGATGACGCTGCGTGGTTCCAAGTTTGTATTTTTTGGGATTTGCAGTTCTGTGTTTGGTTGGTCATGTGGTCATGTTGGTCTCTATGGATAGAGCCTTAGGAATTTGGTTAATAAGAGGATGTGCTGAATCCCACCGATGATTTGAGAGAAGATTATCGTGTGGGCAGGTTGAAGAACAGGAAAAAGTGAACACATATTTTTAGAGATTCCTGTCGTATTTTGACAACGCAGAGACCTGACTATTGTTAAAAATGAATCTCTAGTCATCCAGTTATCCCCAAATGTATGTCTATACACGTGAGCTTTCTCTGTATATTCGCATTGTCCGAGATTCTGAGATTTACACTCAAACTCGCCAGGAAAAGGTGTGTACCCCGAGTGTGCGTACGTGCGTATGTACATGTGCGTTCGGGCTTGAGAATGCATGGTATTTTTCGATTTATTCACATTATTTCAGTTACTTTTCATTGAAATCGTATGTTAAAGCAAAGGTTTGGATTTCGTTTTCGTATTGCCCAGTAAATCAACATCAGTGTCCTCCCGGGGCCATTATAATGAAAATAGAGTGAGTCAACGTATGTATGACGATGTTATAAATGATGTAACAGCCATGCATATTTCTCCTCTGGCCATAATTTTTTCGTAGACAACGTACCTTCCACCTCTTGTTGAAGGAATTTATGATTTTTTTTTCTTTCGTATAATGTTGATATAGTGGGATTTATGATACGTACTCTTTTCAAGAGTGACATAATCTTTTTGAATTCGATTGCATGAGAGCATCGAAGAAAGAAAAGAATAAGAAAAAAAACGTGGATAGACAAAGAAATAATGAATGAGTTGAAAGTATGAACTTAAAATACGTTCGCTGCGAAGGTTCAACAGTATCTTCTCAGCTTGTGAAAAATGCAATACATACGTAACGGGAAATTTATTGAAAAATTAATTTGACAGTTAACCGACACCCCCCCCCCTCTCCGTCACCCCTCCCTCGACACCTACTGAAGCAGATTAGACTGGGAACACATAACGCATCACACCACACGGAAACCGGATAATTAACTGCCGTTTCGTCTTTATCATGGTTACATTCCTTCCTTTTAGAATTTTCGAGAAAAAAAAGTCTTGCAAGGGGACTTTCAAATCACGCACACACTGGTAGAGACCGCAAGAGAGATACACAACAGCAGTCGCACGCAAGAGATACTGAACACAAAGCACCAATAAGACAGACCTCTTGCTATCTTCCCCCTCTTCCCCCTCCTCCCCTCTTCATGTACCCTCTCCATCCACCCTCCCCTCTCAACCCCCCTTCCCCTTCCCCATACCCTTCCCTCTGACCCCCCCTTTTTATCTCCCGCCTTATCTCTTATCAGTGAAGTGGATCTGTCTTGGATTTCTCTCTCGCCTATGACAAGTGTGAGAAGATGGACATGACATTTATATGCTGACATTGGTCGAGATAAGATTTTTTTTATTTTCATGGGGCTAATTTGATAAAAGTAGTATCAGTAATATTAAGAAGTTATGGTACATTATGGTAAACATTATTGGTAACTATAGCGACAAGGTTCTTCGATTATGATGATAATCAGTAATAATGATAATGCCGATTAAGTGATAATGAGAATGTCGATAGATAAATTTAATGCTGGTATGATGTATCTCGAATATTTCAAAGTTAGTACTAATACATGAACGATGGAGAATAACAATCATATGAAATTATTACGATTTTAATCATTACGGTCGTAACAAATACATGATTCTAATAATTACAATCGTAATGAGCACACGAGTTTAATCATTATAGTCGTAATACACACGTGATAATGATTATTTTTTCTATGAATTACCAAAGAAACAACAAACAAATTACATTTAGACCAGTGTTTCACCTCTTTAAAGTTCATTCAAATGATAAAATGTGTCTCCTAGTTCATGCGACCTTCTGCCATTGATACCTTGTTGCTGGGCTCCAGAGTTGACAGGGTCCTCAACTATGCAACTTGCAGCAACAGTTGTAAGAATGATGAGATTAAGTTAAAAACGGTTGGTGTGATAAGGGAGCGAGTCCATATCCTTTTTTATGGTATTTTAGTGTTTGTTATTGGTAGTGTTGCTGTTTTTTTATTGCCGGTGCTTTTGTCGGCTCGTTATCGACATTATTGTTCAAAACTAATTGCTGTCATTTTTGTTATCAACGTTATTCTTACGAGTTTAATAATAAAGTTTGGTACATCGATTTTTGTTCTCTCTGTAAAGGAATCTTTCTATCTTTCACACACACACACACACACACACACACACACACACACACACACACACACACACACACACACACACACACACACACACACACACACACACACACACACACACACACACAAACGCACACACACACACACACACAATTCCCCTCCCTCCATTCACCCCAGCCTCTTAGCCCCCCCCCCCCGCAACACACACACATTTCTCTTGAGACAACGGTTAAAGAGTTTAAAGGCCCGAGTGCACACGCCCTCTCCTGCCGGCGGATATGTGTGTACTGAATGACTACGCCCGGCGCTTCTATTTTAATTGTACCTTTGTTATCGCAGGGGACATGGTCATTGCTTTTCTTATTATCTTTATTGCTGTGGTTGTTTAATGTCGCGCTTGTTGCTATTGTTGTGATAGTTGTTTTTGGTTATCATTTATTGTGCTTTTTATCATTATTAGTATTACTATTATATTATCGGTATCTTTATCGTTATCATTATCATTATCATTATCATCATCATCATCATCATCATCATCATCATCATCATCATCATCATCATCACCAACGCCACAGTCATCATCATCATCATCATCGTCATCATCATCATCATCATCATCATCATCATCACCACCACCGTCATCATCATCATCATCATCACTATATCGTTGATGTGGTTGCTATTTTTTTATTATTATTATTATGGTATTTATTCTAACAGACACTAACAACTATATAAGTATCGATGACTTGCGTAATTACCAGTGCTGTCTAGTACATATCTATGGTATTTTTAGTCCACGGAAACCACTAGCACCAACGATTTTTATCCCGGTAGCTTGGAAGGACAAGGAAGAAACCTCGGATATTGAGGTAAAAAAAAAAATAAAAAAGATAAATAAAAAATAAATAATTGCAAGAAATTCCATATTTATGTAAACAAGAGTCTCGTATGCTATCTCAAGGGATTCCAACACCTTGTGACCTGCCTTAAATAGGACTTTCGTAGACACGGACCGGCGACCTCCGAGAGCGATACAATTTCGAGCCGTCACCTCGGTCTCCGCACCGTCAGCGCCCCTGGATAAGGCCAACAAACTTTCACCGTGTAGCTTTTGTCAAAATAGAGCTTCGGGTGGTTCCTTAAGGAGGACCACAAGCTTCCATATTGTCAGGATATACGGTGGGAGGATTCGTTGGCCGTTGCTTGAGCGCCGAGAGTTGCGGAGGCCGCGGCGATCGCTTGGTGTTGCGCTACTCAAATTACCGCTAATACGTTTTTTTTTTTTCATTTATTTATTTTTTTCCTTTTCTTTCTTTGTTAACCACCCGCACACATTCTCGTCACGTACTACCGTATCAAATTACCATATCAAGATGAATTGCAAGATTTGGGTGACCCACTTGTCACGAGAATTACAAAGAATTACAAATAATTAGAGAACTTCTTTGCATCCCCCCCGCCCCCCTGCCCCCCGCCTTGGAAATTGCTCCCCCCTCCCCCTCCCAGGTTATGAGCCGCAATTATAAATATAATATCACTAATTTCTAGACGTATATATTACAGGCAACCCATCGATATGTACTAAAATTGTTAGTATCAGCGACCCGGGCATTTCTTTTTCTTTCTTTTCTTTTCTCTTTCCTTCCCCCCTTTTCCCTCTCCCCCCCTCTCTTTTTTTCTCTTTCTTCCCCTCCCTTCCTTCTCCCCCTTTTTTTCCTTCCCTTTTCCCTCCCTTTTCTCCCCCTTCCTTTCCCCCCCTTTCTTTCTCCCCCCCTTCCTCCCTTCCCCCCCCCCTCCTCTCTTTTCCCCCCCTCCTTCTTTTCTCTTTTTTTTTCCCTTTTTCCCCTTTTTCCCTCTTTTTCCTCTCCCTCTCTCTTTCTTCCCCTTTTTTCCTTCCCTTTCCCCCCCCTTCTTCCCTCCCCCTCCTTTCTTCCCCCCCTTTCCCTCCCTCCCCCCTCTCCTCTCCCTCTCTCCTTCCCCCCTCTCCCCCTCCTCTCTCCTCTCTCTCTCCCCCCCCCGTTCTCCCTCTCCCTCTCCTCCCCTTTTCTCTTTCCCCTCTTCTCCCTCTCATCCTCCCCCCTCTCTCCTCTCTCCTCCTCTCTCCCTCCCCCCTCCCCTTCCCTCTCTCTCCCCTCCCTCCCTCCCTCCTCCCATCACCTTTCTCTCTAAATTTCTCCACCCGTCCTCCGCCGTCCTCCCCCTTTCCCCCCCCCTCCCTCCCCCCCCCTCCCCCCCCCTCCCCCCCCTAATTTTCTTTCAATTTCAATTCCAAAATTTGCAGCATGTGTCTTTCTCGTCAGAATTGGCTTTTCGTAGCATAGCCAAGATTTCTGTGACGTCACTTTGTCATGGGTGTCAGTGACAATCAGTGTGAAGGACAGTGAGTGATCGTGAGTGTGAGGGGAAGGGGGTAAGCGAGGGAGGGGTCTAACTGTCTATGTATCTGTCTGTTGTCATATTCATATTGAAGTAATGGTAATTATATGCATATATATATATATATAATATAATATATATATTAAATATATATATTTATTATACTTAAAGTATGTAAATATATATAAATATATATAATAATATATATATAATATATATATGTAGTATGATTAGTATATGTATATATAGGGGTGGGGTGTA
>NW_028234440.1:8025550-8028050 GCF_977035675.1 Penaeus japonicus
AGGACATGTGGCCAACGACACCCGTTTGGGTTGTTATGATCCCTCATGTCTTATTTTGGGGAGGTTGTAGTCAAGTGGTTGATATCAGTATTCATTGGTATTGTTGTTACCGTTGTTGTTATTACTGTTTTCCATTTTCATTAATATTGTTTTTGTTTATTATTAATATTATTGTTATCATTGTTATTATTATTATTATTATTATTATTATTATTATTATTATTATTTTGTTATTTTCATTATTGTTGTCACTATAATTGTTGTTATTATTCTTACTATGATATTATTATTGTGGGGAGAGGCACATGCCAAGGTACCAGGGTTGTACCTGTGGATGCCAATGGAGATGTGCCACAGGAGACTTAATGGAGGGGGATAGGAATAATAGAAGGAGAGATGTGTGGTCATTCATGAGGTAAAAGAGAATGGATAAGAGAAAGTAATGATAAAGACAGATAGAGTGGTGGATAGGTAGGTACATCCAATTATTTGTCTATTTTAATGAGGAGTAAAGGAGAGAAAGAGAAAAGAGAAGAAAGGAGAAGAGAGGAAGATGACAAGGGAAAGAAAAGGGGGACATTGGAAGATGGAAAAAGTAAGTGAGAAAATACCTATGAGGAGGGAGAAGAAAGAAACATTGATGAATGAAGATGGATGGAAAATGAGAATGATATGGGAAAGGGAGATGAAGGGATAGATTTAAGGAGAGAGAGAGAGAGAGACTGAGACTGAGACAGAGACTTTTTATGGGTTCATATAATGTAGCCAACCCTAATATCAAGTTGTTGAATCTAAAATTGAGATGATTTTAGATTGATTTTGAAGAGCTTGATGTCGACTTATATTTGCTGAAATAAGAAGGGAAAAAATTCCTGGGCTACTGACTCTTCGCCACTTTTACCTAGGTGTTGGAACTTTTTTTCTTGTACATTACTCAGCAGTAAAGTGTTAAACAATTTTTGAAACCAGATGAAAAAAAAAATATATATTTTTTTTTTTTCTCATTCTTGTTTTAAACTTTTTGTGTGAGGTTTATCATTGATGATAAAGGAATTAGATATGTATTTTCATTTAATCCTAAAGATTTATTGTAAAAAGTTGAAGATAAAATATAACAGGCACAGCTGATAATGGAAGCTTGTCATAATAAGTAATAATACATTAAAAAAAAAAAGTAATTTCACAGGTAACAATTTTTTTTCTTCTTGTATTCTTGCCACAATTTCCGTTACAAGTTTTTTTTTTTTTTTTGTGTGTGTGTGTGTTTCTGTTTCTGTATGTCTGTGTTCATCTTGTAATTAATTTATATAGTCATTACTTATTTCTTTTTTACACATCTATTATTTGCCATTTGTATGCACATCTCTGAGCATTATTAAAGGGAAAAAAAATACAGGAAATAAGATAAAGAGTCATCTGAAAGACAAAACACCTGAAAAGCCTACCTTTTGACATGTCTCTATTCAGATCAGCTCTTCTTTCTTATGGTAAAGCTTGGGCACATAAAGATTTAGATGATTTTAAAGCTTTAGCACTTCAAACAAATGTTGAGGAATGTTGGACATGTATCGATAGCATTCCGGTCCAAGGCGAGTGCATCATTATTTTCAGAGCAAGCCGAGATATTATTTCTCTGTTTTCCGGCAATTGTAAACTAAGCTGAAACATTTGAGACTAAACATGGAGCAAAATAGGTTTTGCATAAGCTAGATATATCCCAGAATGCTTGATGAAACTATGAGTAGACTATAAAGCATGGGAGGAAAATGCAAACTAAATGGAACAACCAAGGGCATTTGTCTTCTCTGTTGTGCAGAGGTACTGACGTATAGTTATTCTGTATTACTCATATGTTTGTATCAATAAATATGATATATGCATTTTTTACATAATCGTGATTGCAAGTACCATGATTTATTTGCATATAACTTGCACTTTTTTCCTTCCAAACTTGATGTCCAAACTTACTGCAACTTCCAGATATTAAGTTTCAGAATAGGAGACAGAATATTTTTATTTTTAAATTGATACTGAAAAGTAGGTAAACAACCTTATTAAGGTTTTCAATTAATATTCATATTATCGTGAATATTTATTCAACACTTACTTTTGCTAAGTGTTATGTGTCTCTCAATTATATTCATCTCTACTGCAGGAGGTTTGCAATCTAACATGGGCAGGTGGGTGGTTGGCAACAAGTAGCAATGATGTATGGTGTAGAGTCAGGTCTCATGCCTTGTAATGTCGCTTAATCCATTCGTGCCAATTAACTTGCTATCACATTTAGTGGTTTTTGGGTCAGACAGCGGCGACGAGATATTTAGTCAAGGCCAGCTCGCCGGGTGAACAGACGCACAGCGCTCGTCTGTGGCTAGTGTGGCTGAGAATCCCAAGGGGTTAGGCTTATTAGTTCGAATATCCCGGCATTTCGACCATTTAGAGCCAAAATAGCCCTGTCGTCAATGGGTTAAGTGGCACATGCAATGGTCACTGATAGCAC
>NW_028234440.1:8033050-8040550 GCF_977035675.1 Penaeus japonicus
CAGCCGGGCGGGGGCGTTGTTGCCCGACTCCCCTGTGTGCGAGCTGTCATCCCCGAGTGGCCTGGCGCTGTCCCAGCTCAAGACAGAGGTCAAGACAGAAGAGGGTCTGGATAGTGGGCCCACCCTGGTGCCGCCTCCACAGCCTCTCCCAACATCCTTGCCCCCACCGGCCCCTCCAGAGCCTCAGCACCCTATGCCACACCCCATTTCACATGCTGGCCCTCCACCCAGTGTGGGGCCCCCCAGCATAGGCCCACCCAGTGTGGGACCACCGAGTGTGGGTCCTCCCTCCGTTGGGCCTCCAAGTGTGGGTCCCCCCAGCGTGGGCCCCCCAAGTGTGTCCTGCCCTAGTGCCACACACCCAGGCCTCACCACATACAGCGTACCCCCAGCCACCATGGCAGGTACGGCCCTGGCAGGGGTGCACATAGCCAGCCAGAGTGTGTCGAGCGTTGAAGAGGAGGTCAACAAGATTTCTGCCATGCTGCAGGCTGAGGCGGAGGCACTAACGGCCTCACAGAACCTCATCGCCAGCTCCAACATGGACATGGGCTCGGGCATTGTGGGGACGCACGACATTGTAGAGGCACAGGGCCTGGCGGGTGGCAGCGTGACAAGCAACGGCAGCTCCCTGAGTGCGGGGCCCGGCGGGATGATCTCCAACTCGCAGGCCATGGGTTCGGTGCCAGTACCAATGAGCCACATGTCCATGGCCACCCTGAACCAGATTCAGGCTGACCTGCTGGCCACCGTCAGCGAGTCGGACCTCAACGCCGTGCTCAACGCCACTCCTGATTCCTCAGACCTGGCTCAGACCGTTCTTCCCAATAATTCTCAGTGCTACTTAAATGACAGCGGTAATATTACCTATTTGGACCAACAGACTGTAAATACGGACAATTATGTTGAACCTCCACATTTAAGTAATCAGAATGTGTTACCACAACAGTACAATAATGAACAGTTATCAATGCCCGTTCTAGAGCAAATCACAAAAGAGGTTTTGTTGGACGCCGATCCCTCGACTCACAACTTTCAGGCTGTGTCGAGTGGAGTGCAGGGACAGTACACCAACACTACTCAGTCTGATCTTATTGAAGTACCTGTAGACTCATTTAGTTTTGATGAGATTGAGAAAATATCGTCACAGTGTGATGAGTTAACGAAAGCGGTGAATTCTATAAGTCAGTTGTGTCAGCAGGGGGGCAACAGTGGGCTGGAGTCGCAGCTAGCAGGCTTGTTGCAGCAGCCGAGCTCCACCCCTGCCCCGTCCCCCTCCCCCGGCACGACGGGCATCCCGGTAGGTAACTCCATAAGCGCCGCGCCCACCCTTGGGACGACGGCGACCAGCCAGGGCATCACGGTGGTCATTGGGGCTGGTGCGCAACCGTCTGTTACGACTGTGACGACGCAACCCTCTCTCTCTATGCCTACCCTGGCTGCCACCCTAAAGAAACCTGTGGTGTCGACAGCTGGGGGACAGCACCTGGTATCCCCTGGGCCCGCCACCTCCACACACACCCCGTCCCACACACCCACACACACACCCTCTCATACCCCCACACACACACCCACGCAGCATACCACAGCCAGCAGCAACACAACCCTCACGCCGGTGCCCCCCACACCCTCGCCCAAAAAATCCAACAAAAAGAAGAAACCGGGCGAGAGGAAGCTACTGCCACTCAAGGACCGCGAGTACGACCCAGAGGTACACTGCGGGGTGGTGGTGGCTGAGACGGGCAAGCCCTGCACGCGCTCCCTTACCTGCAAGACGCACTCGCTATCGCTGCGCCGTGCTGTGCCCGGGAGGTCCAAAAAGTTTGATGACCTGCTCCTGGAGCACCGGGCGGCTAAGGAGGCACAGACGCGGGCCGCCAAACCGCCGGACGCAGCAGCGGGCCAGATTCAGGTAAGTGCGCCCGCATGGGCCACCTCCCAAGAGTGCCCATCCTGCTTGGTGTGCTCTTGTTTGATGCCATAATCAGTCACCTGGTGCATCTCACCTGCCAGCCAGTGTTTTGGCCTCTCCAACCCCCTCTGCTAATACAGTATGCATTGGTCGTGCTTGGATGACGATGCTCGCTGCGGGCCAGTCTCCGAGCACTGCATTCAAAGGTTCACCTTTTTCCATTAAGATTTTTAGCCCTGGCTCATTCCTTTTTTTCTTCTTTCTGTCTTTCTACTTTTTTTTTTAATTTTTTTTTTTTACTATTATACCTCTTTTAGGTAATTTCCGCTGCTAGTCACAGAGAGGAAGTACCTTTGCATACATACTTCAGGGATTGTGCATACATATTTGAAATATTAATACTTTTTTTTCTTAAATTATTTTCCCATTACATGACCGCACTCTCTAAACCTCATTAGAGAGTGCGTCACGTTGTGGTGTGTGTTGTGTTGGTTGGCATGTGACTGTGTGTTGCAGGGCACCCCTCCTCGCGGGCCGGCCATGGCCACCACCAGCAGCGGAGGAATGGTGGTGGGGGGAGCCGCGGCCACTTCCCCCCTCCTGGTAAAGACCCTGGGGGGCACTGCGTCCACCCTCGTGGCGGCAGGCGACCCCTCTCCCAATCCCCCCCTACACCATCCCATGGATCCTCCCAGCACCCCGTCGCACATCCATGCTACGCCCCCCTCTCCTGCATACTGGCCGCCCACTCCCAGGATTGCTCCGGCTCTTGTACCTGCCGATAATTTTTATGTCCGCGAGCCTCCCAAACCTCTCGCTGTAAGTTAAAGGAGTGATTTGTTTGTATGGTTGATTGATTGATGTTGTCATTGTTAAGTACTTTCAACAGGAAAGTGAAAGGAGCTGGATTTTTTCCATATTATTTTTAGTGTTATAATTGTTATTACTATCATTATTATTATTATTATTATTGTTATTATTATTACTATTATTATAACAATTGTCATCATAATTATCTTCATCATTATTGTTATATTATGAGACATAGATATATCACATTAATGTTTAATTAGTTACAATTTTGTCAGTGTTTTCTCTTGCAGTTTCATATTCTTCATGTATGTACTTGTAAATTTTTCATCTTATTCGGGTTCCATAATAAAAGAAAAAGAAAGAAAAAAGCTAAGGAAAAAAGTAAATACTAATTTATGGTTGCTCTCTTGCAGACGTGTTCATATAACTGCAGAAGATTGGGTGGCCACCTGACAACAGACCATCGTACTGACCTGTTGCGCAGTGCATTCCGAAACGCCCTGAAAAAGCCGCACCCAGCCTCCGTTCTCAGTGACTCTAGCATTAGCAATACTTTAAACATTGGTGGTACGCAAGAGAGATTTGTCAACGTGAAGCCGCTGCTGGCCAAGAAGTTGCAACTGGCGGTGCCGTCAGGCTCGGCGAGTAAGGATGGCATCAGTGTGAGCACGGGATACAATGGCCACATCCACGTTGGTAACACTATGGGCAGTGCGCTGGCGGCCACGCTCAAGCGGCCTACGCAGCCAGACGCCCTGAAAAATAATGCCACGCCCATCAGTGCCAAAAATAAAAATAAAAAGGTGAAGACAAACGATGGTGCTATCAATATTGTGGGGAATGTGCTGCAACTGGACACCGGTGGGAACAAAAACCACATTCCTGTTGTTGTCAGCTTGCAAAACGGCTTGTCCAACACTCCAACTATAACCTTAAGTAACGTGGCCATTGCAGGGGTCAGAAACTCGACCACGCAACCTATCCGAATCAACCCCTCCACAACCACCACACTGGTGAGAGACGCACAGGTGACGGACGCACGGCCGGGCAGCAGTGATAGCACCAACATTGTCCTAGGGTCCAGCTTGCCCAGTGGTAGTATTGTGATATCGGACGCGTTAGCAAAGTCGATCAAAAGTGACAGTGCGGGCAGCATTCGGTTAGAACTTCACAGCAATACCTTCGGCGATGCCTCCAGATTGGTCACAAATACTGCTAAAGGTAAGCTTACCAGTTTGATTTTTATAATATTTCTTTTTTCTTTTTTCTTGTTTCTTGTTTCTTGTTTTTTCTTTCTAGATTAGGGCAAGTGAAAAGAAAATTATTGTTCATGACCCAACCAAAATTGATTTAAGGGATCAGTACTTAATATGACCAATATATTGATCTGAGGCACTTACATTGATACGAAATACATTTCTGGGATATAGTGTAATCTGGCGGTGTTTACTAATATGTATCAAATACTTGCCAAAGGTTTCAGATGCTTATGGACTCTGTGTAATGATCTTTATCAGTTTTGTGATGTTTTGAAATGATTGCAATAGCTCCGTATGTGGGTGTTAGGATGTTTAGAGACCCTTGAGCAGAATAGGGAACATTTTATTTAAAGTCATAACAGGTCTTCTTTTATATTCTTACACTGATTGTGACCTTAGCAGTAGAGTGAAAAACTAACAAATTTAGTTTATTTTGATATTAAAGGAGAAAAAAAATGAAACAGAAGCAATTACAAACATAGTTTGAACATTTAAAGACGCTATGGCAAATATACATGCCAATATATCCTATGATAAGATTAGGTGCCATTGGTGGTCAATTAGTTAAATGCTACCTAACCCAATCATTGCTAGAGGATTTCATAAAGTGCAGTCCTGTTTTAGGAAATAAACTCTTGCATGATAGGGCATATATTTGCCTAGTGCAGGGCATATATTTGCCTAGTGCTGCTCCCATCGACAATGCAATACAGCAAGGGCATGCAACTGCCCACCGAGTGATATCTCAAGCTGTTAGGTCATGCTTCTTGGCATGGCCTCAATGTCATTACTGACTTCAGCGTCATCTCCTTCTGGCATAGATCAAATCGGCATCAAATACGAGTCTCCACATCTCACCTACAGATTAAGAAAGGCAGTGACATGCTACACTCCTCACAACATTCTGAATATCACCAACAATTGTTTGATAAAAATTGTTGAAATATTTCAATCTGCACATAGACATTCATCAGTGTTGCCTACACACGCAGATCTAATTATCATATTATATGTAAGAAAATGTAAATGAGTTGTATAGTTATCTTCCTGATAGATATCCAGTGTTTACATGAATAACCTTATGAATGTGAATCAATTGTCCCACCATCATTTATAAGAAAAATTATAACTTTTTCTAAAGTTTGTGTGATCATTACAGGAATCAGAAAATAATTACTTTAATTTACTGATGCCATAATAGGAAAAATAGTAGTCATTTGCAACATAATATAAGATTAGTTTAAACAAACTCAGTCACTTACTGTAGAGATGCTAACAGAAATTTGAATGGTTCAAAAGGTGCATATGTATCATTGGAATTGGATTTCTGACCTATCTTTGGCAATGAATTGGGCAAAAGCTGACCTCCTAATTAATTTAAATTAATGATATTAGGAACCAGTGTTCTGGCTGGATAAGTAAATGAATGAAAGCATTATGTCAGTTGATTATACTTTTGAAAAATAAGTATATAAATACAGATGCACATGCATACTTAAACACAAAAACAGAGATTGAAAATAAGTACCTACATATCCTATATATATTTATACATATTTATTAGTAATGATGATAATGATAATGGTTAATGGTATTGTTTTTATTATTAATATGTTTATCATTATTATTATCAATATTATCATTAATGCAATTTTTAAGACCAGTAACTTTATTGATAGAATTATAATTTATATTATTATTGATATTAATATTGATAATACCAATATTATAATATTATTTCCAGTGATATTTTTGATGTTAGAAATATTGATATCAGTATTATTAATGATAATGTTGATATTTATATTATTGATATTATTAATATTGATGGTGATTTTATTATTGTTATTATAAACATTATTATTGCTATTATCATCATCATCATCATCATTGTTAATATTATTGTTGTTATTGTTATTATTATCACCATCACTATTATTATTATTATTATTATTATTATTATTATTATAATTATATCTTGATCTTATTGGGGGATAGGGTAAGGATATGCATGTAATGTGAAGATTATGTTGCTCCTCAGTATTTGTAGAAGTGAAAAATTGTTACAATATTTATGTCTCTTTTGTCATAGCATGGTAACCCCAAAAGGACATACATGCTGTTTTTAGTCATGCTCAGGTAAAGAAGGCACTGGCACCACTATTCTATAGGAAGCCAGAAAACTGTTGTAAAGTATTTAAGTCTGTTGATTTCAAAAATAAAGCCCAAAAGATGAAATGTGCAAATTGAATTAGCTGATTTAAAGTGATTATTTAGTGCTTATCTGTGTCAGATCATAAGGCAGCATGGCCTCTCAGGGGTTGATTAATATTTTTTTGCAAAATATGGACAAGGTAATTGCACTTATTTTGAGGACATACAGGGGAAATTTAAATATTAGAAGCACACAAAAAATAGTGTGAGGGAATGATGAAATGATGTCAGACTAAAGAGAATATTCATCCTAGATTTTTTTAAATTTCCACTAGCATGTTTGTATTGAGTTTTCATAGTGCGTGTATATATAAGCATAAGGGGTTGTGTATTTCAGATTTTTCTCAAAATCAAAGGGAAACGATAGGAAAATCCTAGGATAGAGATTGTTAACCCATTGCATACAGGTGTCATGACATGCATGTCACCACCAATTAGGCCTAAAAGACGGGAGTCAATGAGAGTAATTCAGAATGAGATGCTAAATTGTGTATTAGAAAAACAGTGAGTGATATGTAATGTGTTCTATTCAAAAAGAGCATAACATCACATCATGTATGTTGCAGTTGTTTATATTTTTTTGTCTCTCTCTCTCTCTTTTCTTTTTCTTTTTCTTTTTCTTTTTTTTCTGATTTTTGATTGACAAGATATGGTGATTGAAGTTTTTTTGTTGTTGTTGTTGTTGTTCATCCTCTCAAAGAATCTGTTTAACCAAAATTTGACTTTGATAACTTGGTCATCCCTCTCTATGTGCTGAAACCCTTTCTAGAACTTAGGAGGCCTTTTATAATGTCACCTAACCTTGGTATGCCTTTGTTTTGTTTCCTTCTCTCACACTCTGTCTTTCTCCCAACCTTTTTTTTTTTTTTTATGGAGGTACCCCATCAAATAATAAGTGTGTGTCCCCTCTCTCTCAGGTTTTACTTCATGATCTTAAAAGGTTTTCACAGTTCTGTTCTATTTTTGTGTACAATTATCTTGACTCCAATTCAATGAGATGTGGTAGCAAAAGAGAAAAAGAAGTGACGGAAGAGAATGATGATTAGGGATATAGATTATTATTTATATTTAGCAGAATTTAGCAGATGTTGGTATGAAATATATTGTAATTTTTTGGGAGTAGGCTCTGCTCTTGTGGCTATGACTTGTAACTATGCAGCCTCCTTTTACAAGCTTTTATCCTTACTTTTTATCTGTAAGACTAGTCTGAATCAGTAATAACTTCTAAAAAAAAAAAAGAAAAAAAAAAACTTTTGGTAAAGCAAATAACAAATGTTTGAGGTGGATGGGTGATGGATATGG
>NW_028234440.1:8045550-8050550 GCF_977035675.1 Penaeus japonicus
CTTCTGTCACACCACAAACCCTCCATAACTCCTACTCCTTATCTATTGTAAACCCCCTCCCCCCCATCCCCCAAAAAAGAGAAAAAAAAATCTTCCTGCTCTACTTCCGGCTTTTCATCTTGGTACTTATGTCTGCTCTTAGCAACCTGCCCCTCTCATATCCCCCATCAACCTTCCCACTCCTCTCCTCAATCCCCCCTCCCCCCCTCTCCCCCTCCTATCCACTTAGCAACTGATTTTCCATCCACTGTCCAACTTTCTCCCCCTCAACACTGTTTGTGCAATGTCATATAATCCACTCTGTGCATGGTCTGATGAAGTCATCGTGTGTGTCTCTTGCTATCACACTCACTCACTCTTTTACCTGTGCAAATGTGAACAAAGCAAAGAGCAAGCATTATTCGAGGATGAATCCTTTTTTTATTTGTCTCATTCTTTCTTTATTCATGTAATTAGCACTTTTGTACCTGGAAAGAAATAATTGATACAAAAAAAAAAAAAATGATAATAAGGTCTTTCCTCATTGAAACTTCTGGCCAAGAATAGTGTTTGCTGCACCTCCCTATTGTAAATGCCTTTGGGGGCCTTGCAAACCTCCCAAGCATCTGTTCATTCAATAATCCTAATATCCTTTTTTTAATTTAATTGCACATGTAGTAGTATGGTGTGAGTAGTATCTACAGGTGTAATCATTCCAGACAATGGTACATTAACTATTAATTTGAGACATTCAGCTGGTGCAATGTAGGGGCAGCAGGAGCAGCATCCAAGAGCATCTGACAGACCTATTGGGGAACGGCCCTCTCTGTGCATAGGTATTGTTATTACTATTATTGTTGTCTTGATTATTTTAGTGTTTGGAATAGTAATACAGAACTGCTTTGTGGTTGACAAGAGTGCTCTGTTTTTTCTTTCTTTTATTTTCTTTTTTTTTTTTTTCGTGAAGGGGTCTTTGGAACGTTTCCTTTATGCAGAGCAACTGTTTATCTCCGAGGAAAATAAAGATGAAAGTGGAAAGCGAAAAGTAGATAAGTACATGCGACAAAGAAGAGACGTCGTTCCGAGCCAAATTCACAGGATGCTTTCGGTGCTCTAGAATCTTGTGTAACCCCTAAAGTTAACTATTATATTTTTGCAGTTTTTTATATATATATCTTTTTCTCTTCTTTTTTTTCATATTTTCAATTTTATTGTATAGCCCCTACATCTCTCTCTCTCTCTCTCTCTCTCTCTCTCTCTCTCTCTCTCTCTCTCTCTCTCTCTCTCTCTCTTATTTTTTTATTATTTAACTTCTCATCATACAATTCAATCATAGTAACTTATAATCATTATTAGCTTCATTGTTCTACTTGATGTGTATATATTTATATTTTTGTGTGTGTGTGTTTTTCACAATTTAGTTTCTTTTCTTTTCTTTTCTTCTCTTTCTTTCCTTCTTAAATCTTTTCAGTTGTTTCTAACTCAGCTTCTTTTTCTCTCTTTCTCCCCCATATCGTTAGGCTCAGGGACCAAAGTTAGACGACATTCATTTGCTGGACTATTACAACTACTACAACTGCCCTTCATTACTGTAACGATAACAATTAAGATGAGGATTGCACTTAGAACTATTTGATGTCTATTTTGTTATGATTACTATTGTTATAACTATTGCTACCATTATTGTTTTTGATCACACCTAAAGCCATATGCTTACTATTTTGTTTTTAATTTGATTATTTTTATTATGATCATTTATTTTTATCATCATTATTATTATTATTATTACCACCACCACCATATTATTGCCATTCATTTTCTCATAATAGAGCTCCTTTTGTAAACAAGCTGTCAAAACATGCAGTAACCTATGGGGAAAAAAATAAAAAAACATTGAAAACCGTAGTAGTTTTTAAGAGGAATAATATATCTGAAATGACACTGAAGATCATTAGCAGCACTAGTTTTTGGGTTCAGAAAATTATTCTCCATTGACCAATTGAACATTTATTTTAGTCTCCTTTTATAACTTGTTGATTAGCTGTGAGGTAATTGAATTTCCATCAGATTTTCCTACACATATATGCTGTTGTAAATTTGTATTATTGATGTGATTTAATAGAATATTCCCGTTTTCATTCATAAGGCGTTTATGAATTTAAAAATTGTTCTTGAATTTGAGTGAGATGCATTATGATTATTATTATTATCATCATTATTATTATTATTATTATCATCATTATTATCATCATTGTTATTATTATTATTATTATTATTATTATTATTATTATTATCATCATCACTATCAGTATTATTATTATCATTATTTGATTTTAGAGTCGATCCCAGTGTTAAGTGAATGTTCGTTTTGTCTCAGTGTTTATTCACAAATATCATTTGTGAGCAGAACATACAAGAGAAAAATGATATAATAAAATAAAAAAAAACATTGTAGTTCTTCTGATCTCCAGCTTGTTCTTTAGGTGTATTGTATGTGCTTGGTCAGCATAGAGAGGATGTTGATTATATTTCTGAGAAAGGGAAAGAGTTCATACTTTTTTCAAAGCTTGTGTGAAACACTTTTCTTTTATTGTTTTCGTCATTATTTATGTATTACATGTTTTCGTATGGTGGCATTAATCAGAGAATACTAGGCTTTACATACAGAATCTCAGCGTGTCAGAAAGAAAGAGTAATGGAAAAAAGAGATGATATGGTTTTCAGGGCATGCCTCTAAAGTGTGTGGATTATAGTTTCTTCTGTGTGGTTCATTCTACAGTTCTTCTCTCTTTTTCTTTTTCTTTTTTGTATTTTTGTTTTTCTTTTTACAGTTCCTCTCTTTTTTCTCTCCTTTTCCCCTCTTCTCTGCACTTCTTGGCACCTCTCTTGTCTTTTCTTCTTTTTTCAATGTTTTGGCCTTTCTCTTCCCCGCATTCTTTCTCCCTGCTCTTTGTTCTTTTTCTGCCTTCCTTATCCCCCATCCCCCACCCCCTCTTTAAAGAAAGATACTCTTTCTCTTTCATGGTATGGTAATGAAGATAAAGTAATAATAAAAACTCGACCTGGTTTGTAAACATCATCGTGTGGCAGACTCTGTGTTTAACTTCTGTAGAGATAGGAGATTTACTATCCTTTGAATTGAGGGTACTTGCGTGTGTTACCAGCAATATCAGCTCGTGTCATGTAGTTTACGGTTGGTTATGTAAGGTAAGAACTTGATAATTGTTGTTAGGACATCTCCACAAATTTTTATTGATGTCAATGAATTATAATGATCTCGCATGAATTGTACAGAACTTTTTATTTATTTATTTTTATTTTATTAATTTCCCCCCATCCCCCCATTGTCTTTTGTCAAAATCTGACTGCTCTGGCAACCATTCCTACTTGTAGTAATTGTGTATTTGGAAATATGTGAATGACCATTTTATTATTATTGACTATTATTGTCATTGTTATTGAGTGTTATTGTCATTATTATTATTATTATTATTATTATCTATTTTCAAAAAGTCTCTCCCTCTCTTTTTACCATCAATGCCATTCATCATCCATTTCTATGAATTGTCCTGAATAAGGAAAAGTGGTTGACTTGATAGACCAGAGTGAAGGAGAAGGAAGGGAGACTAGGAAACCCCTGTCTCTCCACTCCATTTCTTGTGCAGTGTTGTATGTGGTGTCATCATTGGCCAAGCGCAAATAAGGGCAAGTCACTGAAACTGCCCGGGTATACTGTTTTGAGTTGGAGGAGGTGGAAGAGACTGGATTGTAAAAGGAAAAATAACAAGACAGATTTTTTTTTCTTTTCTTTTTCTTTTTCTTTTTTATATGATACTCCTCATTGGTTACAGGAGAGAGGGTAGTCATGAACTGTGTAGTGTATACATCTATCTATATATTTATGTTTATATATATATATATATATATATATATATATATATGTATATATATATATATATATATATATATATATATATATGTATATATATATATATATATCTATATCTATATCTATATGTATATGTATATAAATTTTGTGTGTACTTTTGTTTTTTAACAATGTAAACTACAACAGTTTCAGTATGGTTGTTGCTCCAGGCCAATCCGCTCAATAGTCTCATGCAGTCATACGTATTTCTTTCTTTGAAGCTCACCTTTCGAGATCATGATGGTGGTGGCCGCCCTTGAACATCTTTGAACTTGTCTTTCTTGTCATTATCATCACTTTTTATTCTTTAGATATTTATTCCTTTCTTTTTTTCTCTACAAATTATTTAGGAATGGAATTCGTATGGGGTCGGTGGAGATTTTTTGTGTACTGTACTGTACTGTCTAGAAGAATAAAAGTAATATATATTTCTAAAGCTGGCAGATTGTATTAGGTTCTTGGCGGTTTCTTTCTCTTTTTCTATTTGATAATTATGTATATGTATATCTATATATACATGTATATATATATATATATATATATATATATATTATATATATATATATATATATATATATATATATATATATATATATATATATATATATATATATATGTATATATCAAATGATTACATGTCTCATAGATATGAACAAATAGATTCTTTTCACATTTAACAATATCAGTGACATTTCAGCTAGCTAACAATGTACATCCTGTGTTAAGCATCCTCAGTAAGTAGGATCATAGTCAAGGTACAAAGTGGCACTGCAAAGTGACCCTTCTAAGCCATCATGCCAGTGCTTGAACTTTCCTTATCCCGCAAACTAAGCAGAGTTTCTAGGGAGGCAGAGGCTGGCACCAGTTGCTTAGAATTGCCGCGTTGTGTCACATTCCCAGTATTATTTTCACTCTTTACTTGATCTTGATCATTCAACCACTACAGACTTTGTTGGCTAATCTTGCTTTTCCTCTCTCTCTCCTCTTTGCTGGAAGCAGGACTTCTCTAGGCACGCTGTTTGTGGTTATGGGTGTTTTTTCTCAGAGTGTATGTGTAGAGAGTGAGTTTGTGAGGGTACGAGTGTGTAGGCAT
>NW_028234440.1:8055550-8063050 GCF_977035675.1 Penaeus japonicus
GTGCGTTTCCGAGTCATGACCTGTTATCATTTCCCTATTATTATTTTATTTATGTTGTGGTAATGGAGGCCAGGGAAGAAAAAATATGGACAAAAGTAATTTTTTTTAGTAGTCTATATGAAGGTTTTTTGATAATAATTATAGACTGCATCAGTAGAAATCAGTGATCTTATAATAATTATTATGCTTGTAATGTACAATTCATGTTGTTGAGTAATTTTGACATGTATCTATTACAATCATTGATTTAAAAAATATATATATAAAAAAAATGCTTAAAAAAAAATACAAAAAAAAACGTAAAAAAAAATATTCTTTAAAAAAAAAGAAAAAAAAAAAGAGGAGGATTATTCGAAGAAAGAGAATAATTGAATGAATAAATACAACCCGCGAGCAGTAACGGGTTCTCCACCCCACACCCTTGCCCCCTCGTACTGTCATGAGGGGGGAGGGGGAGGAGAGAGAAAAAAAAAAGTGTCCCTCGGTTCTCGGAAGCGTCTTGTGCACACAGTCTGTACGTATGTTTCGCGTCTCAGCTGCCGACAACCGAGGGAAGGTGAGCGAGCGAGAGACGTGTCGATGTTTTCAGGTAATTTGGAGAGTCTTCAGGTATTTCTTCACTACTAATTTGCATATTTTGTGGGATGTGTTTTTAAATAAATAAACCCACCTGATGTTAGACCAAACGGAATCCCAAGTTGTCAGTACCTTTCTATGAAAAGGAATTATATATATATAAAAAAATACAAAAAAAATATCTTGTGTAAGAATGTATAAAAAGATAAAAAAAAAAATAGAAATAATTGTGTAAAATGCTCAGAAACCAATCTCATTAACAGTGTGTATGGTTGTAAATTATTGTAAATGAATTAAATAATTTATAAATAAACTGATTCTCATTTCTACTTGACTTTATATCCATTTAAGTTTTTTTGTTTTTTCTACTATTTTATTGTGTCCTTGGGAAAAAAAAAAAAAAAAATCGTTATTTTCATCAATATCACTTTCTTTTCTAACAAATCCAGTATATTGAACAAAAGAGAAAATCTTTTATTTACATATGTAAAATGTAATGAAGTGGATATGATATATATATTATTACAATTTCTATTATATATGCAAATTAAAGAGAATTTGATGTAATTTTTCTTGGAAAAAGTCAAAAGTTTATGACGGGATGACTAAAAGGATTAAATTGATATTTTTAATTTCCAATTGATCTCTCATTTTTTATGTATCAAAAGAAAAGGATTTATCACCTTTGTATTAGAAACTACATCTTACATTTTTTTTTATAGTTATGTGTTGATAAAGAAGAGGAATTAATTTCATTTTTAGAAAGATTAAAAATTTGGAGGTTTGAAGAAACTTTTCCATACTTAGAAATAAAGATGTGTATTTATGATGAATTTCTTGTCTTCCAACTGTTCATAAGAATTCGTTTTAGTAAATTATAAGAAGTAGAAGAGAAACTTCAGGAAAAGAAAAAAATATGGTTCCAGTAACATTAAAAAATCAAATTATAGAAGTGAGACAAGAAAAGGGAGGAGATGAGAGGAGAAGAGAAGAGATACAGAGAGACAGAGATAGAGAGCCTGTTCCCATTTCTGTCTGATTATATGTATATTCTCTCTTTTTCTAATTAAAAAGAAAATTTAGTATACTACCAGAGATTTTATTCATGTTTTTAAAGGACACAATAATTTACTTTCACTTTGATTACTTTGAAATCACAATTATATTGCACAAATCTTTAATTATTCAAATTCCCCTATTTTATAAATTAGTCTGATAACTGTATATAAAGGCTAGATTTTTATACACAAAAGTTTACTGGAAAAAAATATTTATAATGAATAAAACTTTTTAAATGTGAAGTAAGATCCAACATTTCTCAATAAATGAAATAAAGCCTACTACATATCCACATATTCCTCATGTGGAATCCATATACTTGTCTAATCTATACTCCGAGTGCATCAGCGTGTACCAGTTATACAATTACTTACAGATTTATGTGTTACTCATGTTGGATACAATCCATTCAATATTATATTTCAGATCTCCTTTTTAAGATACATTTAATATTTTAATAATCTGAGGGATCTACAGTGCAAAAATAGATTAACCCATTCCCGACGGGGGAATTCTAGCCTTGAATGTCCAAATGCCGGGGCGTTCGAATTATGGCAACTGGGCTTTTGAATGCGCGGTACACATGCTGTACCACCCGTCCTGTGTGGGTTAATAGTAATAACACTCAATTCATGGTTATATTGCAATAATCTATTACCACAGAATGAGTAACAGTGAAGTGTGGAAATAATTATAAAAGTAGAATAAGCATCAAATAGAAAAAAGTAATATGCCCAACCTAAAATGACTTTTAATATCTGTAACTTTGAAATCCACTCCATTAGCCTCTTCTTTTTTTTGCTGGCCATTGATATTTAACCCAATACTTAACCCATCCACGACAGGGGAATTCTAGCCTTGAATGTCACAATGCCGGGGCGTTCGAATTATTAGGCCTAAATCAATTGAATAGCTGGCACAATACTGTGCCGCCCGGCCACTGGGCTTTTGAATGAGCGGTAGAGTACTGTACCACCCGTCCAGAGTGGGTTAAGATGAGCACCTCTTTTTCATTGCTCAGTCAATATTAGATCTGACAGATCCAATACTGTATATATGGAAAGCTTTTTATTAACTATATGATACATATTATGTCAGTTTACCTTTCTTTCACCCAGGATATCATTTTGCTATACAATGCAAAGTAAAATGGGGCTTTAGGGCCATTAACCCATCCATGACGGGGGAATTCTAGCCTTGAATGTCCCAATGCCGGGGCGTTCGAATTATTAGGCCTAAATCAATTGAATGGCTGGCACAATACTGTGCCGCCCGGCCACTGGGCTTTTGAATGCGCGGTACAGTACTGTACCACCCGTCCAGTGTGGGTTAAAATAAAGCTTTCTTTGAAATATTTATCATCATTAATGATAATATACTGTTAGAACAATATTTAGTACAGTATATTGTATACTAAGGAAAAAAGACAGGTTCCTTTCATGCATGGAAATATAATTCTTATCACATGACTTTTGATAATTATCTGGTACACTATAACAGTAGCCATAACTTTGGCTAATGGAAGATATGATTATATATGTATATATCCCCAACTTTGGGAGCATAAAAAATCAAAATTTGATATGAAAACTGTACTGAAAAAGGAAAAATTAAACAAAATATTTGAACATTTAATAATTTGTTAGCCTGGATAAAATATATAATACAAGTTACAATCTAGAAGGACATATAAGTTACAAAGTGAAGCGCTGACAACACACCAACAATGTGACTAAGCATCATCCAGTAATGTTGTGAGGCTTTTGGGCATCCATCCTCTCTCTGTGTGAACGTATATAACATTTTTGTTGAAGGATATATTAAGCTTGCCACACCTGTACACGGGTCTGCCCTCGTGCTTGCGTTCCGGCAATGGTACAAACACAATGCCTCGTTCCTGGCACCTCCTCTCCACCACCTCTCGCATGCTGAGTGTCTCTCTGCGAGCACTGTTGATGATGTCTGCCCAGTCCTTGGAGCACTGGATGGGGGGGGACCCTGGAGGAGGGGGAGGAGGGGGCTCGCTCAGTTTGTCGAGGCCAGCCAGGAGGAGGTTGAACTGATCTGTTGCTCCCGGCTGGTAGCTCAGTGCACGACTGCAAACCTCAAGGGCTTGCTGGAACTTCTGCCGGACCTGTAGGTGGTTGGCCACACTCTTAGGCATGAGGTCTCTCCAGCCTTTGTACCATGCAAGGACGTCAGTGTGTGAGGGGCTAGCTGAGAGCCATGTGCCCAGAGCCTGGTACCAGCGAGGAAAGAAGCAGCGCTCCAGAATGTCTATGGAAATCTGTGCAGTGAGGAGGTCATCCCAGTCAAGGAACCAGTGCCAGGGATCGAGATTCTGACTGTGGGGGGTGATGGTCATTTCCATCAGTGCTGCTTCTAGTTTTGGCTGGATATTAGACTGGATCAAATTAGTCATTGAAACGTCTGTGAAAACTCTCTTCCATGGCTGCAGCACCATCTTAGCTGACCTGTCAGATGGATGCCAGTGAACAAGGGCAGCTGAGAGCTTCTGCCGGATCACTGGGTACACAGACTGGAGGTGGTCCACCAGTAAGGGTAGCCAGGGATGAAGCCATGTGTGTATAGGGACAGTATCCTGCCTGGGGTTCCAGTTATGCACTGCACGGGTGATACGTGGCAAAATAACGTGCTGGAGCAAGTGTCCCTGAATCCAGACAGGTACAAGTGGCACATTCCAAACCTCCAGCACAGCCAGGAGTGGGCCACAATCCCGAGGCTCCCAGGGCCCCATGACGGTGGAACGCACAGCTGCAGCCCACGTTTCCCAAACGAGGTGGTGGTAAGGGTCCATAGGCATGTCTGTCCCAGGCTGCTGTTGCTGCTGGCCCCCTCCCAGGTCCACCAGCTTCTGCCAGGTTGAGAAAATGTCCTTGTGCGCTGCAGGCTGAGCCAGGGGATTCCACGTTCTGAGCAACTCCTTCAGGAGAGGTGTTATGTATGTGGGGGCTAGGTAGGGGATCTCATATGTGTTGTATATCTTGGGGTAGTCTCGCTTCAGCTCAGTGAAGATGGATGCTGCTTCACTGAGGCTGAGGGTCTGTTCCTTGTGTCGTGTCTCCAATCGCTCGACGAGAGTGAGAGCTTGGTCCAAGCTCTCCAGTTCCTTCTTCTCTCTTTCTAGTAGAGTCTCATACCTTTCCCTTTCGTGGTTCAGGTGAACAATTCTGTCATTCTCTCTCTCCTGCGTCCTAGCATTCCTAACGATGTCATCCTCACATTTCTCTAAAAGAATCTGAAGGTTATGCAGCAGTTCTGGGAGGTCAAAATGCTCATATCTTTTCTTCTTGTCCTCCTCGTACTCATCTACAATGCTCTTCTGACCTGCAATAGCATGATAGCTGCTCAACACACGGGTCTCAGGTCCTGTCATGTCAATAACCTTGGTCTTGGTGATGTGGCTGTCGTCTGTGGGCTTCAGCTTCTTGGACTTACCCTCCTGGATCACCTCCTCGGCGCTCTTATACACGTACTTGATCTTCTTCTTGTTCCCGGTCTTCTTCCACTGCTGCAGCTGCTCCTTAAACTTTTCCTTCTCTTCCTCGTCTGAATCGTGCACCGGGAAGTCCTTGAGGGACCTCTCGCTCCTCTCTGACCCGTAGAAGCCGATGGCTCCCTTGCCCTTGCGCTTGTTGGCTTCTACAGGGGTGGCAATACCCTGCAGATTCTTACCAAGGCCTTTGCCCTCCTCAAAACCCATCTTCTTGAGCAGCTTGCTACCAATGCCCGTCGTGTACTTCTCCCAGTCACCCAGCCCGCTGCCGAGGAGGCTTGCATTTCCCGCTCCTCCCGGTCCTCCTCGACGCATGCCCGCTATGTCATTTCTCTTGGAAGATGAAGTGAAGCCAGAGTACGATGGCTTCTTGCTGCCAAAGGACGTAGGAATGTCTTTCTTCAGGGGGGTTTCCTCATCACTGCAAAGGAATGGAATCTCACTGTGACAAAATGTAAATACCAATACTTGTATATGGAAGCCAATTTTATTTTTTGCAGTAGTTGATGTAGAAGAAAAATTGTATTATCATTGCAAATGTAGTCATCATATATATGCTCACAGAGGGAAAACAAAGTTATACAATAATAAGAAGTAAGAAAGAACTAAAATCAAAATAATAAAAACAATTCTGAAAATGATGATGATTAGGGGTGAATGAAAATAAAGTAAAAAATTATAACAAGCAAAAGGTTAAAATATGGAAAATTAAGAAAATAAAGCTCCTACACTCAGCCAACCAAAGCAAAGAAGAAGAAAAGGAAGCAGTAGAAATTATAAAATAAATCATGAAATAAAAGAGAGAGGAAGAGAAAAAAGAAGATAAAACAAAAGAGACAAAGCAGAAGAGCGGCTCCACTGCACGCACCTTGAGTCCGCGCTGGCCCCAAACATCGGCCGGGGCATGAGTTCGGACTCTGACTCCTCATCGTCCTCCTCTTCTTTCTTGTCCTTATCCTTTTCGTTCTTCTTGCCCGCCTGTTGGATACCCCCAGGCACGAAGTTGAGGCCGCCCCGCAACACACGCGCCCGGGGAACTGCAGCAGGGGGCGGGGCGTCCTTGTCATCTCCCTTTAAGTTAAATATGGGTTAAGTTGGGATGGAAGGATGTTAGAGATTTCTTGTATATATCATTTTTTTGTGTATATATATTTATTTTATTTTCTCTTTTTTCTAACATGAAAATATCTAAAAATTCTAGAAAAACCTCTGTACTAAATAAACATAAATTTGAACGTTAAAATAAAAACACCTGTATGGATGACCAAACATCATTTCCTTTGACTTTGAACACCTTATACTTTCAAAAAGAAAGAAAAAAAACAAAACAAAAGTTGATCATTTTTTCCAAATGTTTTTTCTCACTTATCTAGCTATTCATCTACCTATAAGAAGTAAGGCCTCCCTCCTCATCCCTCACCTCTTCGCCGTCGCTGGTGCTGGCCCAGATGCCGTAGATCTGTTGCTCTTTTGTTATCCTTCTCCCAGGACGGTGTGTGTTGAACTCATTCTCCAAGTCGTAGTCTGTCACCTCAAATTTCTCTGTCTCGTTGTCTGACATTTCTGAAAGAAGGAGGAGACTTTTGTTTCGAGTCTTACGTGGAAGATGATTTTGGAGCGATTTTGCTTTTTTAATGTCATTTCTTTGATGTCATTTGTCTTTCTCTAGTAATCTTCCTTTTATTCTTTGTCTCATTCATTCTCATTCTATCTCTCTCTTATCTACATAAAATGAATAAAGTTAACCAACTGAAATAATAAGTAAAAGTATACTTCATTGGATTACGTCAGAGACAAAAAGTTATTAAGTGCCAAGTTAAGATATATATTCTGCATAAATCTGTATAGCTAATTAAATCTAAGAGCTGAATGATAATTACTGAAAAATACAATATTATGAAGAAAAAAAGTTATTGCATAAAAACTAAAGCAGTTATTGAAAAAAACAAGTTTCTCAATATCTCTTCTGATTTCCCTTTTTTTGACTACTGTATTCTCGGTGGTTATGTGCGCAACCGTCAACAAATCTCGATCATTTACATTCTAGCAAGATAGCTTCTGGACCTGTAGACCAATTTAACCCATTGTTTGCGGTTTTAGTAAAATATGTATACAGTCGGATGGCAGGTTTACATTGTCTGGCACAGTGCCATCCGCATCTATGACCGACTCTGCCTTGGCAGCAAATCATGCCATCCGCTGTCAATAGGTTAATTTATGAGAAAGTCTTATCTTGTTAGAATATCCTCGGAGGAAGTGAGTTGTCCTTCTCAAAAATTCCAATAGTATGAAGGCTACAGAGATCACTTGACACTGTTCCACTATCATTGTCACAAATCAGTGTAAAT
>NW_028234440.1:8068050-8080550 GCF_977035675.1 Penaeus japonicus
TGTTATAACTAAAATAATGTTTTTTGGGAGAGGGGGAGTTTTTCTTTTAAGTTAGTCTAATATTTTGTTTGGCTTTAAAGTGATTTTTCATACGGATGATAAGTAGGGAGCTTGTCTGTCCTGATGCAATTCTCGATTGTCCCAAAAATGATGGTTTGTATTGAAAAAAGTGTTTTTCATTAGAATGGTAGTTTTTAGGGAAAATGATGATATTTATTATCTTTGTTGTCATTTATTTGTCTATCTCTTTCTTTTTTCAGTCATTTGTTTGTGTTCCTAAGTAGTAAGGTCATTATGATTTTTTTTATGGATATTATATGATTATTATTATTATTATATATATATATTTTTTGTCTTTGTGGGTAGTACACTTCCTGATATAGTTCCTGATATAATCTTTTGTTTGTTAGATGGTTTAAAATTATGGTCATGGTAAGATTTTTATTTTTATTTTATATGTATTTTTTTAGGGGCATTGATGGTTGGAGTAAGAGTATGTTACATTCTAATGATATTTTTTGCTCATTTCTACCTAAAGAGGAGTGTAGTTTGACCGGGAATGCTATGGATTTTTGTGTTTATTCTGATGTAGGGAAGGTTCATCATTACATATCTATCAGTGCTGTCTGTCTGTATTTATAACTATGTCTATATTTATCTTTATCTGTTATTATATCTATTTATGTATCTGAATCTCTATCTTTTATTGTGAAAGTGTATATGTGTGTATATGTTTGTTTTTGTGTATGTATATACATCTAGGCATCTGGAGCATTTTGTGAAGAAATTTGATTTAATGTTATGGTGGATTGAAATATTATCTTTATTAAAAAGTCTTCTCATATTTGATGATTACTCATATTTCCTGTATTCAGTTTTGAATATTAATAATTTGTATATCTATACAATGGAACCACTATATATATATATATATATTATATATATATATATATAATATATATATATATATATATATATATATATATATATATATTTATATATAATATATATATATACATATATAAAATATATTATATATAATATATATTTATTTATTTTTTTTAACTGTTAAGTTTTGAGTGTTATTATTCTTTATATCTATCTCACAGATCCACTTCAAGGTCCAGGACATACATGTACCAGCTGTTCCTGGCATGTTCACCACCTTCCTTGCCAAGAATAAGCCGCTCTTCGTAGACCCCAAGATGTTCTCTGACCTCGAGCATTTCGGCAGGATCATGGGTTACGACAAGCCCATCGACTTCAAGCTCGGCGAGAAGGAGGGAGAGAGCTAACGGCAGGACGAGGGAAAGTGGTTTCATTTAGATTAGGGTTCGGGATGTTCTGGGAGGTGATAGAGGCATTTGTATAGTATTGTTGCTTGTGTCACCTTCTTCACTGACTTCTTTTTATGTATTTTTGGTAAAAGATAGTGACTTTATTACATACAGGTGTTATGGCAGTGTAAGAATCTCTATGCCATGTGTAAAGTATATGAGTATTGTTGTATATTAAAGTGATATAGAATTACGTGTTTTTTATTAGCCTTTTGGGGATTTTTGTTTTATTATTTTTTGTGAATAATACTGTTTTTCTTTTTTTGTATTTGTCTTTGTGTATCATATGTATATTCATGGAAAAATTGAAAGGTTAGCAGATGATAAGAAAAAAACTCCTAATTTTTAAAGTAAATATATTTGTGTATGATGTTTTTCTACCTCTTTTATATCTCATGAACACAGACTCATATCAGATCATATGAAATCAGTACTGTGAAGCAAAGAGATGATACAGTGAAAGTAGAAAAAAAAATCTTTATAATAAAAAGAAAGATATAACTACATAAATACAAAAATGATACATAAGCAGTACAAATAAGATTACTATGCATAGAAAATAAAGATACATAGGAATGTAGGTGTAGAATTGGTCATGCAAACTTGCATTCAAGTTCTAAATGATTCAAACCATAGGGAGGACCTTTCTCCTATGAGATGGGACATACATAGTGTGAAAATATCCTCTGATTTTTGGAAGATAAGTAGTTGGTGTGTGTGGTCAGTGATGGGAGAAAATGCACACAGGTTTCCCATAGGACATTTCTTTTACCATAGTTATCTCATTTTCTTGTATGAACATAATTCTCTCTATGGATTCTCACAAGCTTTCTGGTCTTCATATTTGGTAATGTTCACATTGTTAGCACATGCTTAGAATAGTTAAGTAGAAGGGAAAGTTCAGGTTTATTGTGCGTGGTTGTATCTCTTTGCGTAGAGTTGAAAATATTGATAATGTATGTTTGTATGCTGAACTTTTCTTGTATATTCTGTTGATGGTTTATGGAAATGTGTTTTCGAGTTCTAACATTTTTGAAATTAAAAGTTTCAATATGTATATAATTATTTTGTTATGCTGTAGCTGTATAGTATTTCAATTATACACAGTATCAGTCTCTTTACCTTGAAATATATTCAGTAAAATTATGTAAGGGAATGGAAAATCTATTAAGAAGAAAAACATATTTTAGATATGTAAATAATTTTTGACAAAGATGGATATAACTGTAGATGAAAAAAAAGATACCAAGATACTAAGTCATGTTTAATTATGATTAATCAAAGCTGAATAATATTTGTAAGCAAAGATATTTAAACAAATTTTGTCAGCATTCCATAGGGAATTATGAACCATTATAATACATGTTTTAGATTTAGGAAGTATATATATATATATATATATATATATATATATATATATATATATATATATATATATATATATATATATATATATATATATAATGTATTTTCACATTAATGATTCCATATCATATGCTGTGGATATTTCTTTTTATGGAGAAAATAACATATTATTCATGCTAATATCCTATATTCCTATATTTCTATATGTATGAAAAAGAAAAAAATAAATTCTGATTATCATGTATATTCTTTTGGGAAGTTATTACTTAACTCAGTCATGTTAGGAGTGCATTTAGTAGGCTTACCTGACTTCACTTTCTTGTTACATTTCTTGATTTTTTGGAATTTTTAAATTAGTTTCCTTACTGTTGCTGTTGTTAATTCGATTTGTATATTTAATTTATTTTATTGTTATTAAGTTAGAAATGATATTGATGTTAATGATGATTATAATGATAATGATAACAATGATGATAATGATAACAATGATGATAATGATAACAATGATGATAATGACAACAATGATGATAATATCAATCACGAGAATAATATCAGTGAAAATAAGACCATGCTTTTCTCAGCAACTTCTCAAGGCTTAGGGAAAACAGATGAGGTCAGGTAGGCCTACTAACTAACTCCTTGATGACTGTAGTTATTAACCCTTCAACATGTATTTCTATGTTTTTTTTTGTGTGTTCACCTATTTGCTTGTTTTACATTGAGCTTTTATTTATAGTCATTATGAATATTATATCTATTTTGCTTCACTAATTTAGGTTTTGTTTTCATGTGTGGAGGAGAGTGAAAGGCTAGAAAACATTAAATGATTTATTATTATTTTTATATATATATACATCATGCACTATTTACAACCTTAAACTTATAGTTATATGAACTTGAGCAGCAATGAAAAAAAAACATTGCAAAAAATATATTAAGATATTTACACTCGGTACTTTTAAAATGTGGATAATACAAAGAGGCATTAATATAATTCTAAAAGTATAAAATTTATGCATAATGAAGCTTCACCGAAATAGAGTTTGAATATTTCTTTAAACATTTTTAATACTATTGATATATGTAGTTATTTCCAGAAGCAGATGTGGCTTTATGGATGAAATAACGATCAAAAAGTAATACTGAACTGGCAGTTATGAATTTAATCACTAAATGAATTCAATGGCACTGAAAATTGATATTTTTTTTATATATTAATGTTTTTTTTTTATGAAACGGTTTTGTAACCAATAATCCAGTGACTTTTTTAACAAATGTGCAGTACAATAAAAATGTGCAGAGAATCAGATGTACAATAATTTATGGTTTTCATGATGAAATAATCTTATAGTTCATCATTTGTTTCATTATATACAAATGTTACCATTGGCTATGCACCTTTACATTTATGACAGGATGTATATGTATAATGACATATTCATATATATTTATATATATGTATATACATGAGGTTATAAATCCTAATTCATTTACAAACCTTGTTACCGGTAAGTTATTGATTCTAAAATAGCAAAAGGACCCATTCAAAAAAAAAGATGATACAAAAACAGAAGAAAATAGAAGAAGAAAAATAAAAACAAAGGACCAAATATGACATTAAAACAAAGTCAACTTATAAAACTTAAGTCACGGACTTTTTAAAAGAAACACATATACAATAAAAAAAAAGTTAGTTTCATGTACACTATTTTGGCAGGACGAAAAAGTCGAAAAAAACATGGACACTTATCATTACTATTATTCTAATTATCATTATATTTTCCTAAAAGGACTCTTGGTCGAAACTGGTGTTGAAAGCCCTTTGGAGCGAGAGGCCGGGTTCCATTGTAGAATCAATAAATTCCTCGGCCAGTTCTCTGTCCAAGCCGGTGTATGTTCTCTCGATCTGTTCGTCTGTCAGTTCCTTGTTCTTCCTCTTCTTCTCCTTCTTCTTGTTCTTCTTTTCCTCTTCCTTTTGCTTGTTCTTGCCATCCTTGCGCTTCTTGCTGCTTTCCTTTTTCTTGTGCTTGCGTGTTTGCTGGTGCAGGTCCTGGAATGGGAATTGGGCTTTTAGTGAAAGGAGTGCTCGAGTGGCTGTGGTTGTCTGGTAGGGTGAACTGGTTGGGGGATTAGTCGGGTTTTCAGTATTGTTACCTTTATTCTTCCTAACGTCATTACTCATGTTGCTGTTGTTATTATTATAGTATTATTTGTTATCATAATTTTTTATTATAGTACTATCATCATTATTGTTGTTATCATTATCGTCATTATCATAATTACTATTATCATTATCATTATCGTTATCAATATCAATATCATTACTATCCTTATCATTTGCATCATTATTATTCCTAGTGTAGTCATCCTCATAACCATCATCAATATTATCAAAGACAATAACAACAACAGAACAGATCAGAACAAGAGGCATCCCACTCACCTGATCTGTTGGGTAGTACGGCATCATGGGCGTCACCAGATGCGGATAGTAGAGCGAAGGATGGGCGGCGTGTGTAGGGAAATGTTGAGGCAGTTGGTGTGGGTGGACGGGCGGGTGCTGTGGGTGGGCGTGGGGGTGCGAATGTGGGTGAGGGTGAGGGTGAGGGTGAGGATGGGCGTGAGGGTGGGGGAGAGGGAGAGAGTGGAGGTGTGGGTGCCTCTGGTGGTGAGGCTGGTGGAAGGGCGTCGGCATGCTGACTTTGACGTTGTGTTGTGGATGCGGGAACGCGGAGGGCGGCTGCTCGGACGTCGGGGAGACCAGCGCGTGCTTGTGCTTGTAGGGAACCACCACCGCCGCGGAGGACGACGAGGGCGGGAGCGATCTGGAGCCGTGGAGGGACGGGAGGGAGGAGGGCTTCAGGATCGAAGGCACAGACGGAGGAGTCACTCTGGTGCTGTTGGTCTTGCCCGACGAAGAGCCGCTGGAGGGCAGGACGCGGTGGGAGGACGCCGACGGGAGGGAGGACGAGGCTCCGGAGGGGCCCGAGGAGGACTTGCGGGGCGTGGCGGAGGAGGAGGACGAGTCGGAGGACAGAGGGACGAACTGCGACACGGACGAGACGCCTCGAGGGGGACCCTGGGAGGAGCCCTGGGGAGGGGGTGGCCGAGGTTAGTTAAGGGCATTTTTTTCATGTTTCGTGAAAAATTATTTATTCATACCATATAAAGATGAAATGTACTTTTGCTTAGGTAAACAAGAGTCTTCTTTCATGAATAGAGGAATGTCATATTAAACAAAAGCTAATCAATATCATGCACATGCATCAAATGTCATTTTCATAGGTAAAGATATCCATCGTACACACTGACATTTATATTCGTCTTTCTATGTAAATTCACATCACCCACCATTCTTCTACCCCGTTTCTGCAAAATTACTTGTCCCAGAAAAAAAAATGGAGAAAAATAAAATACAAAAAGGGAAGAAACCTAAATCCTGTATATACCGTATATTTCCCTGAACCTAAATGACCCCAACTTCAGATTTCTACCATATTTACGGAAGTGAAACCGAACGTTAATCCAATAGCCGCCGGGCTTTCAATGTACCGACGAAAGTTTTAAAGTGTTCGCGTAGAAGAAGAAACAAAATAAAAAGGCGACCGGAAGAAGTTGAAAGAGGTTGTCATAAAAGAAAAGAAAAAAAGAAGAACAAGCGAAAGTTGAACGGCGCCATTAGATGGGAAAGTCAGGTTTTATTGACTTTACGGAATGAATCGTTCAATTGAAAACTTTGTATGATACAGACCCATAATTGTTGTACGTGATTCAAGAAACATACTTAACATCATATCTAAATGTTAATACGATTTTATAGCAATTGGAGAAAACGAAAAAAAAAGAAAAAAAAACGATAATGACCCGGAAATAACTACAATAACAATTCCGATGTTATTAATCGGTCGAATGAAACAAGCGAACATTCTAAACAACAAAAAGTAATCAAATTCCTAATTCCTAATTCACTCGACGAACGAATAAAAACACTCCATCATTCCTTCCTACTTGCATATCGAATTCCCTTTTATCATGATCACAGCAATCGTAAACACAAAAATAGTTTCCCTTCACTGAAAAAAAAGTCATTAAAGGGAAAGGGAAAAAAAAATCGTCGTGTTTTCGCCATTGTTGGGATGGGAAAGTTTGCCTCGCTGTTAATTACTTAATGAGACAGACTGGGGCTATTGCGTCCCAGTACGAGTATTTCACCGCAGAAGAGAAAGAGAATGAGGGAAGGGAGGGGGGAAAGGGGGAGAGAGAGAGAAAGGGGGGAGGGAAGGAAGAAGGAGAAGGAGATATAGAGGGAGAGGGAGACGAAGAGAGAGAAGGGGAGGAGAGAGAGAGGGGGGAAGATAGAGAAGAGGGAGAGAAAAAGGGGGGGGGGAGGAAGAAGGAGGAGATAGAGAGGGAGTGGGAGACGGAGAGAGAGAAGGGGAGGAGAGAGAGAGAGGGGAAGAAAGAGAATGATGGAAGGGAGGGGGGATAAGGGGGAGAGAGAGAAAAAGGGGGGGGAGAGGGAAGAAGGGGGAGATAGAGAGGGAATGGGAGACGGAGAGAGAGAAGGGGAGGAGAGAGAGAGAGGGGGGAAGAAAGAGAAGAGGGAGAGGGAGGGGGGATAAGGGGGAGAGAGAGAAAAAAAGGGGGGGGAGAAGAAAGAGAAGGAGATAGAGAGGGAAAGGGTGACGGAGAGAGAGGAGAGGAGGAGGGAGGGAGAAGGAAAGAAAGAGAAGAAGGAGAGGGAGGGAAAGAGGGAGAGAGAGAGAAAAAGGGGGGAAGAGGTAAGAAGGAGAAGGAGATAGAGAAGGAGAGGGAGACGGAGAGAGAGAAGGGGAGGAGGAGAGAGAGGGAAGGGAAGAAAGAGAAGAGGGAGAGGGAGGGGGAAAGGGAGAGAGAGAAAAAAAGGGGGGAAGAGGATGGAAGGAGAAGGAGATAGGGAGAGGGAGACGGAGAGAGAGAAGGGGAGGAAGAGAGAGAGAGAGGGGAAGAAAGAGAAGAGGGAGAGGGACGGAGAGAAGAAGAGGAGACTGAGAGGAAAAGGGAGGGGGAGAAGGAGGAGAGGAAAAGAGTAAGGGGATGAGGGAGAGTGAGAGGAAGAGGAAGAGCAAGAGGAAGAGGAGAGAGAGAGAAAATAAAAATGAAGAAAGAGAGAGAGAGAGAGATGACGGGGCTATGTAACGGGAACGAACACGGCCTGGGAAAATTGCAGTATACGGTTTACTGACTTTGTGTGATTCCCCCCACCCCCTCCCATTCTCTCTTTCTCTTTCTATTCCTCTCTCTCTCTCTCTCTCTCTCTCTCTCTCTCTCTCTCTCTCTCTCCCTCTCCCTCTCCCTCTCCCTCTCCCTCTCCCTCTCCCTCTCCCTCTCCCTCTCCCTCTCCCTCTCCCTCTCCTTCTCCTTCTCCTTCTCCTTCTCCTTCTCCTTCTCCCTCTCCCTCTTCCTCTTCCTCTTCCTCTTCCTCTCCCTCTCTTTCCCCATCTACCTTTCCCTCTCCTTCTCTTTCCCTTTCTCCCTCTCTTTCCCCCTCTCACACTCCTTTTCTTTCCCCTTCTCCATCTCCCTCTCCCTCGCTTTCCCCTTCTCCCTCTCCCTCTCCCTCTCCCTCTCCCTCTCCTTCTCCCTCTTCTCCCTCCCCTTCTCCCTCTCCCTCGCTCTCCCCTTCTCCCTCTCCTCTCCTCTCTTCCCTTCTCCTTCCCTCTCCTCTTCTCCCTCTCCTTCTCCTTCTCCCTCTCCCTCTCTTTCCTCTTCTTCCTCTCCTTCTCTTTCCCCTTCTCCCTCTCCTTCTCTTTCCCCTTCTCCCTCTCCCTCTCCCTCTCTTTTCCCTTCTCCCACTCCCTCTCTTTCCCCTTCCCCCTCTCTTTCCCCTTCTCCCTCTCTTTCCCCTTTCCCTTCCCCCTCTCCATCTCCATCTATCGATCCAAGAAACATTCCCAGAGGAAAAAAAACAACAACCGAAAACACTCACGATGGGGAAGATGGTCTTCTGTTGTCCCAGCCAGCGGTAGAGCCTCTCCTTGCGGTTGTGCCCTTCGGAAAGCCCCTGGGTCGTGTCCTCCCCTTTGGAGTAGAGTCCGCAGGCCTCCCTGGCACTGATGGCGGCGCAGGCGAGGCTGACGAGGCAGTCAAGGACGCCTAGGAGCACGAGGGCGCCCGAGACCAACACGGCTGGACGGCGCACGAGGACTTCGCCCAAGACGGTTACTTCTTCCTGAGTCTCCTGCGGGAAAGGGAGGGAGAGGTCCTTAGAGTTTTTATTATTATTTTTTTTTTTTTTTTTTTTTTTTTTTTTGGAGGGGGTTGGTGGGGTGAATTTTAGTTGGAAAAAAATCGACCATACGCAAAATAGGGGATTTTTGGGGGATGAATTTTGGCTGAAAAAATATCGACCATATGCGAAATAGGGGATTTTTTTTGTGAATATTGGCTTAAGAAAATCGAACATATGCGAAATAGGGGATTTTTTTTTGTGAATATTGGCTTTAAAAAATCGACCATACGGAAAATAGGGGATTTTTGGGTGAATTTTGGCTGAAAAAATATCGACCATACGCAAAATAGGTTTCGTGAAATCTAATCAAACCTATTATTATTGTTATTCTTCGCTTACAAAAACAAACAAACAAACTATCATTGTCAATCTTGCCTAACAAAAAACAATTCTATCATTCTTCATTCATCAACAACTTATCATCATTCATGATCAAAAATTATCAAACGTATTATCAAAATAGCAATATTATCAACAAATAGTTTTTCGTCAGTCTTCATGGTGAATATTGATGTTATATTATGAATATTGATGATGGACATTGATTGACATTGATGCGTGTGATGTAACCGAAGACTGCGATGGTGTGAGGTTAGAGTTAAAAGATAATAATGGTGACTGTTGGGAATTATGGAGAGAAAATGGAGAAAGAGGAGAGAAGAAGAGGAGAGGAAAGAGAAGGAAAATGGGAAAGAGGAGAGAAGAAGAGGAGAGGAAAGAGAAGGAAAATGGGAAAGAGGAGAGAAGAAGAGGAGAGGAAAGAGAAGGAAAATGGGAAAGAGGAGAGAAGAAGGGGAGAGGAAAGAGAAGGAAAATGGGAAAGAGGAGAGAAGAAGGGGAGAGGAAAGAGAAGGAAAATGGGAAAGAGGAGAGAAGAAGGGGAGAGGAAAGAGAAGGAAAATGGGAAAGAGGAGAGAAGAAGGGGAGAGGAAAGAGAAGGAAAATGGGAAAGAGGAGAGAAGAAGAGGAGAGGAAAGAGAAGGAAAATGGGAAAGAGGAGAGAAGAAGAGGAGAGGAAAGAGAAGGAAAATGGGAAAGAGGAGAGAAGAAGGGGAGAGGAAAGAGAAGGAAAATGGGAAAGAGGAGAGAAGAAGAGGAGAGGAAAGAGAAGGAAAATGGGAAAGAGGAGAGAAGAAGGGGAGAGGAAAGAGAAGGAAAATGGGAAAGAGGAGAGAAGAAGAGGAGAGGAAAGAGAAGGGATAGCGAGAGAGAGAGAGAGATGATGATGATAATGATAAAGACGGTGAATGGAAGAACCAGATTTCAGTTTATCGAACAGACCCCGATCAGCTGACTGTGAGTGGTCAAGGCAAGCCAGAAATATACCGAGAAACATGAACTAAGCATAAAAAAGGAGAGAAAAAGAAAGAGAGTGAAAAAGAAGTCAAGAATCGAGAGCAAAGTATATTAACACGTGGTTTCGTTTTTCCTTCTCGACGTCTGGGTAATTAAAAACCATCATTGTTATCATTATTATTATGATCATCATTATCATTAACATTATCACTGTTATTGTTATTACTATTATCATCATTATCATCATCATTATTAACATTATTATTGTTAATGTTATTACTATTATCATCATTATCACCATCATTATTAACATTATTATTATTATTGTTATCATTAGTAGTTGAGGTTATCATTAATAACATTATTATTCCCAATGTAGTTATTATTATCATTATCGCTATCATAATTATCATTATCATCATTATCAGTGTTTACCATCGTTATCATCACTATCATTAACTTATCCTCATTCCCATTGTTATTATTGCTATCTCTATGTATCTATCATTTGGTATTTTTTTTCCGATCCTTAAGGAATTCCAGTAAGATGTAATTCTTCCATTATGTAAACAAAGACACACGCGTATGTCAGTGCACGTCACTCTATTCGTCTACAAAAGAGGAAAATAATAGATAAAGAGAGTAAAGATAAAGATGAAAAATAAAGATATATAAGAAAAAAAAGATAAATAAATAGATTTAAAAAAATATAAAAATAAACAAATAAGGTAAGACTATAATCAGGTAATTACGAATTATGCATAAGTGCAGAAAAGGTATTGCAAGCCAAGAACGGCTAGCAGTGAATATTGCACACACGCATACACACCCAATCTTAGGCAACATTTGCAACGTTAACCAGATGGCAACATAAGAGCGGTTGCCCTGGGGAATCAACACTGCAATGCCGGCTGTCCTACGCCCATGGGGGAGCAATGGGTGGAAGGAAGGATGGAAAGAGGGAAGGAGAGAGAGATGGAAAGAGCGAGAGGGAGAGAGAGAGGGAGAGAGAGAGAGAGAGAGAGAGAGAGAGAGAGAGAGAGAGAGAGAGAGAGAGAGAGAGAGAGAGAGAGAGAGAGAGAGAGAGAGAGAGAGAGCGAGGCGGAGAGAGAGAGAGAAAGAGAGAAGAGAGAGAGAGAGAGAGAGAGAGGAGAGAGAGAGAGAGAGAGAGAGAGAGAGAGAGAGAGAGAGAGAGAGAGAGAGAGAGAGAGAGAGAGAGAGAGAGAGAGAGAGAGAGAGAAGAGAGTGAGAGAGCGAGAGAGAGAGAGAGAGAGAGAGAGAGAGAGCGAGAGAGCGAGAGAGAGAGAGAGAGAGAGAAAGAGAAAGGAAGAGAGAGGGGAAGAGAGAGAAAGTGGCAGAGAGAGAGAGAGAGAGAGAGAGACAGAGATAGAGAGATGGAGATGGAGAGAGAAAGAGAGAAAGAGAGAGAGAGAGAGAGAGAGAGAGAGAGAGAGAGAGAGAGAGAGAGAGAGAGAGAGAGAGAGAGAGAGAGAGAGAGAGAGAGAGAGAGAGAGAGAGAGAGAGAAAGAAAGAAAGAAAACAAAAGAAAGAAAAAATATGGGAGGAAGAATAAGAAAAAACTGAAAAATCAGAACATAACACAGGAAGAGAAAGGGAAACGTGAAAGAATTCCAATTTCTTTGGATTGGAGAATTTTTGTTAAATGTCGAGGGAAATGGCCTGGCCTACCTGGTGATGACTAAGGGGTATCTCAATCACACACACATACAAACACTTACAAACACACATATGTAGAGACACATTTCTTTCCTTTGCTCTCTCTTACTATCTCTGTCTCTCTCACACTGGACGGCGATAATAATAATAATAATGATGATGATCATAATGATAATAATGATAATACCAAGAACAATTATAATGGCAATGATAATATCAATGATTATTAACAATGACAATAACAATACTACTACTAAAAAAAAACACAACATATATACAAACGTAACATTTTTTTGCAATACACTGAAGCATAAAATAATAGCTTTCACTTTCCCATGGTAGCGCCTCAACCCTGGTACTTGGGCGTGCATGGCAAATCTTCAAGAAAGCTCCTGTTATGCATAAACATTTTTGTTGCATCGAGTGAATGTAAAACAAAGGTTTAAAATGAAACTCTGATGACGCATGGATATATTATTTTTATTTTTTGTTTTTTTGTTTTTTTTTTGTTATGTGATTTTTTAAACCTCGAGTGAATGATAATGATATCGATT
>NW_028234440.1:8085550-8090550 GCF_977035675.1 Penaeus japonicus
TCACACAAACCCAAACACAGACACCAAAAGGCGCCTTCATCCAACGTCCAAACGTAAGAGGGTTTCAGAAGAGGAGCGAGAGAGAGTCCTTATTTCAAGAGGATTGGAATCTGTTAAGAGGGAATCATCATCTCTCGGTGGTGGGGGAGGAGTGAGAGAGAGAGAGGGGAGGAGTGAGAGAGGGAGGGGAGGAGGGAGAGAGGGAGGGGAGGAGGGAGAGAGGGAGGGAGGGAAGAGGGGTGGAAGGGGGATGGATGGAAGGAAGAGAGAGGGAAGGAAAAGAGAGAGAGAGAGAGAGAGAGAGAGAGAGAGAGAGAGAGAGAGAGAGAGAGAGAGAGAGAGAGAGAGAGAGAGAGAGAGAGAGAGGGAGAGAGAGAGAGAAATGAATAAGTGAATAAATAAATAAATAGATAAAAGAAAGAGACGACCTCAGACCTGCGTAGAAATAGAAAAAAAAACGTTTACAGGAATATACTGCCTTCCATACATGAATGCTTCCGACACGGTGGCTGAACACGGGTAATATTCTGGAATCTTTGACAAAACGCAGACTTCTACAGCATCGAGGTCTGGAGGATTTTTTTTTCTTTTTTTTGGAGTGCGATAAACGGTGTTGGGGAGAGACTGTGAATTTCCGTTTTTTTGTCTTCTTGTCTTCAGTTCTTCAATTCTTTTTTTTTTTCTTGTCTTTCTTTCTTAGTTCTTCACATTGTCTGTGTTTTTTCTTCTCTCTCTCTCTCTCTTTCTCTCTCTTTCTCTTTCTCTCTCTCTCTCTCACTCCCACTCTCTCTCACTCTCACTCACCCCCCTTTCTCTCTCTCTCACTCACTCTCTCTAGTTATGAGAATATTTATCTGAAGAGTCATCTACCAAATTATTGCAAATTGAATAAACGAAAATGATGCAGAAAGTTGCCAGCAGAGAGGAGAGTCAACAAGCTGGAAAATCCGATGGGAATTTGAGATGCAAGGAGACAGCCCGAAACGGTAATAACTAATAATTAGCAATAATAAGTAATAATCATAACATATAAACGGATAAATAAATCATAAAATGGATCCTAAAAAAATCGACCAAATAGATAAGAAACAATGATGAAAATACATATAATTTCTACTAAATATAACAAACACAAAAATCACTCGAAAATCTACCCCCCCCCCCCTCAAAAAACAGGAGGAAGGAGACACAAGAGAAAGTCGGGAATTGAAGACAGCGAAAACAAAAGACTAACGAGGAAGGGAAACTTAATTAGAGGGAAACGGATACAAAAGACGGATAGAAAGAAAGACACAAGGAGGGAGGAAGGGAATTAAAAAAAAAGAGAGAAGGAGGGAGGGAGGGAGGGAGAGAAAAGGAGGGAGAAGGAGGGAGTGAGGAATAAAGAGAAAGAGGAGGAAGAAAAGGAGATAGAGAGAAAGAAATAAAAGGGAGGAAGGAAATAATTAGAAATAAAAAAAGAGGGAAAAGAAAGGGCGAAAGAGAGAAAGAGGGAGAGGGAGAGACGGAGATGGGAGGGAGAAAAAGAGAGAGAGAGAAAGATAGATATAGGAAAAATGGTAGGAGAAAGAGATAAGAAAGGAGAGAATGAGAATAAGAGAGAGAGGCAAAGAAAGAGGGAGAGAGATGTAAAGACGGAAAGAAAGAGGGAAAGAAAGAGGGAGAGAGAGAGACAACGGGGGAGAGAATTAGAAAGAGAAAAAAAAAATAAATAAAGAGACAACGAAAAAAAAAAGAAAACAAAAGGAAGGAGCAAGAAACAACGAAAGAGAGAGAGAAAAAAAAGAGAACAAGAAAGAAGAGAATAAGAGAAAATAATCGAAGCACAAGGGGAGTTTCGCGTCCTGTGGTCTTTCAGAAGAATCTTTACAACAGCAGTGAAATCAACTGTAAGAAAAATCTCCCATGCGCGAGAAAGTCCAATGGTGCGGTCGCTCGGGTTTTACTGCTGTGGCGGGCTGCAATTCCCCCCCCCCCCCCCCGTGTGCTGTGTGTGTGTGTGTGTGTGTGTGTGTGTCCTGAGGGGAGGGGTGTGGGGTTTCCTCTCTTCTCTTTGAGTCTCCCCTCTTTTTTTTTTCTTTTTTTTTCATCTCGCACTATCTCTTCTTTTCTCTTTTTCTCTCTTTTTTTCACTCTCTACCTTTTCTCTCAGTCTCTCCTCTCTCTTTTCTTACCTCTTTCTCTCTCTATCTCTCTCTCCTCTTATACCCTCTACACTTCGTTGTTTTCTTTTTGTTCACTTCTCTACCTCTTTCCATCCCCTTTCCCCTCCCTCTCTCCTCCTCCTCCTCCTCTTCTTTGGTAATTCATCCTTCCCTATCCTTCTCTCCCCCTCTTTCTCCTTCTCATCTCCCTCTCCGCCTCCCTTCCTTATTTCCCCATCCTCCACTTCCCTCTCTTTATCCCCATCCTCCACTTCCTTCTCTATCCCCCTCACACACCCCTCTTACCTCCCCTCTCCCTCCCCCCCTCCTATCCCCCCATCCCCACTCATATAAACGAGAGAGGAAATTTGTTTTCTTTACCCAAGCCAGTTTGCGGATTTTCCCGTTAAAAAGCCACCTCTCAGAGTGAGAGGATGTTTATCATTGTTCTTTCTTGTATTTTATTTTCTCGTGTGTATATTCGCCATTGCAAGGTAGATCAAACAAACAAACAAACAGAGGGAAACGAGGGTAAACAAAATTTATTTGTTTATTTCTCATTTTCATGATTTTTTTAAAATCTACTCTCGTCATTACTAAGACAAATCATATGATAGATACAGAAAACAATAAAATAGAAAAAAAGATTAAACAAAAAATTAAGATAAAGATATATCCTTAAATATATCACTATCATTATTGAGCAGAATAAACAAAATATAAATAAGTTGAAATGAGTTTTTATTTTTTCTAAATAAATCCATTCGTAGTAGAATAAAAATAAAATTTGAATGAAATAAATAATTTTCCTTAACCTTAAATAAAAGAGGAGAGAGAGAGAGGAGAGAGAGATGAGGAGAACGAGAGGAGAACGAGCGATGAGAGAGCGAGAGAGAGAATGAGGAATAACGAGAGAACTAAACGAGAGAGAGAGAGAGACGAGAGAGAGAGAGAGAGAAAGGAGAGAGAAGAGACAGAGAGAGACATAAAGAGGAGAGGGGAGAGAAGAGAGAGAGAGAGAGAGAGAGAGAGAGAGAGAGAGAGAGAGAGAGAGAGAGAGAGAGAGAGAGAAGAGAGAGAGAGAGAGAGAGAGAGAGAGAGAGAGAGAGAGAGAGAGAGAGAGAGAGAGACAGAGATAGATAGATAGATAGAAATATAAAAAACATAAATAAATAGTGTGTGAGAGAGAGAGAGAGAGAGAGAGAGAGAGAGAGAGAGAGAGAGAGAGAGAGAGAGAGAGAGAGAGAGAGAGAGAGAGAGAGAGAGAGAGAGAGAGAGAGAGAGAGAGAGAGAGAGAGAGAGAGAGAGAGAGAGAGAGAGAGAGAGATAAATAAAGAGAGAGAGAGAGAGACAGAGATAGATAGATAGATAGAGAGAAATATAAAAAACATAAATAAATAGTCTGTGTGTGTGTGAGAGAGAGAGAGAGAGAGAGAGAGAGAGAGAGAGAGAGAGAGAGAGAGAGAGAGAGAGAGAGAGAGAGAGAGGAGAGGTGAGGAGTTGAAGAAGAGAGAGAGAGAGAGTAAGAGAAGATGGCGAGAGAGGAGAGAGCTAGAGAGAGAGAGATGGAGAGAGAGAGAGAGAAAAGAGAGGAGAGGAGACGGAGATAGATAGGATAGATAGAGAGGAGAGAGAGAAACATATATCAATAGTGAGAGAGAGAGAGAGAGAGAAATACAAAAACATCCCAGTTACAAAACTATTGACCGAAGACTTATAACCGCAAAACGTATCCATAGCATTTATGGCGAGGGTTCTTCCGTTATTTAAATCGGCTGTGGTTTCTTGTGAGATGAAGGAAGGAGAGAGAGAGAGAGAGAGAGAGAGAGAGAGAAGAAATGTAAGTGAAAAAAATGTGTATTTTCTCGTGCTGTGTATGTCTATGTTGTAACAGTTAAATACGCATATTTATATCTATCTATATGTTTGTATATTTGTATACTTTTCTTTTCTTGATGAAATGTTGGGCTTCCTTGAAAGATGGTTAAGAAGTAAGACAACACACACACACACACACACACACATACACACACGCACACACGGACACACACAAAAACACACACACACACACACACAAACACACACACACAAACTGATATTTCCTTAATAATATGCTCGTTAATTATCAAAATATCGAAAGAAAAAAAAATTGTTGGAACATCTTCCACTTCATATCGTTTACGTAAGGAATCTGCATGATGACTTAGGGCATATTATTTAAGAAGTGTATATCATATGTTTTCTCTCACTACACTTCCTGAACCTTGATCAAACACGGATGAGTATATTATCATATTTATTTTGTTTGTCATTGTTGATAAGCACGCGCTGTATTTGTTTAGTCATTATATTGCTTTTCAAAAGAGTTTGTATGTTCTCCTGAGGTCCATTATGATTGCGTTTCAGTGATGGAACTTTTTCAATGTACATTTCCTGGTGCATGGCAAGCGACTATAGTGCATGGTAAGGGACTAGTGCATGGCAAACCGTACGGATGTTATGATAAGGAAGGTAATATTTACAGGATTAATGTTTACATTATTTAAGCACGTTCATTTGTTTGTTTGCATGCGTGTCATTGCCCGTTTTATATATGCACATTCTTTATTGGTATATATGTGTGAGAGGATGAGGATGAGAAAGAGGAGAAGGAGAAGGAGAAAAAGGAGAAGAGGAGATAGAAAGAATAGAGATGAGAGACAAATAGAATATGAGAAAGAGCGAAAGAGAAGGAGATAAACAGAGAGGAAGAGGAGGAGGAAAAATGAAGACAAAACGAGAGAGAGAAGAAGAAGAAGAAGAAGAAGAGGGAAAGAAATGAGAGAGAGAGAAGAGGAGAGAGAACATGAGAAAGGA
>NW_028234440.1:8093050-8098050 GCF_977035675.1 Penaeus japonicus
AGACAGCTGAATGTAGGCCTACATGAGATTTTGGTCTTCTGATAATTTCATGAAAGTTGGAGATTAAGCTTTCCCATATGTACGAGATATATCAATTAACTTTAAATTTGTCAAGACCATTAATGGAAATAATGACCACTCCGGGACATAACCATAATAATTGTCTATGGAAACTTTTGGTGAAGAGACCATTAAATCATTACCATAATCTGCCATTGGTTATTTTGTAAACCTCGTGCGGTCACTCGACTCCCCGCTGAGAAAATGAATAAAAAATAACATGGGAGTTATCACCGCTCTAATTTATGATAATCGCGCTGGAAAAAATCGATTTTACTTTAGGATGAGTGACTTTCCTACCCACCACCCTCGTCCTCTTATTCATAATTCCTGTTTTTTTTTTTCCTTTTTACCTTTTTTTACCTTTAACGCTCTCTACCATATCCTCTTCCCTCCACCTCCTTATCTCCTCCTAATCATTTTCTTCTCTCTCTTTCTCTTTCCTTCGCTCCCTCCCCGTTGTTCCTCTTCGGACCCCTGGCGGGAAAAACGAGAACTACCGCCTCGGGAAAGATTTCAGGGTTGGGTTTTCCTCTTCTCTCGCTAAAGACGGGTCACGTTTTGGAGAGATTATGGTATGTCTGTGCACGAAGGTTCTTCAGCTATACTTTCACTACTATTTTTATTGTGATAAAGACAGACAGATATATAAATATGTGCTGTAAGAACATTATAATTGTCTACGGAATATATGTATTTTAAGACCTTCCTCCTTCTATAGTATTCACGACAAAGACATTCGATATTATCAATTTGGAAATGATATTACCACAGACACACATACGCACGCACATGCATGTGTGTGTGTGTGTGTGTGTGTGTGTGTGTGTGTGTGTATGTGTGTGTGTGTGTGTGTGTGTGTGTGTGTGTGTGTGTGTGTGTGTGTGTGTGTGTGTGTGTGTGTGTGTGTGTGTGTGTGTGTGTGTGTGTGTGTGTGTGTGTGTGTGTGCGCGTGTGTGATTTTGTTACTTAACGGGAAACAAATGCAAACGCAACCATGAAACAAACGCACACAAAACACGAAAAGAGAAACAATAAAAAAAAAAAAAAAACAGAAATACATAGAGAATGACCTTTTCTCTTCACTGTATCGAAAAACACAATCTCCAGAAGCCCATTACAAGTGTTCGAAGGGCATTATAGTGAAAGCTGGTCGGGTCGTGGCAAGTCAACGACCTGTTCATCACTGCGAAGTTATAGTGATGATGGTGGCAGTGATAATGTTTGTTTAAAGGTGATCATGATGGTGATTTTAATGATGATAAATATGATGATGATGATGATAGTAATGATATTATTAATAATGGTAATAATGACGATAATGATTACGTGATTGATGGTAATAATGCTATAATGATATAACAATGTAATAATGGTAACATTGATAATGATATTGATGCTAAAAGGAATAATGATAGTAAAATGATAATGCAAGCTTTTGCTATTAATGAAGATAGTAATAATGATAATAAATTGATATCACTGGCGATTTTTATGATTATGATAGTAATGAAAATAAATGATATAAAATAATATAAAAAATATATCAATAGTGATGGTACCGAGGTTAGTGCTGGTAAGTCATTTTAATAATGATAAAGTTAATTTTAATGTTGATGAAGGCGATAATGTTAGTAATGAAAATAGCAATAATAATAGCCATAATGTTAACATCGATAACGAAAACAAAAAATTATAACAATTTTCGGTTACGTCACTGCCAGTCCTCCGCCGTATATATATATAATCGACGTACCTTAACTCTAAACCAAACCCTATCTATTAAAAAAAACAACAACAACAACTAAAGTGAGTTAAAAAGAGATCACGAGTGAAGGTGAACAGCGGTTGTTTGGCTCCTAATTAAGTAGAAAGAGCTGACGAGTCGCTAACGAGGCAATTAAGGGCGGCCCTAATACCCTGTTCAAGGTAGCTAAGGTGAGTCACTTCGAAGTACCTTGTTATTGCGACTCTGAGGAAATGCTGCGCGAGGCTGGCGGGGAAATACACACGCGCGCCCTGGCTCTGTGGATGGATTATTAATGGTATACATACTCGTGTGTGTGTTTTTGTTTGTGTGTGTGTGTTTGTGTTTGTGTGTGTGTGTTTGTGTTTCTGTGTGTGTGTGTTGTGTGTGTGTGTGTGTGTGTGTGTGTGTGTGTGTGTGTGTGTGTGTGTGTGTGTGTGTGTGTGTGTGTGTGTGTGTGTGTGTGTGTGTGTGTGTGTGTGTGTGTTGTGTTGTGTTGTGTTGTGTTGTGTTGTGTGTGTGTGTGTGTTTGTGTTGTGTTGTGTTGTGTTGTGTTGTGTTGTGTGTGTGTTTATATGTGTGTGTATGTGTATGTATATGTATATGCATACATACATATGTATATGCATAAATACATATGTATATATATATATGTATATGTATGTATGATTTTTAAATGTAAATACTTTCATTTATATCTCCCTATGGGCACACACACACACACAAACACACACACACAAACACACACACACACACACAAACACACACACACACACACAAACACACACACACACACACACATACACACACACAATGATAATACAATAAAGAAGTGCAATCTAATCAACACTAGATACCACGGCGATTGTGAAAGCAATAAATGGCAAGGAATCCTTGGCGTTGGTACGAATCAGCAACAAGGAAAGAGAACGAAGGAGAAGAAAAGAGAACAAGAGGAGAAAAATAAAGAAAAAAAAATGTAAAGAAGAGAAAGAAAAGGGAAGAAAGAAAAGAAAAATGAGAATAAGAATAACGAGATGAAAGTAGAAGAAGAGAGAAAAAGAAAAGTAGAAGAATGAAAGAAAAAAGAAGAAAACAAAGAATAATAAAATGAAAGAAGAAGAATCAGAAAAAAGAGAAAAGGGATTGATAAAGATAGAATAGAAAAAGAAGAAAAAAACAAAAACATGAGCCATAAAGCAAAGAACAAGAGGTTAACTACCTTGATCCTTTGCTGTAAAAGACGGGAGGGGGGAGGGGGGAGGGGGGAGAGGAAAGAGGGGAGGGATAGGTAGGTGAAGGAGAGGGGAAAGTGGGTAGAGGGGGGGAGAGGGGAGGGAGGATGAGAGAGGGAGGGATAGGTGGGTGAAGGAGAAGGGGGGAGAGGGAGGGGGAGATAAAGAAAAGGGGAAGAAAGGGTGGAAGAGGGGAGGGAAGGGGAAAGGAAGATAAAGGGAGGAAGAGGGAAAAGAACACGCATAACTGGGAGAGGAGGGAAGGAAGGAGAAAAGAAGGGGAAGGGAGATGGAAGAGGAGTGGGGAAGAGTGTAAGGAAGAATGAGTAAAGAGGGGTGAGAATGGAGGAGGAAGAGCTAAGAGGGGGTGGGGGAAGGAAAGAGGAAAGGGGTTAAGCAGAAGGAAGGAGAGGAAAGGAGGAAGGAAAAAAAAGAAGGAGAGGAAAAGAGGAAGGAAAAAGGAAGGAGAGGAAAGGAGGAAGGAAAAAGGAAACTAGAGGGAGAACGAGAAGAAGGGGGGAGGAAAAAGGAATAGGAGAGAACGAGAGGAAGAGAAAGGGGGGTGGGGGGGGGGAGAAGAGGCAACAGCAATGGAATCCATCAAAGCTTACATACCTTGGGGTCAATGCCAAGAGAAAGTATTTGAGTTTGAAAAATGAATGGCATTTATGAATGAAACTCGATGAATACAACTACGTGGATCGCCATGTTTACGGGTCGTAGTAGATCTAAGAATTTAATTCATTCATCTATCTATTTCCTGGTGTTTTTTAAGGATTCTTTATTGATATTATTATTTTTTTGTACGACGACAGATTAAAAAAAGACTTTCATTCACAAAGCTTGTGTGTGATCAAGCGTGTGTAATAGGTATATGAATATATGAAATACCTTTTGTATGAATAGACTCTTTGTTAATTGTACCTTTCATATAGAGATGTCATAATCCATTGTCTCAAACTCATGTAGTCTTTCCTATTTCTAATCTTTCTATCTAATAGGAATTCTTATCATATTTTATTCTACAATGTGAAAATTAATATGTTCACTTAGAAATGTGTTCCTAGACCCCAATCTCATATCCAACGATATAAAAGATTATTATTCAAATTTAAATTCTGTATTCCGTTACACACACCAACGAAAACCACAAAAGAGCATGCAATTTTGCAATCAAGATTCCCATTACGAGAATCACATACAATAACAAACAATTTGAAAGAGAATCACAAAGTGAATCTTTTTATAACACATGTCTAATCAAACAACGGAATCACAAGCATATCTAGAAAAATAGAGGTACAGTTATTCCGTTTTGTACAGATTTTAAAACGTTATGTCATAATAGTTCAGGTTACCACCTCGGTCTTCTTTTATTGTGAGACAAAAAGACAAAAGAGAGATGGGAAATATTGCTGAGAAATACCGTTGGTTGCTTCGTTATATGTACAAACGTACATACACAAACAGTATGCACACACAGACACAGAAACACACACACACACACACACACACACAGGAACACGCAAATGCAAATACACGCGAAGACACTCACAAACACACACAAAACGCTTAAAAAACACATGCATGCACACAAACACACACAGACACATACTCCCCCATCCCCGGACACACACACACACACACACACACACACACACACACACACACACACACACACACACACACACACACACACACACACACACACACACATACACACAGATGCACCCACAATGAGGTGTCACGTATGAGTGTATTACACCGTGTATTATGATGCTGACTTACACAACACAATTTCTCACACGGACAATGCTTCATGTTCTGCTTTGTCATATGAATATTACATCACACAGATTTAGTGAACCTCAGAAATGATTACTATCCTTTATATTAAATCTCATAATTTTCCAATAGTTATTTTATTCGGCAGTGAATGTAGGTAGTCTTATTTTCAA
>NW_028234440.1:8103050-8118050 GCF_977035675.1 Penaeus japonicus
TACATACGTTTTTTCAGCAAACCACACACACACACACACACACGCAAAAAAAAGAAATAAATAAAAATGAAGTAAAAAAATAAATAAATGAAAAATGATAAACAAATTTACCGCGTTCCGTTTTCTTTCGCTTAACGAAAACGGAGACCTAATGACAGTCACGTTTCCATAGAGACGAATTCTTGTGAAATGCTTTTGGAGGTTTGTTTAGAGTTCTCACGCCTGTCTCTTCAAGGAGAGCCGGTTGTGATGTATGTGTTTGGGTGTGTGTGTGTGTGTGTGTGTGTGTGTGTGTGTGTGTGTGTGTGTGTGTGTGTGTGTGTGTGTGTGTGTGTGTGTGTGTGTGTGTGTGTGTGTGTGTGTGTGTGTGTGTGTGCATTTGAGTGTGTCTGTATTTGGGTGTGTGCGTATGATTATTTGGGTATGTGTGGAAATATATCTGCAAGTGTATTCATATATATATATATATATATATATATATATATATATATATATATGTATATGAACATATAAATATATATATACATATGTATATATATATGTATATGTATGTATGTACGTGCATATATACACATGTATATTCGTGCTGTATGTACATGTACATCTACACGTGTGTTCATTTGTATGTTCCCATGTGTGTGCACGCGGTCAATCATGAGGAACGTAGCAAACTGACTTTCAACTTTCAGATTTGAAAATTGCAACCGACATCTAATCTATTTTTACATTATCTTTTATTTATATATATCTATTTCTTTACAGTTTTTTGGCTATTAACCTAATCATTTAACATTTATCTATCATTTATCTCTCTATTTAAAATTCTTCTTATTTTGGAATATAACTTTTCTTTAACATCGTAATCATAATTAAGAAAATAATAAGCTTTTGTCATACTTTTTGTTAATGATAATTATATCTTTATCTTTTTTTATTCATTATTCATATGATAACCTATTTTGATTATCATCGTTATTATCATTAGAATTACCTTTACTGTTATGTTCATTATCATCATTGTTATACATTATTATCATCATCATTATTACTAGAAAGAAGAGAAAAACATGAAGAATAAGAATAGGTAGAAGACGAAAAAGAAGAGGAAAAAGGAGAAAGAGGAAATACTGAAATAAAAGAAAAAAGGAGATTAAGAAGCATATAAATAAAAAAGCGTGCCCAAACAACAACAACAACAACAACAACCAGACCATTAAGCAAGAACAAGAGAACATAAAAACTAAATTCAAACACCAGCTGTTTTGTGATGATTTTGTTTTCCGTCAGAAATGTCAGAACGGCTGGGGGGGGGGGGGCGTATGTGTGGAAAGGGAAAAGGAAGGAGGGAAGGAGGAAGGAAGGGAGGGAAGGAATGGGGTGGGTGGGATGGAGGGATGGCGAAAGATGGAGAGAAGGGGGCGGAAAGAGGGAGAGAGGAGGACGGAGGATGAGAGATAGATAGATAGATAGATAGAGAGAGAGAGAGAGAGAGAGAGAGAGAGAGAAAGAAAGAATGAAAGAGAGAGAAAGAGAGAGAAAGAGAGAGAAAGAGAGAGAGATAGATAGAGAGACGTATGCACACACACACACACACACACACACACGCACACACATAACGTTAATAATATTGGACATCTTTCCCGGCTCGGAAACATAACCAACTTTGCTCAACGAATTCCGTGTTCGGTGAAAGGAAACGACCTCGGTGAACCGTAACGAATGAATAATAGACGAGAAGGCAATATAAGGAAAAAAGAAATTAAACAAATAAGAACAAAGAGATGGAATGTGATCATTTGCATGTGCAAGATTTTTTTTTTATTCGTCATTTCCATCTATCTTCATTTTTATTTAATCTGCTTTTGTGCGTATTAAACCTCTAATAAATATAATCCTGTTTTATTTTTAGTATTGTCATTATCATTCTCTTTACTAATGTTATATTTGTTATTATTGATACTATAACTATTATTGTTTTATTGTTAAGATCATCCATATCAGATGTGATAATTATAATCAAATTCGATTAATGATCATTGTTCTTGTCTTTGCACTGGACCAACTTTTGCTAGAACGAATAATAATCGTTTCATCATTATCATCAACATTTTCATATCAAATCATGTTTTGCAAATTGATGTGTGCAACTGTGCAAGGTACGCAGATTTTTCTTTGATTGGTACCTTGTCAAGGAAGGAAAAAGATCCTCCGTTTTCTCTAGTAACTAAAAAAAAACTTTATGATGTTAGAAAGCACACTTGTTTTATGTTAGTCTTTAAGAAATTACTTTTAGAAGGTTTGTGTCTGTGTTTATGCGTGTGTGGTGTATGTGTGCGTTTGTATGTGTGTATATCTTTTAAATCATTATTATCTTTAATAACGCTTCTTCCCTTTTCGATATCGTCTTGAAATTTTGGGATGCTGTGACTTTATAGATTGTAATTTCATACACACACACACACACACACACACACACACACAGGCAAACATCCAAACAGACACACATAAATACACACGCCACGTACGCTCACACACCAAAATAGTTTACGCACGTCTACTCAAAATGTGTAAGGAATGACTAGCATTATTAACCTCGTCTCAGAAGGAGAGAAAATTCATCTACTGAACGAAGAAAGTCTTTTGGAGAAAGTGCGGGTTGGGGGGGGAGGGAGAAGGAGGGGGAGGAGGTTGGGAAGAGAGAGGGGAAGGGAGGTGGAGTGAGGGAAAGGGGAAAGTGGGTAGGGTAGGGTGAGGAGGGAAAGGAAGGGAGGGGGGGGCGAAAGGGTAGGGGTGGGGAGGAGGTTGGGAAGAGAGAGGGGAAGGGAGATGGGGTGAGAGAAGGGGGAAGGGATGGGAGGGGAAAGTGGGTAGGGTAGGGTGAGGAGGGAAAGGAAGGGAGGGGGGGGCGAAAGGGTAGGGGGGGGGAGGAGGTTAGAAAAGAGGGGGGAAGGGAGATGGGGTGAGAGGAAGGGGAAGGGATGGGAGGGGAAAGGGAGGGGGGGGGGCGAAAGGGTAGGGGTGGGGAGGAGGTTGGGAAAGAGGGGGGAAGGGAGGTGAGGTGAGAGAAGGGGGAAGGGATGGGAGGGGAAAGTGGGTAGGGTAGGGTGAGGAGGGAAAGGAAGGGAGGGGGGAGGGCGGAAAGGAAGGGAGGAGATGGATTGAGGGGAGGGGGAGGAGGTTGGGGAAGGGATGGGAAAGAGGATAGGGTGAAAAGAGTAAAATGAGAGGCATAGGATAAGGGAATGGAAAGGAAAGAGGGGGGAGAAGGGAGTAGAAGATAACTGCAGACAAGGTGGTGGGGGAAAGAGAGGGGTGGGGGGTGGGAGGAGAATACTACATCTTTCCCAATAGGATTTCACAATAATCATAAAGATACCGATGTTGAAAAAAAATATATATATACATATATGTAGGCCTATGAACTGAGAGCTATACAATAAGGCATTAATAATACCAAACTGTTTGCTACATCAAGTTTTGGAACACAATGAATTATGAATTATGACTTATGGAAAGCGGTTCGTAATTAATCTAAGTTTATGACTCCCCATCTGTTATTTCACAGTAGCTGTTCTGTAGTTTCACATATTGGCGTTTATATTTGATGATAAATGTGTCCGCACCATGAAGTATCAATGTTGTAATGTAAGATTTCGTCGATTATATGAATTTCGTATTTTAAAAATCTATATTTGCTGCAAGAAACGTAATAGATGAATATATAAATAAATAAATGGATAAATAAAGAAATAAACACACACACACACACACATATATATATGAGACGATGCATTCTTAAAAATAAGAATGACTTCCCAAAATGTGATATTGTAGGAAACGAAATACATCTTTCAGAAAACGAGCACAAAACTGAGACACATTCTTGAAGAAAATATAATCCAACAGAAAGAGAAAGTGCCAGATGCCCTCTCACCCTTCCCCCTCCTACCCATTCATCCATCTCATCACCCTATCCATCCCCCCTTCCAACCTATCCTCATACCTTATCCATTCCACCCACCTATCCATCTAACTATATCCATCCACTATCCGTCCCATCCTCCACTCATCTCCTAACCACTTCGAACAAATCGAGCGAATGAGATGGCGAACGAACAAGCGAATGGACGAGACAGCTAACGAACGAACGAAACAGCGAACGAACGGACGAACGAGACCGCGTACGAAACAGCAAACGAAATGATGAACGAGACCGCGAACGTAACATCAAACGAACGACCGAAACAGGAAACGAACGAACGAACGAAACAGCGAAAAAAAACAGCAAACGAACTAGCGAACGAACCCGCAAACAAACAAACAAGCAAACGAAAAAAACAAAACGAGACAACGAACAAAACACCAACCGACCACCCAAAACAACCGGACGAGACAGCAAACGAGAGAGAGCGACGCCACCGTAAAATCGTAGTAAGCACAAGCCATACCCCCGGTCGGTCGAAGAATGCCCCCGAAGCGTCTCGTGTTCTGTAGAGAAAGTGAGAGCGCTTCGAACGTACGTACTCTCTCTCTCTCGACCCAGCTGGTTTGAGAGTACCGAGTGACGTCATTGGAAAAGGGGGGAAGGGGGAGGGGGGATGGAGGGGGGTATTGGGGGAGGGAGGTTGAGGGTAAAAGGGAGGAGGAGGAGGAGGAGGAGGAGGAGGAGGAGGAGGAGGAGGAGGAGGAGGAGGAGGAGGAGGAGGAGGTGGAGGAGGAGGAAGAGAAAGGGGTGGATGGAGGGGGATAATGGGGGAGGGAGGTAGAGGGTAAATGGGAGGAGGAGGAGGAGGAGGAGGAAGGGGTGGAGGGAGGGGGAGGGGGGTAAGAGGGCGCACGTGGGCATCATCTCGTAAGAAGTTTATAAAAAAAGAGAGTTGTTCCAGACGAAGAGAGAAAGTGGCCGGGCTTTCTAGGTGTCTAAACGTTTCCTTTCGCAGATGTGGTTGGAGATGTGCTACGCTAGAGAAAATAATTGAGAATTGTAAATTGGATGAAATATAATGATTAAAAATGGATAAATAGGGGATGGCTTACACAAAATGACATATTTAATAGTTTTTTTTATATATATATTTTAGAAAACACAAATTAGTATGACAAAAAAAATGTATAAAGTACATTCTTATTGTGACTCTTTTAATTGTGAGTATTCCTTGATCAAATATCTTTATTTTAAGAATATGTTGTGCGTTAAAGTACAAACAATATCTCCTTAACAGAGACAGAGAAAGAGAGAGAGAGAGAGAGAAACAGCCTTGACAGAGAGAGAAAGAGAGAGAGAGAGAGAGTGAGATAGAGAGAAACAGTCTTGACAGAGAGAGAAAAGGAGAGAGAGAGAGAGAGAGAGAGAGAGAGAGAGAGAGAGAGAGAGAGAGAGAGAGAGAGAGAGAGAGAGAGAGAGAGAGAGAGAGAGAGAGAAACAGCCAGACAGAGAGAGAGAGTGACAGAGAAAGAGAGAGAGAGAGAAGCCAAAAGTAAAGAGAGATATAGAGACATAAAAAAAACGGTAAAGAAGAAGAAAAGGTGACAGACCCAACACTCCATCCTTACCGTATCGTATCATCAAGCAAGGGTCACGACCTTGCCTGACCTCCCAGCCAAACACATCAGAAGAAATACTCTTACAGTTTCCGTCTATTCTTTTCTTTCGTAATACCTTCACCTGATCTAACCTTTGACTTCAAACTTAGTATCGGTAAACTGCGGTCTGTATTTTTCGTAAATTTCCCTGTTTTTCTTTGTTTGTTTTTCGTATTTATCTTATTTTTTCGATGATAAACTGATGTATACATTATTAGGTAGAATTACATGTATATTTGTATATAAACAAACGCGCACATACACAAACACATAAACATTTATATATACATGTACATAATTTAACTTTATATGCACTCGTAAATAAGTACAAATAATCATATACACATTTAAACACGCGATAAGAAAATAATTAACCAGTGTAACGTATTTTAACAGCATTAAAAAAAGAAAGAAAGAAAGAAAAAATGTATCTTGAGTTCCGTTAAATAACCCAAGTTTCATCATTAAGTGTAAACATATGTTTCTATGTGTGTGTGTGTGTGTGTGTGTGTCTGTGTGTGTGTGTGTATGTGTGTGTGTGTGTGTGTGTGTGTGTGTGTGTGTGTGTGTGTGTGTGTGTGTGTGTGTGTGTGTGTGTGTGTGTGTGTGTGTGTGTGTGTGTGTGTGTGTGTGTGTGTGTGTGTGTGTGTGTGTGTACGCTCGCTTATGTGCATGTGTGTCTGTATATACATACATGAAACCGTACATGTGTAAATGTGTGCGTATACATACACGTGTGTTTCGGTGCATGTGTTCGTCTTTCCAGGCTGGGAATGAACGCAGCATCAATCACCAAGGTGTAATTGAGGGTGATTTTCAGTCTGTGTGACGTCCATTACCGATCGTACGTGATATCAAGACGAAAAAATAAGTTGTAAAGAAAGAGAAAAAGAAGAAAAAAAAGAGAAGATATTAATACACATACTTATATAACGGATTTAGATAAAAAAAAAGTGTGTTTCTCTACGTGATGCTAGTAGATATTATAATCAAAATAGACATATCTTTGTAAAACAAACATTGAACAAATGACATAATGTTAAACGTAAGAAATGTGAAACAGAAGAATGACTTCATCTGTAACAACCTATCTATGTATTTCCACGTATGCTAATAAGTTTGGAGACAAATCTGTTAATTATATAGAGAAATAACACTAGGAACTAGCATAGCATATTAGGAGAGACGCTTTGCTTATAGATTATAGTATTAATAACAATGCCTGATGATTACATGGGGAAGCAGGAATATTTCTGCTTCCGTGGTCTTTGGTTGTATTAAGAGAGAGAGAGAGAGAGAGAGAGAGAGAGAGAGAGAGAGAGAGAGAGAGAGAGAGAGAGAGAGAGAGAGAGAGAGAGAGAGAGAGAGAGATGAGAAAAGGAACGAAAACGAGAGAAAAGAGGATAAATTGATAGACAGTGGATGAGAGAGAACTGTTGATACACAGATAGATAGATAGATAGATAGATAGATATATAGATAGATAGATAGATAGAGAGAGAGAAAAAAAAATAGAGAGAGAAGGGGGATAGAAAATAGATAAAAGAGAGATAAAAAAAAAAATAGATAGTCAGAAAGAGAGAGATAACCATATCAAGAAACAGAAGACAGACACCCAGACACCCAGACAGACAGAAACAGAAAGAAATCATGCCAACCTTAATCCTAAATTTAATTAAAAAATAACATATTTTCTCAACTGTGAAGAAGCAAGCACCGTTTCTAAACAAAGCACAAGGTTAACTTTCAACGTTTATTGAAATGAGAAAAGTAAATGCTTCTTTTAACCTCTTGATTGACTTCAGTAAACAATGGGTTCTGTGCGCTCGGAACCGGAAGTTGAGAAAGAACTTTGCAGTGAGTATTTTTCGAAGAAATAATGATGAGTGGAGTGGTAATTATGGTATTGTTTATAAATCGTGCAAGGTAATGATTATGATGATAATAGTAATGGTAATGTAACTAATAATGATGATAGTGATAATGATGATGATGGTAATAATGATGATGATGGTAATGATGGTAATGATGATAATGATAACGATGATAATAACTATGATATTGATAACAGTGATAATGATTATGATAATAATAATAATGATAATAATAACAGTAATTATAATTACAGGTACAATGATAATGACGATGAATACAGTGATGATAATAGTAAAAATAATAATGATAAGAGTGATTACGTATAATGACTGTAATAATAACACTATGAACAGTGCTGATTGCAATAACAAAATATAATTATAACAATGATAACAATAGGATATGCAAATGAAGAAAAATATCAAAGAATCGCCAAAAATGACGCACACCACGAGAGGAACCATGACATTGCAATATAACATATTCGCTATCTTGACCTTTGGCAGATATTTCACCCCGTAGCATAGCGGGGGAAAGGGGTGGGGGAGGGCGGTGGCGTGGGGGGGAGGGGGGCATTGCGAGCTATATGTACGTCACGGAAAAAAAAAAAATCTTTTCATGGCTGCATTTCACGCTCACAAGAATTGATTCTTGTCGTAACACATGGCTTGTTGTGCATTGCTGTGTTAGATAGCTTACCTTCCCCCTCCCTCCCCCCCCCACACACACACCCCTCCCCTCCTTCTTACTCGAATACGTTGTTCCTATAACCCCCCCTCCCCCCCCCGATAACAGACCTTCACACCCCTTCACCCTCCTCCCCCTACCGTCATATCTCACCCCCTACCCCTTCCCCCTCCCCCCACCACCTCCCTAATCCACCCCTCCAACCCCACTCACTCTCTCCCCCTCCCCACCACCACCCTAATCCACCCCTCCAACCCCACTCACTCTCTCCCCCTCCCCCCACCCACACCCCACCCCCCACGCCCACGCCCACCCCCACATCACAAATACTGCCGCTCAGCGTATACACCCTTCACTGCCTATGTATTTGTTCATCACCGGAATGGTTTGAACACCTGCCGTTCAACACCTGGAGAACCCCAGGTGAAAGAACTAGCGTGTTGGCAGTCCACTTGACTCGTGGCGACTGAGCTATAACAGTTACGAGCCGATTTTAATTACGTATGATCATTTTGGAAAGGCGTCTGTGTCAAAAAGTGATCGTTTGTAAGATCGAGTCGTCGGTAATGATGTAAATAATTTATGATTTTGTGAGATAATTCGGAAAGATGTAAACAAAGTGGTCCTTTACAAGATCGAGTCGTCGGTAATGATGTAAATAATCTATGATTTTGTAAGGTAATTCGGAAAGATTTAGTCATATAGGCCTATAAGAAAGGAAGACAAAAATAGTCGATTGTTCTGTATGTAATTCTGATTTTCTTAGATATTTCCCTTATGATAATGATAATATGATAGTGGTAGTGATGATGATGATGATGATGTGGTGGTGGTGATGATGTTTTTATTTCTTTATAGCATGATCTTATAATAGATAGTTCGTTAGTCCTTATTTTTCGTTGTCACCATTATTATTACTATTTTAATTATCATCACTATTGTTACTATCATTATTGTTATTATCATTATTATTATCATCATCCTCATATTCATAATCATTGTTATTGTTATTATTATTATCACTATTATTGTCACCATTATATACGTTAGCATGTTATAGTATAACATAGTAACATATAACTTCTTTCCTTATGTTACAACGTCACAATATAACGAAATCGCAACACATTAGTTCATTTTTTTTCTTTTTTTTAACCACCTTAGTCACTTTCATTATCACTCATAATCTTTTATTCTTTTTTATCTATCATCTATCATATTTCTTTTTGCGTTCCCTTGTGTCCTGTTGTAACTCGCTCGTTATATCCGGGTTGTAATTCGATCAATCTGATTGGCTGAATGACTCGCTGATATGGCTGCGAGTCATGTTTGCAATAATAATGCACGTTGCGTTCTTGATAATATCGTATTTTTTTTAGGTTAATATCAAAAGCTAATGGCAATATTAGTGCAATGATCACTTATTGACATCTTTTAAGTGTTCTTTTTTAGCCGAAATGGTAAGTAAGATTGGTATTAATAAATAATGATAAAAAATCTAGTAAAAACATTTCAAAAACACAAATATAAAAAAACATAAACAAAATGAAATATAAAATGATGAATTAAGGATACTGAGAATTACATACATATAAATAAAACATTCTAAGTTCAGACATGAGTATAATTTCGTTCCTGAAATAGGAAAACGAGACAAACCACTAAAAAAAAAAAAAAAAAAAAAAAAAAAAAAAAAAAAAAAAAAACATCGAGTCACGATTCTTAAGATATTTCTCGTACTCAAAAACTCTTTAAGAAAGAATGCATATTGTCTTCATTTTTTCCGTGAATATATATATATATATATTTGTTTGCTTTGTTTTCTGTTTTTGCGCAATGGTATATTCATTCATTCTTAATATTTCCGTCATTTCCCCTTTGTTAAAAAAAGAGAGAGAAAAAAAAAAACGAGAATTAAGGGAAAAAAAATATTTTTAGATGTTTTGCTAACAGCGCACTGTATAGAATAACACATTAAATATTACAACAAATTAACACAAAACACAGACAAACAGAACAAAAACATTATATAACAATAGTGAAGTAGTTTTGGGTGGCCTTCCAAGAATTTTTCAAATTTCAAACTCTACTGTTAAGCTGTTTATCTTAACTCAACCAAACTCTATTCACCACTTAATTCCATATATCATCATCGTTCGGTAAGGTTCAAACATTGTGGATTCGTGCGATAAGAAAAGATAAATAGAGGTGCAAGAGAGAATAAAATAGCATTGCCAATTTTGTTTTTCATTCTTCTGTGGATTCATATTCCACCTTCATATTTAAATAGAAATGAAGAAAAGATGGAAAAGTAAGAAAGAGGGATAGATAGATAGAAATAGATAAAGAGAGAAAGAGAGAGAGGGAGGAAGAGAGGGAGAGAGAAAGAGAGAAGGAGAGAGAGAAAGGGAGAGAGGTAGAGATAAGAGAGAGAGAAGGAGAAAGAGAGAGGTAGAGTTAGGACAGAGAGAGAGACAGGTAGAGAGAGGAGAGGAGGAGGAAGAGGAGAGAGAGAGAGAGAGAGAGAGAGAGAGAGAGAGAGAGAGAGAGAGAGAGAGAGAGAGAGAGAGAGAGAGAGAGAGAGAGAGAGAGAGAGAGAGAGGTAGAGATAGGAGAGAGTGGGAGAGAGGTAGAGATAGAACAGAGAGAGAGACAGGTAGAGAGAGGAGAGGAGAGGAGGAGGAGGAAGAGGAGAGAGAGAGAGAGAGAGAGAGAGAGAGAGAGAGAGAGAGAGAGAGAGAGAGAGAGAGAGAGAGAGAGAGAGAGAGAGAGAGAGAGAGAGAGAGAGAGAAGGAGAGAGAAGAGAGAGAGAGAGAGAGATGAGAGAGAGAGAGAGAGAGAGAGAGAGAGGAAGAGAGAGAGAGAGAAGAGAGAGAGAGAGGAGAGAGGGGAGAGGGAGGGAGGGAGAGAGGAGAGAGAGAGAGAGAGAGAGAGAGAGAGAGAGAGATAGAGATGAGAATAGAGAAGAGAGGAGAAGAGAGAGAGATAGAGAAAGATATATATATTATATATATATATATATATATATATATATATATATATAATATATATAGAGAGAGAGAGAGATAGAGATAGAGAGAGAAAGAGAGAGAGAGAGAGAGAACCACACCTCACGAACATAAATTTTTTGAAACCAAATTAGCGACCGCGCCAAGTCACGACCGTCGGCACTGTGACTGGATGGAACCAGCCATTAGTGGGCGGGGCTTTGGTACAGACCCTTGCCAACACCCTAAGGAAAGGGAGGTACAATCCATATGCACAATGCCCTTGGCTCAAAATTACCTTCACTGTGACTTGCCTACCTTAGCACTAGCCCAATAAGCACAATAACTCTGGCCCAAACTTTTTTTTTTTGACTGGTATCTTAGTCCACCCACAGGTCGACACACGAAAAAAACCCGCAATAAGTTCAAACTAAACATTTTTTTTTTTTACTTACCCAACTCAATACTAGTTCATGGTAACAAACGAATAGGATTTTTGCATAACACTCTAACATGTGGAAACTGATTTGCATATCCCAGTGCTCGACCATTCCCTTTGGTAATACACAAATGAAAGATTTATACACAATACCCACAGTTCAACCCTTTTTTTTGTCACAATCAGTTCTAGCTCACACGCCCTCGGTACTACACAAAGGATAGATCTATGGGCATCTATGGGCATAATATCTTTGCTCAAACCATTTTTTGTGACTTGTGTGTGTTTGGCTTTAAATAGGAATATCTTCGGTATTCTATATGTATCTACCTACCCTTTACGCTAAATGCAATTCAGATAAAAGTCTTTACATACTTACATATCCTATATTTTCAGTATATTTCAGGGTGATGTCCAAACATTCCTTGTTCCTGATACCCTGATTATAAATATGTGAATCAATCACAAAGCAAAACAGAGTTAAATCTAAAACAAAAACCATTTCAACCACCAAAGGGAGTTTAACTTAACACTCTAACAGAATCCAACGACGAATAAAAAACAAACAAATTTTAAAGCCCCCCCCCCAAAAAAAAAAATTATAATAATAAATAAATATATGAAATAACTAATGAAAAAAATAAAAAATGGAATAAAATAGACCGAACAGAAGCGTACATTCCCAACCTTCCGAGCGCGTGACGCGAAAGTAACATCACGTTACATTATCGGTCTCGCTCTCCTGACTCCAGAACCAAAAGCGAAAGGGAATTTCCCGGAACTCGGAGCATGACAGGTTCCGATCGTGGCCTTAGGTCGAACGAATACGTAAATATAGACACGCATACTTTACGTTTTCTGTACGTGTGCTTGTAAGGCTTTAGGTAAATACATGCTTACGTAGATATACGCATACATGCAATATAAAGCGTATATACGCAAATATACACGAACACGTACATAAACAAGCACAGTTACTTGATAGGTAAAAGTTGAGGAGGAGATAGAAACTGTGATAAGAGAGAGAGAGAGAGAGAGAGAGAGAGAGAGAGAGAGAGAGAGAGAGAGAGAGAGAGAGAGAGAGAGAGAGAGAGAGAGAGAGAGAGAGAGAGAAACCAGTTACTGCATCTGTCCCCTAAAAAAGATTCTTCTCTCTCGACTCATAAACATCCATATCTTCTACAAAACAAAGGAGAGAGAGAGAGAGAGAGAGAGAGAGAGAGAGAGAGAGAGAGAGAGAGAGTGAAAATCAATAGCAATTGCTGTATCTGCCCCCATAAAAAAAATTATCTTCACTCATAAGCACCCCTATCTTCTACAAAACAAAGAAGAGAGAGAGAGAGAGAGAGAGAGAGAGAGAGAGAGAGAGAGAGAGAGAGAGAGAGAGAGAGAGAGAGAGAGAGAGAGAGAGAGAGAGAGAGAGAGAGAAGAGAAGAGAATAGAAGAGAAGAGAGAGAAAAACAAACATAAATACCGTACGATTCGTAAACCCAGAAAATCCAAGCGACAAAAGATTCTCTATCTCGAGACAGCTTACCAACCGAACCAGAGATCATAATGACTGGTTTCGACACTGCGCTCGTGAATTATGGGAATAATTTATCATCAGCCTTTAATTATTTTTTCACGCTAAATTGCCAGGTTCTTAGACAACTCCGTAAATGTCCTTTGAGTGTTTGCGTGCGAGTGTCCTTATATGGACTGTGGTTCATTCGGTGTTTCGGACGCGAGGGTCGAGACGATGGTGTTCGAATAGGTAAGGGATGTCTCGGCGTAGGTTTAGATGGGGTGTTGTGGTGACTTTTTTATTTTGATTGATTAGAAATCTTTGTGAACTTGTTATATATGTTTCTATACTGTGAAGTCTGTTTGTATGGTTTGGTTAGCCTCCATTTCTCTCTGTCTACCTTCCTAATATCTCTCTCCCCATCTCTTTCTTTCTCTATCATCCACGCATCCCCCTCCCATTTCTCCCTCCCTCCGATTCATCCCGTCTCTCTCTCTCTCCCTCTCTCCCTCTCTCCCTCTCTCTCTCTCTCCCTCCCTCCCTCCCTCCCTCTCTCCCTCCCTCCCTCCCTCCCTCCCTCCCTCTCTCCCTCCCTCCCACACTCCCCCTCAGTCTCTCTCTCTCTCAGCCACCCATAGCCCAGCCTCCCACAGCGCACCAAAATCTCGCACATAGACAATTAGCATGTAGGGGGAGTAGAGGCGCAAATATCCGCGTGTGAGGTGTGTGGGATCCTCATTACCATCCCCATTAGGGCTACCAGGAAGGGGAAAGGTTGATGACTTGTAGCAGGGTGTTTGTGGTATGTGTGTGTGTGTGTGTGTGTGTGTGTGTGTGTGTGTGTGTGTGTGTGTGTGTGTGTGTGTGTGTGTGTGTGTGTGTGTGTGTGTGTGGTTCGACGTCTGGGTGCAGTATGTGTGTACGTGTTTGTATATACAGGTTGTAAGACAGATAGATAAATATATAGATATAGCTAAATAGCTAAATAGCTAAATAGATAGATAGATATGAATAGATATAGATACATATATGTTCAGAGATTACTTGAACGCAAAATCACCCTCTCACACGCCCCTCTCGCTCCCTGGAATGCCACCGGGAGAACGGATCCCAAAATCTTGAGATCTAACCTGGCTAAGCCTTGATCTTAAGCCTCCTTTAAGACGCAAATCGGAATAACTTTTGTCTCGTTCGTTCGGTCGCAGGACCACCTGGGAGGAAGGGGAGAGGGGGAGGAGTGATGGAGGGTGAAGGGTGTATAGGGAGGGAAAGATAGGGAGGGGGATATAGGCTGGAGGGGGGAGGGGGGGAGGGGAAAGGGGGATACAGGATGATGGGGTACAGGGGGGGAGAGAGAGGGAGGAGGGGGGAGGGGAGATGGAGGATGATGGGGTATAGGGGAGGGGGATATAGGCTGGAGGGGAGATGGGGGGAGGGGGAAGGGGGATACAGGAGGATGGGAATAAGGGAGGGAGAGAGGGAAAGAATAGTAGTAGGAAAGTTAATAGAGTAGAGAAAGGAAGGAAGGAAGAATGGATCGAGGGGAATAAATTTTGAGAAGTAAAAGGCATTTTTAATTTTATTGATTTTGACTAATGAGACGCTTTGCTTTATCGTATTTCGCCCCCCCCATGATAATAATAATAATAATAATAATGATAATGAATATGATAATAACGATGATGATAATGATAATAATAATAATAATGATAATGAATATGATAATAACAGTGATAATAATGATAATAATAATAATGATGATGGTAATAATAATAATAATAATAATGATAATAATGATAATAGTGATATTAATGATAATAATAAAATCAATAATTCCCTAATTTTGACGAAAAAGTCTACAACCCCCCTCACCCCCCTACCCCGTGCTTAATTCTTTTCTTTTTTCTTACTGGAGGAATACA
>NW_028234440.1:8128050-8130550 GCF_977035675.1 Penaeus japonicus
AGTATAATAATAACCCATATCGAGAACCCACTCAGAAACGCCCACCGGATGTGCTATTGTTCTGTAGCTTCTTATCTCCCGTGGATTACTGTCTTGAAAACCGAGTGCTTGGAGAGGGCCTTGTATCTTAATTTTATATAAAAATCAAAAAGGTTTTATATCTAAAGGGTTATGGGAGATTGTGAGTTCCGATATTGAAAAGGGAATGAGGGAGAATGAGTTTAGATATCGACATGGTAATGAGGACTTTGATTTAGTAGTGTAATGTGTAGGGATAGATTGAGATAGGAATTTGAAAGGGAAAGAAGAATAGGGAAGCGTTTTGGTTGAGAGATAGAGTGGGTAGGGATAGGAAGGGATGAAGTGATAGGGATGAATCTGAGGTGAGGATGAGAGAGGATGAGTTTGGTCAAGAAATGGGATGAGTAAAGATGAGTTAAGGTATGGAACTGGAATGGATTGTGAAGGGAGAGGGGAAGGGGGAGGGAGGAGGGGGAGGTGAGTCAATCAATCAAAAGAATGAGATGGATGGATGAGGAAATCCTAAGTAATTGAAGTGGGTGAATCATTGAATTGAAATGAAATGAGAGAGAATAAAAAAGAAAAAAAAAAAGAAAAGAAAAAAAAGAAGTAATAAATGAAACGAGACTGGAAGATTTCGAATCAAGAAATTAAAATAGAATAATAAAACAAAATAAAATGTTATGAAACAAACGAAGAAAGTGAAACAGATATAGCAAATGGAAGGATTATATGCCACTACCATATGGCGTGATATCACTTTCCAAACAACTTTATGGCGGCGACCAGGATACATACATATATTTAGTGACACTATTGTTATGTATGTAAATTATGATATGTATATGTGAGTGTTGTGTCGACGTCTTCTCATATGACAGAGATTCAGCTAACAAAAAAAATCATTAGTGTTACAGAGAGCAAAGTCAGTTTATGTTTATTTTAGATTTAGGATGTATATATATATATATATATATATATATATATATATATATATATATATATATATATATATATAAACACACACACACACACACAGTCTCTCTCTCTCTCTCACACACACACATACATACACTCACACACACACACACATACACACACACTCTCTCTCTCTCTCTCTCTCACACACACACACACACACACACACACACACACACACATATATATATATATATATATACAAATACCTATCTATATATCACCTGATTAACCTAACCACCTAAACTATGAGGTCACTGTGCCACATATTATGTCAATAAAAGGTCAATAAAGATTGCACCGGTTTTAAATTATTGCTCGAAACCTGTCTCGGTGCATGTAGTTAAGTCAAAACTTATCGTTAGTTTTGATAAAGAGAGAGAGAGAGAGAGAGAGAGAGAGAGAGAGAGAGAGAGAGAGAGAGAGAGAGAGAGAGAGAGAGAGAGAGAGAGAGAGAGAGAGAGAGAGAGAGAGAGAGAGAGAGAGAGAGAGAGAGAGAGAGAGAGAGAGAAAGAGAGAGAGGGAATGAGACAGAGAGAGAGAGAGAGAGAAAGAGTGTGTATGCGTATGTGTGTGTATGTGTATTAGTGTGTGTGCGTGTTCGTGAGAGAGAGAAAAAAAAGAAGATAGAGAGAGAGGATAGAAAGATCTATGGCATTAAAATCTTATTAATATCACCCGACACACACTTCGTGACTGGTTGGAAAAGCCCGGAGTGAAAGGAAATTGAAAACGGGTTCAAAGTGTGAGAGTGTTAAGCGCAGGGTGAAGGGTGTGTGTGGGAGAAAAGAAGAGAAGAACAGAAATAGATGAGAAAGTATGGGTAATTGGGTAAATTTGAGGATAAAGAAAGGAAGGAGAAAAAACAAATAAAAATGATTACGTGTTATGATGATTTTTATTTTTTTATTCAAATTTTAATTAATTTTTCTCACTATTTCTTTCTTACCTTTAAATTTCTTCAAGATAATCAAAAGTAATACTATCTTTATCTTAGATGGAGTCACTCGGAAGAGGACGAAATCTTTCGGATATTTACCTGCAAAAGAAAAAAGAAAAATGGATTAATAACTATGGAATTTTTAGTGCATTTTGGATATACGATGGAGTTTATGTGACTGTGTGAGTGTATGTTGCATATGCATATTTAGTGTTCGTTTGTTTTTATGTGTGTGTGTGTATGTGACTGTGTGTGTGTGTGTGTGTGTGTGTGTGTGTGTGTGTGTGTGTGTGTGTGTGTGTGTGCATGTGTGTATGTGCGTGCATACGTATATATATGTGTGTGTATATATATGTGTGTGTGTATGTGTGGATGTGTGTGTGCGTGTGTGTGTGTGTATGTGTCTGTGTTTGTGACTATGTATGTTTGTGAGAGACACAGACAGAGAGATGGGAAGAAATAAACGGTGAAAAAGATAGGTGGAGAGAAGGAGAGAGAGAGAGAGAGAGAGAGAGAGAGAGAGAGAGAGAGAGAGAGAGAGAGAGAGAGAGAGAGAGAGAG
>NW_028234440.1:8155550-8168050 GCF_977035675.1 Penaeus japonicus
TGACAGATACAGACTGATGAGTGAATGAGAGAGAGATAAAAGGATGAAAAAATACGAAAATATAGATATATCTAAATAGAAAATACGAAAAACAAGAGTCAAAACAGTAAGAGATCATATAAACAATATATACAAATGAAAATAAATTATCAGATAAAGAAATAGATAAGAATAACAGAAATGAAAATAGAATAAAAGGTAGGATGAATAAGTGATAATAATGTAAATGACTATGATGATAACAAGAATAATAACAATAACGATAACAACAACAATAATAAGACAAAGAAAAAGAAAGAAAATAGAAGAAAAAAGTTTCTCGAAAGACCTCAAAGGCCTCCCGTCTCCAAACTTCAAGGCCAAGAAAAGGAAGACACCTCCTCTTCTTTCTCTTCCTCGTCCTCCTCCTCCTCCTCCTTCTTCCTCTTCTTCCTCCTCCTTCTTCCTCTTCTTCCTCCTCCTCCTCTTTCTTTCTCTTTCTCCTCTTCCTCTTTCTTTCTCTTTCTCCTCCTTCTCTTTCATCCTATTTCTTCCTCTTCTTCCTCCTCCTCCCCTTTATCCCTCCTTCTCCTCCTCTTTGTTTCTCTTCCCCTCGTCTATCTATCTATTTCCTCCTCTTCTTCCTTCTAATCCTGTTTATTCATTTTCCTCCTCCTCCTCTTCTTCCTTCTAAACCTCTTCCTTCTGTTTATTCATCTTCCTCCTCCTCCTTCTAATCCTCTTCCCTCTGTATATTCATCTTCCTCCTCCTACTCCTCTTTATTCCTCCTCTTCCTCCTCCTCTTTATTCCTCTTTCTTCACCCCGCTCTTGGACCTCATACCTTCGTCACACCCTCTTAACCCTCTCGAAGACTCGAAGACTTGAATTCCAAAGGAGTCTTTCTTTGGGGGGTAGGAGGGGAGGGGGGGGGGTAGGGTGTATTATGTATTCGGTTGATTTTTTTTTTAGGGGGGGGGGGGGGCTGACGGTTTTAGTGGTAAGGGAAGAGGTCTTGTTTTTTCTTTCCCTCTCGGTTAGTCTGTCTGTCTGAGTTCTTTCTCTTTCTGGGTCTGTTTGTCTTTGTTTATTTGTTTGTTTCTGTTTTTTTATGTGTGTTTGTCTGTTTGTCTGTTTGTCTGTGTCTGTCTCTTTGTTTCTCAATGTCTGTTTCTCTATCTTCTGTCTTATTAGAGAGAGAGAGAGAGAGAGAGAGAGAGAGAGAGAGAGAGAGAGAGAGAGAGAGAGAGAGAGAGAGAGAGAGAGAGAGAGAGAGAAAGAGAGAGAGAGAGAGAGAGACTTAAAATAAAGATAGAAAAAAAAATAAAAATCAAAAAAGAGAAAATATAAACAAATAAAGAATAAAACAAAAAGAAAACATAAGACAACCCCCCCCAACCTCAAAACCTAAAACCCCAAACCCAATCCCTAATCGCAATCACACCCGAATCCCTGATTCCCCAATAAACATAATACCAATCTTATTCCCTCGAATTATCCGCTTCCTGTCACACGCAGCCTAACCACGTGACCCAAGTTTCCTCTGGACAAGGTGACCTCAATCGGCTCTATGTAAGTGACGGAAGTGAATAGAGGCCAAGGTGGGAAGTGGTTTCTTTTGCTCGATGGTGCAAGGAAATGGTGTATTTGTTTTGATGTGTAAGTTTTTATTTTATTTAATTTTTTTATTTAATTATTTTTTATTTATTTACTTTTTTTGTATATTGTGTTGGGTTTGGGTTGGTGTAGGTGGGTATGTGGTTTGTTGTGTGTGTTTGTGTGTTTATATATGTTGGTTTTTATGTGTGAGATGTGGTGATGGGTTGTTTGTGTGCGTGTGTGTAAGTGTTCGTATAGATATGTTTATATGTAGATATAGCATTAAATTATGTGTGCGTTTATGTACACCTATGTACGCAGTGATTATCAGGCAGCTTCTAACTACCTAGCATCTATTTTCCTAGTTAGTAACGAAGGTGAATATAGACCAAGGCGGAATGAGGTTTCGCTAAACAAGGTTAGCAGATGATGCTAGTAAGTGGTGAAGAAGTGAAAGAGTTTTTACTTTTTTTATTTTAGTGTCATCGTAATGCTGTATATAAAGGATTTTTACTTCTTCGTTTTCTTCTCATATAGTAAAAGAAATCTTCATAATCTATATTTTACTAGTCTTGGATTCACACAGATAAGTCGTTCACTAAATGTTATTTCACAAGTATCATTTTGGTTAAAGCACGCAATGCTCAAGGGGGCTATGGGACGTTTATACAAAAAAGCATCATGAAACGTTACAGTGATCATTCTATCGATGGAAAGCGAAAGAAAAACAAATATATATATATATGTATATATATATATATATATATATATATATATATATATATATATTCAGAAATGTCACGCTTGCAATTATTTGCGTTTATACGAGTATTTCAACGAAAACTCGAAATACTAATTTTACCTACACACACACAAATATACACTTATGTTTGTATATGCATATGCGTATGTAAGTATAGACATAAACTTCTACTAAATAAAAAAAACAATTATCCCACAACGAAAGCCCACAAAATGACACAGATACCAAAACAAACAAGAAGTAGGTTAACCCCAAGGACAAGTGACATGCGCCATGCGTGACACAGAAGTCATCGCCGTTATAAGACTCCCCATTAACTATTCATGCGTCCAGTGATCTGATTACATGATAGCTCCCCCCCTCCCCCTCCCCCTCCCCCATTCCCCCTCATTACCTCAGCGCCCATCCTCTCTCTCACCCGTCAGCACTCCTCCCACCCTCACGCCCGTCCACGTGTCAAATGATTGAATTATATGACAGGTTTCCTCCCCCTTATCCCCTCACCCCTACCCTCCTACCCCGTACCTCCCCACTTAGCTATCCCCTACCTGTCCTACCCTCATTTCTCCACTCATACCCCCACCCCATACATTTATCCCCCCATAACCCCCCTCTTCTACCTCACCACCCTCCTCCTCGTCCCCCTACCCCTCCCTACCCCCTTACCTCACCCTCCCCTTGCCCTCACCCTCATCCTCATACCCCTCTCGATCCCTCCACACCACACCCCCTACTCCCCCCCCCCCCCCCAATTTACATAGGCCTATCTCCTGGAACTAGTAGCGCCTATGGGAAAACCCGTAACCTGCTATACCGTAGTTCATGTGTCCTACATTCTATTGACAGGAAACACGTGGTTATAAATGTTCGGTTTCTTGCTATTTATATGCTATTGTAACCGATAGGACTCAAGGAGCGGATTGTGAGAGATCGTAAATAGGATCTTACTCGTATCTTTCTGTATGTAACTGTTTGACTGATTATCTTTTTATTTTTATTTTATTGTTATTTTTTTTTTTGGGGGGGGGGCGGGGGCGGGGGGGCATTGACTGACCAATATCATAAATGTGGTGGAAATTATAATCATGATGTTCTTTTGTTTTTTTCTGTGATTAACTTCCTTTTTCGATGTTTCATAACAGATGTTGACTCTTTGTTTTTTAAATTACATCCTTTCGTTTATATTTATCTTATTTCTTCTTTTCTTCTCGTAACTATAGTTATTTTTGGGGCTCGTTATCCATTTATCTCTCTATCTCTCTATATAGTTTTTTAAAACTATGTTTGTATTTAATTCCTTATTTCATTTTCCTTTCTTCCTCCTCTCTATCTCCTCTGCATCCAAATCTCACTCTTCTTCTCCTCTTTTTTTATTCCTTCTTTCATTTCGTCTTTCCCATCTTCCTTTTCCTCTACTCATTTTTTTTCTTATTCCTGACTCCTCCCCTTCCTCCTTATCCCTATCTCCCTTCTTTTCTATTCAACTCTCTTTGTTAAGTATCCTTCTACATTCCCCTTTCTTTCCCTTATATTTATATCGCTCTCTTCTTTACTTATCCCTCTTTTGTCTCTTTATTTTTCTAATCACCTCCTCCCTCTATCTCTTTCTTTTCCACTTCTCTCATCCCTATCTACCTCTCTCTCATTTCCCTTCCTCTCCTCCCTCTTTCTCTTTCCCATCCTCCTTTTCCTCTCCCCTCTCTTCCCATTTCTCTTCCTCTCTCCTGACTCCCTCTTTCTCTTCCCCATCTCCCTCTCCCTCTTTCTCTTCCTTTCCCTATCTACCTATCCTTAGCATCTCCTCCCTCACCCCCTCCGTGCGCATAGTTCCCACAATTATATGTGTGGAATGCAAAGATTCCCTTGTAACGTTGCATGCTACATGTTGATCGTGTGAAATTGAGAGAAAAAGATAAACCATGTTTTTATCTTTTAATTTAATTCTGTTGGTGTATCTTATTTAATCTATTTATCTATTATATCTATCTATCAATTATTGCAAGTCTGATAAAAAAAAAATCCTAAGGGCAAAACAAGAGGAGGAAGACAAAGATGATAAGGAGAACGAATGGCAAGAAAGAGGGGAAGGGTGTCAAGAAAGAATTGAGGGAAAGAATAAAGGAATGGGGAAGGAAGGAGATAATAATGGGAATAAGAAAAGATGGAAGAACAGAAAAGCGGTACTAAACGCTATCACAAGAATACAACGAAGAGTTAGTAAAAGAAAGAAAGGGAAAAATATACACACACATATATTCGAAATAGCACAAGCTTCATTCACGTACATAATCTCTTGAGATACTTCATGTACCGCTATGCGAACCAACACACACACACACACACACACGCACACACACACACACACACACACATAAACGCACACAGATCTCTCGTTCCCAGTACTTAAGAATCGTAAGAGTGTGAAATCTAGTCTCCAAAACGGCTTTATTGAGTGTAACTGTTTCCGCTTTTGATCTGATCTTCGGGAATATAAGTACAGATATAAAAGAAGAAGAAGAAGAAGAAGAAGAAGAAGAAGAAGAAGAAGAAGAAGAAGAAGAAGAAAAAGAAGAAGAAGAAGAAACAGTATGGATGAGAATGAATAATTCCTGAATGCGAGGTATGGTAATTAGCGTTTTGATTTTGTCTTCAGAATTACATAGAGATCCCGAAGTTATGTTTACATTCCCGCGTTTCGAGGGAGATGCGGAACGTAGATCAGGGTTGAGTAAGGGAGTTTTCCTTTTTTCATTTTTTTAGGTCAAAGTTTGACTAAATACAAAATGACGGAGATATATAAACTAAAATGCTCAATTACTAAAAATGAAACTGTGCTATATGATAGAAGATTAATACAATATACAAATATAGGATACGCTCTTCCCTGGGGTTTAATTACCCACTAAAATTTAATAAAAATAAGATAAAAAAGCAGAGGTATATCCAAACAAAGGAAATAAATCGTTATAAAGTCAACACATAATAAACCATCTCCATATTTTCGAATAAAGTATAAATCGGAAGGGAATAAAATAAAAAGATTTTACCCCTACAAGCAACATAAATCTCAATGTTTAATTTCCATCATTAACCACTCCTCAGTTATCACAATATCCTTCCTTATTCCTCTTCAATTTCTTTTATTTATACGGATAACATTAACAGTATGACGTGGCGGAAACGAAGGTGACAAGTGTACGATAACAGTACATTTTCGAAGGAGTATCGAAACTTCTTTTTTTTTTTTTTCTTTTTGTGTCCAGGACGCGTTCAATATCGACGTCTTTGATGATGTAGCGTCACGTGTTTCCGGGTATGTTGAATGTGTGTGTGTGGGGGGGTGGGGTGGGGGTGGGGGGTGAGGTTGATATACCCCGTTAGGTTATGATGTGAATCTCATAACCAGAGGAAAAGGGAACAGAATTATTATTATTTCTTAAATGTGATTATTTGATTAAGTTGCTACGATGGGACGAATCTAATTATTTTCAGTCTTTTGTTTCAGTTACCATTCATTTTTACTACATTACAAACATCTAATTCCTCTCCCATCTTGGAAGAAAACGATGCACCGAATTTTCTTTTCCAATACCGTAAAAAAAAGGTCAAACTATTTTCCATTTCAATATTGTCACACTAATAACACTAAACCACGTACATAAGGGAGTGTCACTTTGGAGCGCATGGGACAAGGCCAACCCCCCCCCCCCCTTTCCACCACCCCCCCACACACACACACCCAAAGGCCGCCCCTATAATGAATTTAAAGGCCCAAGTAATGTCTACCTGTCAGTCAGGTTGGGTGCCTAGGCTCATTACAGTGCCCCGCCTAGGGCATGAATGATACCCGGGGCATACCGGGGCATACCGGGGCATACCCTGGCTGGATCGATTAGTATTAAGGTTTGTCTGAGAGAAGGCATTCGGTTCGTTGTATTCATGTATCTGTTTAACTCTCGCTCTCTCTCTCTCTCTGTCTGTCTGTCTGTCTCTCTCTCTCTCTCTCTCTCTCTCTGTCTGTCTATCTGTCTGTCTGTCTCTCTCTCTCTCTCTCTCTTCCACCCTCTCTCTCTCTCTCTCTCTCTCTCTCTTTTTTTCTCTCTCTATCTCTTACGTTAATATCCCACTTTCTGATTGATTCTTCTTTATATTAATTGCGTTCTCGCGTGCGTGTCATTTCATAGCATCCCAGATATTAGTTCTGTAATTTTGTTATACTTTCAATACACGGGCGTAAAGTCTCTCTTTATGGCAAACATATACACGCACAAACAACATATACATATATACATACGTGTGAAAGATGGTAGAATGCAGAAAAGCATTTAATGTAGAAATGCAAATTTTACCTCCCTGACAAGGAATTGAACTCAGGCCCTCTGAGTGAGGGCCTGAGTTCAATTCCCTGTCAGGGAGGTAAAATTTGCCTTTATATATATATATATATATATATATATATATATATATATATATATATATATATTATAATATATATATATATATATATATATATATATATATATATATATATATGTGTGTGTGTGTGTGTGTGTGTGTGTGTGTGTGTGTGTGTGTGTGTGTGTGTGTGTGTGTGTGTGTGTGTGTGTGTGTGTGTGTGTGTGTGTGTATGTGTGTGTGTGTATGTGTGTGTGTGTGTATGTGTGTGTGTGTGTGTCCGTACACAGACTTACTATGCATATGCAGCACTATGAGCCTGCCTCCTCGTAGAAGGGCGTCATCTGTCTACTGGAGATCTTCCCAGTACTTAAACATCTCCCCCCCCTCCCTCCACCCTCCCTCCCTTCACCTTCTTCCCTCCCTCCCTTCACCTACGGCAAACACCTGCCTTAAATAGTTTAGAAATAAAAAACAAAAGGGAGATAGAAAGGAGATAGAAAAGTTTTAAGTTTTAGAATAGATAGAAAAGAAAGAAAATTAGAAAATAAAAGATGGGAAAAAAATTTAAGATAGTTTTATAAATAGTTTTAAAAAGGGAGATTAGATAGTTTAGGTAGGATAGATAGAAACGAAAATTAGATAGATGGGTAGTTTGGGAAAGTTTTAAGTTTAGTGGGTAGAAGGAAAATAGAAAATTAGTTTTGATAGTTTTGGGTTTAGAAAAGATAAAAGAAGAAAAGTAAAATTAGAAAAGATAGAGATTTTTTTAGAAAATAGATAGATAGTAGATAAAAAAGATTTAGGAAAGAAAAATAAAATAGATTTTGATAGAAAAAGAAGGATAGATTAGTTTTAAAAGTTTTAGAGAAATTGGGAATAGATAAAAGGGAATTAAAGATAGTTTGGGTTTTTTTAAAAAAAACTTTTTAGAAATAGATAGAAGATAGAAAAAATAAAATAAAATGGGTAGATAGGAAAGATAAAATAAAAGGGAAAAACAGAAAATTAGAAGGGGGTTTAGATAAAAAAGATAAAATTAGAAAATTTAGAAGAAAAGAAAAAGTAGATTTAGTTAGATAGATAAAAAAGATAGAGAAAATTTGGGAATAGTTAAAAAGGGAAGATTAGAAAAAGGGTAAAAATTAAAAAAGATAAAATAGAAAGTTTAAAAAATTAGGAAGAAATTAGAAAAAAAGGATTTAGTTTTAGTTTAAAATAGAAAAAAAAAATAGAATAGTTTATTTAAAAAGAAAAGTGGGAATAAAATGGAGGTTAAAAAGGAATTTTTAGATAGAAGGTTGGGATAGTTTTAGAAAAGATTAGAAATTTTTAGTAAAAAGGAGGGGAAAGATATGGGTTTAGATAAAAAGGGAAAGTTAGAAATGGGTAGGTAGATAAAAAGGAATTAGATAGAAAATAGATAGAAACAGATTGAGTAGTTTTTTGGGAGTTTAAAAAATTTTTTAGAAAAAAGGGAGGATGTTTAAAAAGGAAGATTAGAAAAAGGGAAAAAAACGTTTTAGAAAAAAAGATAAAATAGAAACAAAAGGGTGAAAAGTGGGAATGGGAAAAGATAGAGAAATTTAGGTAGAAAGAAAAGAAAATTAAAAGGTGTTTAGGAAAGTTAGAGTTTAGATGGGAAAAGAAACGATAGAAATAGATTTTAGATAGTAGAAACAGATGGGAATAGTTTTAGGAAAAAAAAGTTTAGAATAAAATTAGTTTAGAAGAAAAAGTAGAATTTTTAAAATAGATTTTTTAGAAAAGATAGAATAAAATTTTTTGGGATTTTAAAAAGGAGAAATTTAGAATTAGGAAAAAATAGGAAATTAGAAAACGTAGAAAGATGGGAAGAAAAAAACCAGTAGAGATAGTTTAGTAAAAGGGAAATAGAAATTTAAAAGTTTAGAAGATAGAAAATAGTAGTAGAAAATAAAATTTTAGATAGTAGTTTAGAAAGATTTAGAAATAGAAATTAGTTTAGATTAGATAGAAGATAGATTTAGAAATTAGATAGTTTAATTTAGAAAATAGAAATGGGAAAATAGATAGAAAGTAAAAACGTAAAATAGTTAAAGTAGATAGAAGAAGATAGATAGAAATTAATAGATGATAAAATAAAGATAGTAGATAGAAATAGAAGAAGTTTAGATAGTAGATAGAAGATAGTTTAGAAATAGAAATTTAAAAGGGTAAAAGATTTAGATTTTTTAAAATAGAAATAGATGGGAAAAGTTTAGAAATTTAGATGGGATAGAAAAAGTTTAGAATGTTTAGAAGAAAAGTAGATAGATAGATAGAAGAAATAGATAGTAGAAATAGATAGATAGAAGATAGATAGAAGTTTAATGAAGATAGTTTTAGTAGAAAAAAATTAGAAAGATTTGATAAAAAAGATAAAATTTAAAATAAAGATAAAAAATTAGAAATGAAGAAGATAGTAGATAATAGTTTTAGATAGTAAAATAGTTAGAAAATTTAGTTTTGGGAAAAAAAATTTTTAGATAGATAGTTTAGAAATTTAGAAAGATAGAAATTTAGTTTTAGATAGTTTTAAAGGGTAGATAGATAGAAATAGTTTAAAATAGAAAGAAAATAGTAAAATTAGATAGATAGTTTAGTTTTAGAAATTAGTTTAGAAATAGTGAAAAAAGATAGAGAAAATTAGATAGAAAAGTTTTAGAGTAGTTTAGAAGATAGAAAAGTTTAGTTAGAAATTAGAAGATAGTAATTTAGATAGAAATAAAAAAGGGATAGGAAGAAGGGGGATAGAAAAAAAAGGGAATTTAGTTAGTATTAGATAAAAACAAAAGAAAATGGGAATAGATAAAAAGGGAATAGATTGGGTAGAAAAAAAAGTAGAAATAGAAATAGTAAAAAAATTAGAATAAAAGGGAGGTTTTAAAATAGAAAAGAAGAAAATGGGTAGAAGAAATTCAAAAGATGGGAAATAATAAAATAGAAAAGTTTAAGATAGAAATTTGGGATGAAAAAAAAAGATGGGTAGTAATTTAGATAGAAAATTGGGTAAAAAGGGTTGGGAAGTTTAAAAAGGGGAAAGTAGAATAAAAAGAAACAGATAGAGATAGATAGGTAGGATAGATAGAAAGCGAGAGTGAGATAGATAGGTAGAAAGAAACAGATAGAGATAGATAGGTAGATAGAAACAGATAGAGATAGATAGGTAGGATAGATAGAAAGCGAGAGTGAGATAGATAGGTAGATAGAAACAGATAGAGATAGATAGGTAGATAGGAACAGATAGAGATAGATAGATAGATAGATAGATAGAAACAGATAGAGATAGATAGGTAGATAGGAACAGATAGAGATAGATAGATAGATAGATAGATAGAAACAGATAGAGATAGATAGGTAGGATAGATAGAAAGCGAGAGTGAGATAGATAGGTAGATAGGAACAGATAGAGATAGATAGATAGATAGAAACAGATAGAGATAGATAGGTAGATAGGAACAGATAGAGATAGATAGGTAGATAGAAACAGATAGAGATAGATAGATGGATAGATAGAAACAGATAGAGATAGATAAGTAGATAGAAACAGATAGAGATAGATAGATAGATAGATAGAGATATAAAATGTCGTTCGATGAATAGAGAAAGGTAGATTGATATATTAGTAGGTAGAGGTAAATAGATGCGCTTATAGGTATAGGTAGATAAATAGATAGATAGATAGATAGAGGGTGATATGTAGATTTGTAGACACAGGTAGATCGGTAGATTAATAGATAACAGGACGGACACAGGTAGAGATATTGCGAAGGAGGGAAAAGCGAAAGAAAATGAGGAAGAGAGAATAAGGAGTTATAGAAAGGGAAAGGGAACGATAAAAGTGAGAGAGAGAGAGAGATAAGTAGATAGATAGATCGATAGATAGAGGGAGAGAGAGAGATAAAGAAAGAAAGACGAAGAAAGTGAGAAAACGAGAACGATAGAAAAAAAAAGAACACCAAGGAAAAAGACGAAGTATACAAAAACAAACAAACAAACCAACAAACAAAAAAGACACGGAGAAAGCGGAAGAGAAAGAGAAAGAGAAATGATAAGAAAGAAAAAAAAAGCAAAATAAGAAACTAATGAGGCACACACACACAGCCATGAAGCCAAAATGACACATCCACCGCTCAAATTGTCTCAAACCGTCAACGCAGAGACAAGTAACGGGAGAAGGTCATAGGTCGGTGTTCTGACTACGACTTCGGCTTCAAAAACATTGCAATGTCGGAGGGAAATGACTCTGGAAACGGACTTTTGCAATGTTTTCAAAGAGAGAAAATGGAGGTTGCGCATATATATGTTCATTTTTATTTCGTGTTGCAGTTGTTGCTTATAGTTGCAACGGTAGTGACATTGATGGTAAAAACGGTGGTGATGATAATTATCTTGAGAAATTTAAAAATAAAGATAAAGTAAAGACAGCATTTATAATAACGATAATGACGTAGATGATTATGATAATAAAGATCATGATGATAATATTAAGAATTATGATAATAATATTATTATTATCATAGATAAGATATGAAAAAAAACATATTAAACAAATAATAGTTTAAAAAATAACACTACTATTAGAAATACATCCATAACCCATTAAGGAAAAAATACATGTATTTATAGAAAAAGACTCACCAACCTCTACAGCAAGATGTAACCTAACACAATGGCAATGACCTATATCGAATAATATCACATAATTATTAGATTTATCGAATCCAAAGAGAGAATTGAGATGAGAGGGAAGATGGCAAGGTAAGGAAACCATTTTGACTCGCCTTTCGTTGTGTCTCGTAGCTTCCTCGTTCCAGTATTTGTATTTTTTTATTGTCATTCTTCTTATTCTTTCGTTTTGTATGAAGATGCGGTAGGGAGGGGGAGGGGGGGAGGGGAGAGGAGGAAGGGGGGAAGAGAAGGATTCAGGGAGGGCGGGAGGGAGGGAAAGAGGCAGGGAGGGAGGGAGGGATGCAGGGAGGAAAGAAAGGAGGAGGAGGAGGGGAGGAAGGGAGGGAGAAAGAAAGGACACGAAGGGAAAGGGAGGGAGAGGAAGAGAAGAGAGAAATGAGGTTCGAAGGAGGAGAAGAGAATGATAAAAGAAAGGGAAAAGGAAGAGTGGATTGAAGGAGAGAAATAACAGGTGCAATAGTTTTCAAAAATACGTTTACACACCGAAGAAAAGTGGAAAAATAGAGAAACGATCAATTTCACTCTTTAACGCGCGTGAAAAGATTTTGTGTAATTATTTTGATCCGTGCGAAGGTGAAGGTTAGGTTAGGCTGCGTGCCGTGGGAGAGAAAAAAAGAATGATGAAATTCTCTCATATTTTGAACTTAGGCATTTTGGCGTGAAGAAATATTTGGGGCGAAGGTCTGAGGGCAACGACAGGGTGTGGACGCAAGTTTCAAGTTCTGAAATCATAGCGCAAAGATCACAAATGTCGGACATATTTTCCTCGAATGTTTTGCGCTCGTAACTCACCGTGACTTAGAAATAACTTACATAACTAAACGACCATATAATTATCTTTCATGTTGCGTTAATTCTCGGTTCCAAAGAAATCTTGTTCTTGTGTAATGTAGAGCACGACCTCACATGTACACAAAAGGAAAGGATTGACGAAAAAAGTGTTTACCTTTTATACTCGCGCTCCCTTCAACGAAAGAGACCATTTACCACTACCAAAAAACGTAAAAACACGAGTTATAGACTTAGCGCTTGGTATTTCATCATACCAATCA
>NW_028234440.1:8175550-8178050 GCF_977035675.1 Penaeus japonicus
CTCTTTTTATGTTTCTCTTTCTCTCTCTCTTTCTATTTCTATTTCTCTCTCTCTCTCTCTCTCTCTCTCTCTCTCTCTCTCTCTCTCTCTCTCTCTATCTGTCTATCTCTATCTCTCCCTCTCTCTGATATCTCGTAGAAGAAAAAGAAGAGGATAAATAAAAACAAAAACAAAAAAAACAAAAAAGATAAAAAACGGAATAATAATAATAATAAGATGAAGAAGAGACAGAAAGAAGAAAACGAAAAAAATCTCATCTCTCTGTCTTTCATAAATCACAGATTCTTCTCAGCGCCCCTCCTCCTCTTCCCCTTCCATCGCCTCCGGACATGCAATGACCCGGAAGTGTGCTCTATGATCCCCCCCCTCCACCACCTCTCCCCCTCCCTTATACCCTGTCCCCTTAATCTTATCATCCTCATCCCCCTTCCTCCTCCTCCTCCACCTTCCTCTCTCCATTTTCCTTTCCCTTCCATTCTTCGTCTCCGTCTTTCTCTTATCTTATTTATTCCATCCTTTTTTTCTTTGTCTCTTTGTATCTTCTCTTTATTCTTCATTCTTTCTTACTTCCTACTACGTCCTCCACTACTAGCCCCCCACCTCTCCACTCCCCATCCTATCCTCTTCTCCTGTCCTCTAGCCCGACCCTATCTTACGCTCAGACGAGCTACTATCCCTACCTATTCCTTTCCCTGCCTCAAAGCCTCTCCTCTGTCTCTCTCTCTTTTCTCCCTCTTTCTCTTTTCTCCCTCTTTCTCTGTATCTGTCTCTGTCTTTCTCTCTCTCTCTCTCTCTCTCTCTCTCTTTCTCTCTCTCTCCTTCTTTCTCCCTCTGTCTCTGTATCTGTCTCTGTCCCCCCTCTCTCTCTCCCTCTTCTCCTTCTCTCTCTCTCTCTCTCTCTCTCTCCTTCTTTCTCCCTCTATCTCTGTATCTGTCTCTGTCTCTGCCCCCCCCTCTCTCTCTCCCTCTTCTCTTTCTCTCTCTCTCTCTGTCTCTGTCTCGTCTTTCTCTCTATCCTACTTTCAACCGAAAACCTATCCTATCCGCCTACCCCTTCTCTACCCCCCCTCCTAATTCTTGCCCATTGCCCCTATCCATCTACCCACACTTACTCCTTCCCTCTTCCTCCCTTCCTCTTCTTCTCCTAATCCTTTCTCTATTCTCCATCCATAAATATCCGCCTTCTTCATTCCTCCATCCCCTCCTATCCCCCTTCCCCGCCCCACTCCACCCCACTCCATTCCATCCCCTTTCCCCATTTCTCCACCCCCACCCCTCTCTACCCCCTTTCATTCCCCTTCTCCACTCTTCCACCCTCTCCCACCCCCATCCCTACTCCTCCACCCCTCCCACCCCCTTCCCTACTCCTCCACCCCCATCTCTACTCCTCCCCTCCCACCCCCATCCCTACTCCTCCACCCCCATCTCTACTCCTCCCTTCCCACCCCCATCCTACTCCACCCCCTCCCACCCCTTTCCCCACCCCACTCCACCCCACAAGACCCCCCTCTCCAACCCCCCTGGAAACATGCTAATGTGGGAAAAGGGCCAAATCACTGAGGCGACTGGAAAGGCTCCAACCACACAAGAGACACACACGCACACACACACAGCTGGCCGGCCACTCAGGAACCTCAGGTAATCAGCACTCGGCGCTTAGGCAAAGGTAGAGCTGGCGGCGGTTTAGGGAGACACCATTGTGGGGAATGGCAGGAAAGTATTTTGAATTTGATTTTGAAATTTAATTTTGATTCGAATTAATATTTTTTTTTTTTTTAGAATGAGGAAGTTTGGATGGATGGTAAGACATTTGGAGAGAATTCTAGAATTCTTATGTATATATGTATATATATATATATATATATATATATATATATATATATATATATATATATATGTATATAGGTACATACATATACATACATACATATATATATATATATATATATATATATATATATACATATATATACATATATATATATAAATATATGTATATATATATATATATATATACATATATACATATATACATATATACACACATATATATCTCTATCTCTCTCTCTCTCTCTCTCTCTCTCTCTCTCTCTCTCTCTCTCTCTCTCTCTATATATATATATATATATATATATATATATATATATATATATATATATATATATATATAATCTATATATATATACATACACACACACGCGCACACAGACACACGGATACAAAAAGTCACACACGCGCATACACAAGCAGAAGAACAAGCACACACACTCACATACATACATATTTATATCAGAAAAAAACAGACAGAAAAAAATTTGAAAGATTTGATATGATTAGTATAAGAATCATGAATATGTAAAAAATATTTCACTGACTTGCATCTGCAAATTTAATTTATATTAACTACAAATGTACCAATACAGGTGTTTCAATTCATATAATACACTAAAGTAGCAATATATCTAAATCTAATATCAGGATATATCTAGGCATCAAAATC
>NW_028234440.1:8185550-8188050 GCF_977035675.1 Penaeus japonicus
TAATTAGTCGCTTAGCGTGGGGTAAGGACACGCGGGGGCAGGGGAGGGGGTGCAGGGGGGAGGTTAGTGTAGGGGATGGAGCGGGGTGAAGGGGGGGGGATCCAAGTAAATGATTTTTGACACGAAAGGAATAATCTTCGTCGATGCTATACGATTAAGAGACCTGTCTTTATATTGGTATCACTGCCGCTTACTTTATTTGAGATAATCGTGATAATGATGATGACAATATAATTCGTCAGGACATCAATATCTATAAAATGATCAAAATTACAGTCATTATGATTCTTAATCAAGCAATCTATCAATTTATGGCCAACAATTTACCAGCTCAATATATATATATATATATATATATATATATATATATATATATATATATATATATATATATATATATATATATATATATATATACATTCTCAATTTTCTCTATGAATTCAAATCAGTTATCTTTCTTATAGATACCTGTCTCATTAGTATGCACCTGCCAATTAGCTTGTGTTCAAACTCAGGTCATACTGCTTGCCTGTTTGTCTGTTTGTGACCTAATTCTTATAGATTCCACTACAACTGTTGCCATATGACTCAACGATGACTCAGTATTGCCAAGGAAGTGAGAGCTCTATTAAATCTGTCATTCATGGTCTTATTATTACCATCTTCTTATTTATTTTTATCAGCGTTATCATTATTACTATTGTTTTCAATATTATTATCTTCATTATTATTATTATTGTTATCATTATCATTCTTATCATTATCGTTCGGGTTATTTTAATCCATAATTTCGATATCTAACAAGTTATTTACCACTAAAAAAACGAGTCATATTTTTAATGCTTAGTAAAACAGAAAAACAAACAAACAAATATGATTGATTACACTCGTGCCGTGAACTTGACCGCTTGACCGTCACTTCCCCCCACCCCCTTCCCCTTCCCCATGCATGACAGTCACCCCTCCCCTCCCCCCCATTGCATGACAATCGCCACCCCTTCCCTTCTCATCAGACCCTCTAAGAAGACGGCACTTTAAGGCAGACAGATCAATTCATGAATTCCTATTCGTTCAGATACAGTAATCTTGATTCAGATCATTCAAAAAATTGATATGATATTCAGGAGAAGAGTGAGGATTTCTTTAATAGGCCTATATGCCGAGATCTCAATTGATACTTTTTTATTCGAGTAATGTAATGTACCTGTAAATCACTCTTCATGATCACAAATCACAATAGGCCTACATGTTCAAACCAGCTGCATAAGGCTATCCACGACCTCATATGTTGCATAGCAACTTAGAATAGGCCTATCTACCTGAATACTTACAAACTACACAGATAACCTCAATGAGCCTCTGCACGCTATCAACCTGCATAGACCTAAAGGTTACGATGTTGCAAAGCAGCTGAGAAGAGACCTACATGTGATATCAAAGAGAGTAGGCTACAAGTTGCAATAAAGTAGCTCAGTGAAAGCCTACACGTGCTCGGTCCCTGCATAGGCCTATCTGGCACCCACCTGTTCGACGAAGACAGCCGTCGGGTGCTGGTCGTCCCTCGCCCAAGCCGTGGCCGAGAGGATGATCAGGAGTCCGGATGAGGCCATGGACAGGATGGCCACGCACATGAAGCTCACGACGTACACATGGGCGTAGGGGCGGCGAGAGGCACACACGCCCAGGAAGCCCGAGACGCCCACGACTGCCCCAGCCCACATACCGGCACCGAGGGGCGAGAGGGCGGCCTGCAGGATGAGTGCCAGCGCGCCCAAGGTCACCATGAAGACGGCCAGAAGGAGCTTGAGGATCCCTAAGGACATGGCGAGCTTGGCGGGGAAGAAGTGGCCTCGAGGGTCCACGGCGCCCGACACGGAGCGTAGGGAGCGCCAGGTGAGCGCCCCTCCGCCCACGCCGCCCGCGATGCCATGGCTGGTGCCCCGGCTACTACTCCCGCCCGTGGTCGTCGTGCCTCGTCCCACGCCCATGGCGGCCCCTCCTCCTCCTCCTCCCCCTCCGCCCAACAGCACGTCTCGCAAGGAACCGCCGCCTCCACTCACGCCCATTTTGAAGTGTTTCTTATTCTGTTTCTACGAGAAGTTTTGCCCACAAGCGCCGCTTTTCCGTCGACAGGTCACTCCACCACACGCCAAAGCATTACATTAACGCAATGCCAAGCGTATTCAAACACTATTCTTCACAAGCAACAAAAGCACTAAAGCACGTCTTCCGTATTGTATCAGGAATGGCGCTTGTATATACCAATAATAAAACGCACACACAGACAACAACTTCAAAGACTTCAATGCAGTGTTTACAGCGGGAAGAAGTTTTCACTCAAGAACCACGGGGAGCGCAGAGAGAAACACCCTCTCCCGGCAACGTCTCACAGTACACTGCCTGAGCCGACGTCATTCACGGGCTGTCAGGTGCCTCCTCTTCCCCCCTCCCCCTCCCCTTCCATCCGAAACCCCTCCCCCCCCTATAGCGGTCTGTGTCA
>NW_028234440.1:8205550-8213050 GCF_977035675.1 Penaeus japonicus
TTCCGTTATCATATGTTCTTCAGCTAATGGCCATGAAAACACACACACACACATAGACCTACATGATGATATAGCATTTTCGATATATCGTAAATCATTTTTATTACCGTAATTCCTGTTATTGAATGTTCTTTTCTGTCGTTTTGGTAATATATCAATAAATCTCAGAACAAAGGTAATCGAAATAAAGATAAATATGTATATATATACCCCTAAACGATAAAAAAAACTTCCATTTTCTTTCATGTTTAACACAAATAAACAATATAGAGAAACAAATCTGCAGATTATCATCGTTAGCCCTACAATATTTGTATGGCTTGTATGTCGATCTCTTATAAAAAATACTAAATTATTTACTTTTCGTAGAATGCATTTGAGAATCTATATACTTTTACTATCATCTTGTGCCATATAATATCCTGCATGATACAGTCTTCAATGATTCTAATACGTGAGAAGTCAAGATAATTTTTTTGTGTTGATTGTTTTTGTTAACGAGGTAGAAAGGAGAAGAGGGGAAGAGGTCTTTATGTTGCTCCTAGCTCCATCCCTCCCGTAATTACACTCATATGCACAAAGATAATTACGAAACATCTAATCACTATTGCAGACTTATGTAATTTCACTTTGAACGATTCATTCTTTTACTTTGCATAACATAGGGATTGCGGGTTATATTTATACTCATATTTATGTTTATGTATTTATATTTCATCTATATTTTTTCTAGTTATTGGTCTTTTCAACTTTACTGACGTGTTATTAACACCTACTTCATTATCTGATTGATACAAGAATAGAATAGGCAAACTTCAAGGAAAAACGTGCCCCATAAATTTTACGTTTTCTATGAAGACTTAGAATTCTTTGGTTTTCTTTGATATAATTTTGGGGTAGACTATTTAGTATTACCTCAACTTTTATCAAAAACTGAACTATTCATCTTGGTGTGACGTATTAGATTCTGATATTACTGGTTGTGATTCTAGTTTATATGATTTGTTTACGCTGCATAAGTGACTCCTTGGAAATGTTGGGAAAGGATATGCTTTGAAGACTAATGGTAATGAAAATGATAATGGTAATGATAACAATAATGTTAATGATGATAATGATAATGGTAATGGTTTTGATAATAACACTGATAATGATTTTGATAATAACACTGATAATGATTTTAATAATAACACTGATAATGATTTTGATAATAACACTGATAATGATTTTGATAATAACACTGATAATGATGATTGTGGTAACGATATGTAGTGATGTACTTCGCCCCAGCCATCCCTCCAGGGGAATATACACGAGTGTCCCTTTGTCGCCACGAGGGGGAAGCGGCGCCAAGAGATGGCGTTGCCCTGGAGGGCCTACTACTCACTCCCTCCCTGGAAGGAGGGCCTACCACATGCTCCCTCCCTGGAAAGAGGCCCATATTACCCCTGCGAGGCCGTGTTTCGGGAGCAGATAGCCTCTAGCACATGAGCCACAAGCTCGGCAAAAGCACTGCTCACAACAAGTGTCCTTTTGGCACTTGTTGTTTTTCTCTGATTTTATTGAACTTTTATTGTCTTTCAATGGTTTTTAAAGGGTTGCGGCCATAGGACAAATTCATGGCCAGGTCAAAAGAAAGATATTTGATATAGAAGGAGGAGAGACCTTTTGCTGTTTGAATATGAATAATAATAAACTATGATCGGAACTATTCTTTTTATATCTTTTAAGTGTATCTTTTAAGACAAATGTAAAACACTGAAATAAGAATGTTTGCCTGACTCTAGCCACGCCTGCTCGGCAATGTCCTGTGTAGGAACTCTTTCTTTCCACATACAAACTGACATACACTCATACACATACATAACATACATTTTACACGTCTTCGACTGTCTCGCATATACACGGGTGCTGATCCCTTATCAGCTGGTGGCAGCCTACCCCTACACAGGACGGTGTTCACGTTACCTTGGATTCAATCGGGATTTTACTTTGGGGCAAGGGAATGTCTCGGGGAATCACTACAGCTCTTATTTATTTTTGGTGATCAGCGGTGGGATCTGAATGTTTCAGGCAAACATTAATTTCAGGTAATTCTTTCATGTGGGTTAAAAGTTTGTTTCAGGGATTAAAAGTCCAGTATTTTTCGTTTAGGTAAAGGTCTATTTCATTAATTTAAAGTAATGGGTAAACGAAAGCTGCGGAGAGGGTTAGTTGGTGAGTCAGAGGCAGGTCCATCGGGAGAATCTTCACGAGACGATTCCAACACGAGTGGTGAGTTGACCCTTTTACCCAGAGAAAACATGGACATTTCATTGTTTGACGAGTTGCAGACTCAAATTAATAGTCTGAAAACTCTGGTTAATGATTTGCAGGTAAGGAACTCTGAATTGGAATTAAAATTAGAACAGAACAGGGCAACACCAAGTACTAGTGAAGCTTCTTCCCGTGATTTTGTTGAATATGTTGTACAGAAGGAAGCGGTAATTATTTTTAAGGCCGAGACCTCTGCTGCTCAACCACTTAAAAGGAATCAGGAGGTAGAGAGTTGGATCCGCAGCATAGAGAACGTAACTAGACCTCCCACTGATTCTGCCTATATTCGCGCGGCGAAGGCTTCTTGCAGAGGGACGGCAGACTTGATAATAAATGGACCCCTGTTTGATAGAATTGTAAGCTGGGAAGAGTTTAAAGTAAAGTTAAGGGTTAAATTCAGGGGGACATGTTCTGCCACAGACTTTTTTAGAATACTTGAAGGATATAAGTTGAAGTCCGATCAAGCTCCTCTTGATTTTTATGTTCGTTTAGAGGGTAATGTATACCAAGGTTTTTATGATTATCCTGGAGCCATAGGGGATCCTGACGAATTGATCAGGAGGGTATTTTTAAGAGGTTTGCCATTTTGGTTGAGGGAAGCTTTAGTCCTAAAGGAGGATGGTTCGTTGTCGGAGATTATCGATGCTTCTCAGAGGATTTGGAACCTTCGAGTTGGTGTAAAAGGTGAAAGTGAAGGTAATGTGAGTACCCCAGAGACAGCAGGTGAACCTGAGTACCCAAGGAGAAGTTTTCGTCCAAGGCAAGTAGCTCCTGTTGAAAGGTATTGTTCTTACCACAAATCCGATTCCCATGATACAGCCGACTGTCGAAGTCGCCAACTGACGAGGTGTTTCCTGTGTAAGAAGGAAGGACACTTTGCAAACAGGTGTCCCTTTCTCGCGGCCCGCCGGGACGAAGAGGTTCCAACCCCAGGCGCAGGACCCCAAGGAACCAGTAATGCCCGTGAGTAGCCAAGTAAAACATGGGAGACCTATAGTACAATTACAGGTTAATGGTCAAACGGCTGAAGGATTTGTGGATACTGGATCAGAAGTGACTATACTTTCCCGAGATGCCATGGAAAGGTTTAAAATACATCGACCCTTTTCCTCATCGAAAACCCTGCGAGGTGCTTCGGGACGACAGTTTCAGCCTGAAGCGGAAGCGACGGTAAGGATTGAAATCGCTCCTCATGTCTTCTGCTTCCATAAAGTATGTATAGTGGATGAAATATCTTTCCCAGGTGACATTTTACTGGGCATAGATTTACTCCGAAGATTCAACTTCCGTTTAATTTCTTATAACTCACCCCTTAGAAAATATATGGTGTTTAATGGCGTGAAGGTGCCGCTCACATACTCCGATACCGCCTCAAAGGAGGTGCAGGTGATTAATAAGACCATCCCCGGAAGAGAAAAACCTGGTTCAGGTGGACGGACGTGCAACATGGGTGAGGTAGAAAACAGCGTTGTGGTTCAGAAGACAGTGCAGTGCCCTCCCCATAGTGGTTTCTCATTATACATGGACAAGTACAGAATGGAACCAGGCATCCGGAGGTATGTATCTGTGGAATTACTGACCGTGTATTAGTGCCTAGGACCGTGGTGACTGTAAAAACGAACATGGTTAACGTGTGGGTAGTGAATGATGGACCAAAGCCAGTGACACTTAAGGGGGGTATGATTATCGCAAGAGTTGAACCGGTAGAACAGACTTTTCACCAAGACTCTGCTTCAAGGGAAGTGCCTCCTAAGAACTTTGTGCCCACTAGCAGGGAGGATAGTGATGGGGATTCTCTAAGCAGTGTTACAGAGGAATTCATCGACGATTTCGATGACTTTTATGGGACCCAAGATTTCGGCTACACGGAGGACCAATACACCGTCTTCCCTGAAGTTAATTTCGAAACGCACACTGTGGGTGAGACTGAAGCTAGCTTCGACATACCGAAGGAGAAGGTAAACCATCTTACAATTGAACAAAGATATCAATTGTTTTCTATTTTAAACAAATTTCCCAATTTATTTAAGGAAGGAGCTCCACTGGGGAAGGTGCCAGGTATTTCCCATAAGATAGTAACCTCCAGTGAGACCCCTTTGAGGACCAGACAGTGGCGTCTACCGGAACATGCGAGGACCACAATAAGGGAAGAGTGTGATAAGATGCTTACTGGTGGCATCATCGAGCCTTCAAAGTCTCCTTGGTTGTCCCCCGTGGTCCTGGTCAGGAAAAAGGATGGGCAGGTAAGGTTCTGCATTGACTTTAGGAACCTGAACAAAGTAACGATTGGGGATGCATATCCAATGCCCCGTATAGACCAGACCATTGATGAACTCCATAACACTGAGTGGTTCACTGCCTTGATGCCCGCTCTGCTTACTGGACAGTGGAGGTAGATCCAGAGGATAGGCCTAAAACGGCATTTTCAGATGGCCACCGACTTTTCCAGTTTGCCAGGCTTCCTTTTGGACTCGCCACGGCCCCATCCACCTTCCAGAGGGCCATCAACACGGTATTGGCTCCAGTCTTGGGGAGGCATGTGCTAGCATACCTGGATGACGTGGTGGTTTACTCCCGTTCGTTTGATGAACATCTCGAGCATCTGGAAGAAACTTTAGACCTGCTCAGTAAGGCTGGCTTCTGCCTAAATGTCGGTAAGTCCTCCTTTGCCACTCATGAATTTAAATTCCTGGGATACCTTATAACCAGGGAAGGGATACAGCCAGACCCAGCTAAAGTAGAGGCCATTAAGACCATGAAGCCCCCACAGAATGTAAAGGGCGTAAGACAGTTTTTGGGATGTACCGGATTCTTCCGAAAACACATCCCCAGTTATGCCATGATAGCTGCCCCACTCACCTCTTTAACCAGGAAGGGACGATCATTTCGGTGGACAGAAGGGCATCAGCAGGCCTTTGAGGAGCTGCAGCGACGACTGATGTCGGCACCGGTCCTCCGGAAACCAGACTTTAACCGTCCTTTTGAGGTGCATTCCGATGCGTCACAGGTAGCCATCGGCGCATGTATTATGCAGCGAGATGGGGAAGGGGTCCCTCATGCTATTGCCTACTTTTCACGGAAGCTTAGGGAGGTAGAAAGGAGATACCCAGTGATTGACATTGAGGCCCTGGCAGTTGTCGAAGCTGTCAGGAATTTTGATGCATATCTTTATGGCAAATCCTTTGTGATTTATACTGACCACCGGCCATTAGTATATGTATTTAAACAGGTTACGAAGTCAATCAGGATGACAAGATGGTCCCACGAACTCTCCTTTTACCAGTACGAACTTCGGTATAAACCAGGTGCTTCCCATCATGTACCTGACCTCCTAAGCAGAGCAGTAGCGGCAACATCTCTTGTCATGGACGCCCAGAAGATTGCCGAAGAGCAACAGAAAGACCCCCTATGGACTGAAATTATCCAGTACCTTCAGGAACAGAGACTGCCCCGACGAAGAACACCCTTTCCTTTAGAAGAATTCGAGGTAAGCGATGGCCTATTATATCATTTACGTCACCTTCCAGACCGTGTGATCCAGCAGCTAGTGATCCCTCGCACCATGAGGGATGAGGCAATAAAATCGGTGCACAGTGAACCGACAGCAGCCCACCCTGGAGTCTATAGGACTTACACGCGTCTGAGAGACCAGTATTACTTTCCTCAGATGTTGATGGGCGTCAAGAACTTCGTGGCGGCATGCCCCCAATGTCAACGGCGAAAAGGAGTTGCGGTGCGAAGGGCTAAATTAAGTTCAGCCCCAGAGGTGACACAGGTTATGGAGAGGGTGTCGGCCGATCTTCTAGATTTGCAAGGATCTCTGAATGGTTACCGTTACGTTCTGGTCATCGTAGAACATCTTACCAGGTATTTACAGTTGATACCTTTGAAGAACAAGGATGCAGAAACAGTGGCTAAGGCATTTGTGGAGAAATATGTGACGCTTTTTGGACCTCCTAATACTCTAGTAACGGATTCTGGGGGCGAGTTTAAAAACCGTCTATTTTCCCAGGTATGTGAAATGCTTAAGATAAAGTTGGGATATACTACAGCTTTCCATCCCCAGGCTAATGGTATGGTAGAAAGGAGTAACAGGGTTATAAAGGATGCCCTGGCTACCCTGGTAGGAGAACACCCGGACGAATGGGATGAGCTCCTTCCGTATGTACGTCTCGCCCTGAACACGGCGGTACACAGGAGTACCGGACAGCCGCCGTTGTACCTCATGATAGGGAAGGATGGTTATTTCCCTGTAGGGCTGACGAACCGGCAGGAGATTGATGAGGGATCAGCTCAACGGTTCCGCGAAAGGCTCAAGGAGGCTCGAGCGGTTGCAGTGGAAACGGCCCGTCGCGCACAGTCGATATGGGCCGAGGACTACAACCGGAGAGTGCGGCAGAAGTTCACACCAGCAGAGGGTGATCTTGTCCTTGTCAGAGAGTACGCCCGCCGGACAGGGGTGGCAGGCCGAGCTCTTGGTTCCCGGTGGAGTGGCCCTCTGCGGGTGAAGAAGCAGGTAGGCCCAGTCACCTTCATCTGCCAGTCAACGCAGCCGCCTTACCGAGAGAAGGGTTACCACTGTAACCAGATGAAGCGGTACGTGGTGCAAGAAGAGCTCGAGTTCTTCCCTGAGGGTGATATGGACGATGGAACCGAGGATCCCGGTGTCCCTGGTACGAGTAACCGGGAGTAAGCGCGTCCACAACCTATGTAGGTATTTGATCTTCTTTGGAGTTGATCGTGATTGTGGTTAAGGGCTAACAGTGTTTCGCCCAGTAGAAATTAGAGTGGGTTATCCCTGCCTTGATTTTGTTTGGCTCTTTTTACTTGTGTTTTACTTTAAGGTTAATTTTAAGTTTTTGATGTTTTAGGATTGTTTTTGATGGGTTCAGCCAGTTTTTAGTTTTTCTCTATTACTATTTTTTTTGATAATTTATTTTTTTAATGTTGGCTGTTTGTTTTTATTTAAGGTCGTGGTTCTCTCCCCTTTTCATATTTTTAGATTTATTCTTTTGCCTGGATGATGTTTTTTACTATGCTCGGCAGTAAAACCCCTTTTTATTTTGCAGTTTGTGTATAGTCCACAGGCCTTGGCAAAGCGGCCTATGAACTTCGAGGGGGAGGAGTTGTAGTGATGTACTTCGCCCCAGCCATCCCTCCAGGGGAATATACACGAGTGTCCCT
>NW_028234440.1:8228050-8235550 GCF_977035675.1 Penaeus japonicus
AGAGAGAGAGAGAGAGAGAGAGAGAGAGAGAGAGAGAGAGAGAGAGAGAGAGAGAGAGAGAGAGAGAGAGAGAGAGAGAAAGAGATAGGCCAATAGAGACAGAGAAAGAGAGAGAAAGAAAGAGAATGAAAGAGAGAGAGAGAGAGAGAGAGAGAGAGAGAGAGAGAGAGAGAGAGAGAGACAGAGAGAGAGACAGAGGGAGAGAGATACAAAGAGAAACAGAAAAAAACACTCCCTAAGACAAAACAATAGATCGAAGGAAAGAAAGGAAAAAAAGGGAGAATCAAAACAGAAAAACAGATCAAAAAGTTAAGTTTTATAGAAGAAAAATGAAGATGAAGATAAAGGAGATAACAAGAGAGACAAAAGAATAGATTTAGAAATAACAGAACCGACAGATAATTAAGGAGGGAAAGAAATAGAATTGTAAATCAAATAGAAATAAATATATAATAAAACGAAACAGATAAATGAAAGAAACGAAGAGATGAAATAAGTAAATAAATAAAATAGAAATGAAATAAAAGAATGAAAAAAAAAAAAAAAATCAGAATACGATGTTGGAGAAAAGGAAGAAGAGGAAGAACAGAAAGGGTGAAAAAAAGAAGAAGAAGAAGAAAAAAAAAAAAAGATATCACGGAGATAAAGAAACAACGAAATGTAAGGAAAAGATAATTACGGCAAATAGGAAGCCCAGAAGATAATGTTGAAAAGGAGGAAGGCAACAGGCAGGCCGATCTTGGAAGCAAGTTCTACGTTCGTTTCCCATCGAGCGAATTTCTCCGCGGGAGTTTCTTTGGGGAGGGGAGGGGAGGCTGATGAGGGCTGGGGGAGGGGAGGGGGAGGGGAGAGGGAGGGAGTGGGGAGAAGGGAGAAGGAAGGAGAGGGAGGGGAGGGGGAGGGAGGAGAGGAAGGGGGGGAAGGGAGAAGGAGAAGGAGGGTGGGGGTGGAAGTGAGGGAGGATAGGAAAGGAAAAGAGAGAGAGGGAAGGAGAGGGAGGGGGGGAGAGGAGAGGAGAGGGAGAGGGAGAGAGGAGAAGGAGGGGGAGAAGGAGAAGGAGAATGGGGGTGGGGTTGGAAGAGAATGAGGAGAGGAAAGGAAAAGAGAGAGGGAAGGAGAGAGAGGAGAGGGAAGGAGAGGGAGGGGGAGAGAAAGGAGAGGGAGGGGGAGAAGGGAGAAGGAGAAGGAGGCGGGGTGGAAGAGAATGATGAGAGGAAAGGAAAAGAGCGAGGGAAGGAGAGAGAGGAGAGGGAGGGGGGAGAAGGGAGGAAAAGAGCGAGGGAAGGAGAGAGAGGAGAGGGAGGGGGCAGATGGGAGAAGGAGAGGAGAGGGAAGAGGTGGGGGGAGGGAAAGAGAGGGAAGGAGAGAGGGGAAGGGAATAAGAGGGAGGGGTCAGGAGAAAAGGGAAGGGAGGAGAGGAAAGAGAAGGGGAGGGGGGGAAGGGAAATGACGAGGGGGAGGGGGAGAGGGAAGGGGAAAAGGGGGAGGAAAGAGAAAGGGGGAGAGTGAAGGAGAGAGAGGTGGATAGGAGACGAGAAAGAGTGGAAAAAAGAGAGGAGTGGGAGGGGGTGGGAGGAGAAGGAGAGAGAGAAGGGGGGTGGGAAGAAAATGAGTGACAGAAGGAGGGAAAGAAGGTGAGAGAGAAAGGAGTAGAAGTGAGAAACAGATAGATAGAGAGATAGATAGAGCGAGAGAGAGGGAAAGAGAGAGAGAGAGAGAGAGAGAGAGAGAGAGAGAGAGAGAGAGAGAGAGAGAGAGAGAGAGAGAGAGAGAGAGAGAGAGAGAGAGAGAGAGAGAGAGAGAGAGAGAGAGAGAGAGAGAGAGAGAGAGAGAGAGAGAGAGAGAGAGGAAAGAGAGAATAGGGGCAAAGAGAAGAAAGAGAGAGTGGGGGCAAAGAGAGGAAATGGAGGGAGAAAGGAGAGGGAGAGGAAGGGAGAGAGAAAGGAGAGAAAGGGAGAGAGAAGAGAAAGGAAAAAGAAAGATGAAAGGAATAGGGAGATGGAAAGTGAGAAAGAGATAATGAGAAAAAGAAAGGAAGACATGGGTGACGGGGAAGTAGAAGGAAAGGGAGAAGAAAAGGGAGATAAATTATTATTATTATTATCATTACTATTATCATGATCATCATAATCATAAACATGATCACTGGCATCATATTCTCATTGTTATTGTTTTATGATCAGTATTATCATAAGTCATGACCAAAGCGGAGACAATTTTAAAAGCTTTACAGCATGTTATGTTACTTCCATCTGATAACTTAAGCCTACAAAAGAGAAAGAAAGAAAAAGAAGGAAAAGAAAAACGTAGGAGGAGCAGTTATTATTAGACATTATAGACAGGAAGGCCATTGCCTTACCTTAATTGCGGATACAGGAGTGACATAGTCCTTCTCTGCAGACTCTTGGTACAGTTTCAACCTGAAATACACACCGTTTCACGTTTAAACACCGAAAACATCCTGCGTGGAATATATAATGGGGAATTATATTGAATTATATCATAAAGTTGAACTTATTCGAATCATTATTCGGGGAAAACATGTAAATGCAAATATTTCTGGTGTTATAATACGAGAAAAAAAATGTTTTTGAGGGTAAACTCATCTAAAGAACATTATCTTTAATTTCACGGATTACAGAAAACGTATTAAAGGGTAGACTTATCTAATAAATTCTCTTTTACTTCTCCGACCATAGAAAACATATTCAAGGATAGACTCGCGTAATAAATGCTCTTTTACTTCTTCGATCATAGAAAACGAATTCAAGGGTAGACTCACGTAATACATCTTCCTTTATTTTTCTCATCATAGAAAACGTATTAAAGGGTAAACTCACGTAATCACCGTCCCGAACTGGAACAGCACCAGGACGTTGCTGAATATACAAGCGAAGAACCAAACATCAACTGCCTTCACGTAATCTGTGTTGGGACTGGATGCCCTAAGATAGAAAAAGTGTAGCATTATCACAGAGAACATATAGCAAGTAATAAAGATCTCTTGATAATGGTATGTATAATCTCATCATTAAGTAATCAGTACAAAAACAAATCTTTGCCAAAATGGCTTTCATTCTAACTTCATATCAACAATTGTATCGTAAACCTTGCAACCCATCTTCAAAATCACAAACTAGCATAAATTCACATAAAAATATGGAACACACACACAGATATATATATATATATATATATATATATATATATATATATATATATATATATATATATATATACATATATATGTATGTATACATATATGCATATCGGGTACAAAACCAAAAACCTTCGGACCGTATGCCATATAATCTGTAACCATCCTCAATGTACGCCACAAAATTGTAAAAAAATAATTCGATTATTTTTTTTAAATCAAAAGGGTTATAACCTCTATCAATACACTTGTATTTATGAATCTAATAGATTTAAGATTATCTACAGTTGAACGAAATCATGCATGTTAACAACTGGTTTATTTTCGTCATTCGATATTTTCTTTAGGCACACATGCTAAGAAGAAATTCGCACATAGTTACACTGCATTGCCACATTGCAGAAAGAAAATAACACACAAGCAATAGATGGCACACACATATTTGTACATACACACAAACCTTCTAAACACTTACCTGGCAGAGGCATACATAGACACAGTAGTCAAGAGAGACGTCACAGATAGTCCTGTTCTAGCGGGTATGACTTTGGCTGGCCAGAAGAACGAAGCCCAAGACACGGCCACGATCAAGACAGAGGGTGCGAACAAGGTGAAGATATGCCCGTGGAACCTGCGAGATAACTGGATGCTGATCTGCGCTGCCGACGAAGGCTCTGCAGAGAGGGAGACAATGGCTATGGAATATAGTCTTAGATAGCCTTTCAGTGGAATAGTGTTATAGGGACTTATTACTCCTATCTATGTGTAAGTATTATTCATATTCTTAGTTTTACTATCATCACTACTAGTATTAATATTTTTTTCTTAGCCTCCATCCTCACTCTACGGTTTAACATTCGTATTGGAAAAAAACAACAACTCTAGTAGCATTTTTGCTGATACGCCTCGTAAGCATGAATACGAACATAGCCTACTTTCAGTGATTAACCATAATATCAAGATATAAAATCAACTTTCTGTTTGGTAAGGGAGACCCTATGCAACCTCTAGCTTCTGTAGTTCATGGGATTGGTGTCATATCATTGCCTTTAATGGTTTTGCCCCATATGTTACAATATTTGTCAGAGCTAATGTCACCGGGATGTGATTTACATCCTATCTAGGTGTGTTAAGTTTCTTTCATTGGCGTAACATTTTCGAGAGACCTGGTTAAACATAACTTCTAGCGCAGTGATTTGACAATGATTTTAACACCTGTCACCAGGAAAGAAAATTAACTTTTTTTACTATCATTCGAAATTCTCTCAAGTAGCGTTGCTTTATTTGTGTCACTTGTGTGGAGTTCTTTGCTCAGTGTAAAGATTAAAAGTACATACTATATATATATATATATATATATATATATATATATATATATATATATATATATATATATATATATATATATATATATATGTTTTTTTTTTTATTATTTATTTTTTTATTATCCAGGAAAGAATTTCAATTATTTGGTTGAACATGGGAGAGGGGGGGAAGCGACGTGGAAGTAGACATCACTTTCGGGGGGTAGGGGGAGTAGTAAAAAAAAAAAGTTTAAAACACTTTCTAATGTCTATTAATTTTCACCGATGCTTGAGTTTATGGATACCGTAAAGGTTGTAGAGGCCTCTTACCTCTATCTGTGTTAAAGTAAAAATGAAAAATGCTTGTCATTGTATTTTGGCTGTACATTAAGATGGCATAATTCATAGCGTTCGGAAAATAGCCAACCTGAGGACCATGTTATGCCACCAGGTCCCAACTCAGCGCATGCTATTTGCCTGATGTTGGTGATATCATGCACACATTACCACTTGAGATAAAACACCTACTTTGTGTTATCCCTTCAACTGACATGCTCTTGGTCTCTCTTATTCACATTTTTGATATCAATAACGGACCTATTTGTTAATTCATAGAATGCATAATTATGAATGGAACAAAGGTGAAGCGTTTGATTAAAATACTGTACTGTTCTGATTGGAAATCGCAATACTATTTCATGTTCATCCTCATAGAGTATCTGGCTCATTGTCTAATTGTATGCAACATCAGCTCCTCCTTTTGCACTACTGCAATTACTAATACTGCTACTATAATTACTATTACTACTTAACTACTGTTACTACTCCGGATGGTCATCATAATACTAACAATAATAACACGGAAAAGGTCACAGTGTAATCATTATGATATCCATGATGAAAATGACCACAACAACAACAATAATTCCACCACTACTTATGATAATGATCATGCTAACAATGAAAGATAACAATAACAACAATAATGATATCATTGTCATTATGAACGTCATCATTCATATCATCATTATACATATTTCCAACACACTGATTATCCATGACCCTCACATCATACAGCAATAAATAAACAAGAAAGGAAACTTTACCGACGATGCAGTCTTGACACCAGTGATGCTCGGTCAGAATCTCCCGCGACAGTTTGAGTTGGTAGTCTGGCAGCTGGTCCGATAGATGGCGCGAGTGAGTGACTTTCTGAGGCAGCCAGGAGAGTTTGAGTTCTTCGGCGTCGTATTCAACTTCGGGTGTGGGTGGGTAGGGGGAGGGAAAGGGGAGGGGGGTAGGAATTGTGAGTTTTTTTTTCTGTTTTTATCATATGTTTCACCAATGTTTGTTTCTTTATTTGCATCCCCTTACTCTCTCTCCTTTCTTTCTCTTCCTCTCTCTCTCTCTCTCTCTCTCTCTCTCTTTCTCTGTCTGTCTTTCTCTCTCTCTCTCCTTTCTTTCTCTTCCTCTCTCTCTCTCTTTCTCTCTCTCTCTTTCTCTCTCTCTCTCTCTCTCTCTCTCTCTCTCTCTCTCTTTCTCTGTCTGTCTTTCTCTCTCTCTTTCTCTTTCTTTCTCTTCCTCTCTCCCCCTCTCTTTCTCTTTTCCTTTCTTTTTCCCCCCTCTCTCTATTTCTCTCCCTCTCTCTTTTTTTCTCTCCCTATCTCCCTCTCTCTCTCCCTTTCTCTTCCCCCCCCTCTATCTCTCCCTCTCACTCTTTCTCACTCCCCTCCTCTTTATCTCTCTCCCCCTTCCCTCCCATCATCTCTCCCTCCTTCCTCCCTCTCTCCCCTTCGCTCTCCCTCCCCCCCCCTTTCTCCCCCTCTCTCTCCCTCTCTCCTTCTTGTAGCCCCCCTCTCCCTCTCTCCCACTCCCCCCCTCTCTCTCCCACTCTTCCCCCCCTCCCCCCTCTCTCCCCTTCTCTCTCCCACTCTCCCCCCTCCCTCCTTATAGCCTCCCCTCTCCCTCTCCCTCTCTCCCCCTCCCCCTCTCCCTCTCTCAATACTTACAGGAAGTCATCGTCACGGAACACGTCTGGACATCAAAGGGATACGCCTGGAACTGCATTGGGCAATCCAATATCAACAAAACTCTGTGGGGAGAAAACACGGAAATATTTTTATTCGACATCTGTATGTGTCTATGGAAATTATTTCTTTTAATTAATGACAAAAACAAACCAAAATCGACATCTGTATGTGTCTATGGAAATTATTTCTTTTTATTAATGACAAAAACAAACCAAAATCGATATCTGTATGTGTCTATAGAAATGATTTTTTTTAATTAATGGTAAAAACAAACCAAAAATAAGACAGATTAATAGCAGAAGGGGGTGTGGGGGTGGAGGTGGGGGGGCAACCACAGGCTATTCTCCTCATATCATAATGATTATCATTAATTTTCTAATTTATAAAGCAGATAATGAAAGCAATCAGTGATTTATGAATATAATTTTGAAAGATAGCCAAGGTTATTCCGTTGATTATTATAATCCATCACTAGAAATGAAGTCTAGGTTAGCAACGCTTAGGAGTGAATAAACATTCATATTTGTTCAACATATCAATAACATGACTGTTCTTGCGCTAACGGAATGTGGTTTAATTTGCATGTCAAATACACATATTTATTAATCTTTCTGTTTATTTAGTTATCCGTCTTATTGTATTGTTTCCTTCGTGTTTAGATGTGTGTTGGAAACGGCATGATATATGGTTGTGATACTTACATGACCATATTAACCGATGAAAAAGAATGATAAAGCACGCAAGCTTGAATAAAGATGAAGTAGAAAAGTTTCAATTAAAAGTCGATGGAATAAATAAATTCGAATCCAAGGTTGAAACACTTATTTATTTTTCAAATTATTGGATTGCTTCATGCCTTTGTTCGAGTCTCTCTCTCCGTTTCTCTCTCTCTTTGTTTTTGTTACTTTGTTTGTCTATTTTTTCAGTCTATCTGTTTCTGTTTTTTTTATTTATTTATTTATTTTTTTTGTTATCTCTGGATCTCTGTTTCTTGTTTTTGTCTTGTTCT
>NW_028234440.1:8245550-8250550 GCF_977035675.1 Penaeus japonicus
AATTAAGAAGAGTAAAAAGTAAGAAGAGTAAAAAGCAAGAAGGGTAAAAATTAAGAAGAGTAAAAAGCAAGAAGGGTAAAAATTAAGAAGAGTAAAAAGTAAAAAGAAAAATGTCACTGTTTCCTGAATTGACCATCATCGAATCCTGCTGCAGCACTGAAATTCATGGCGAGATAGTGGAGGATAGTTCACAGAAGGCAAAAAGGAAATGTGAATGTGAATGGACTTATGATTAGGTCGATCAGTTGGCCTATTCTGGTTGTGCTGCTAGATATAGTCCAGGTAGGCCTATATTCAGGCAACCACCTTCGAAAGTTGAATTCTTTGTAATGCACTGAAATTCTTCATTTTCTTTGGCTTGTTCTTGTAGTTTCCATTGAACAATATTTGTGGATTTACTACATCTACATTCTTAAGAAGCCACAGCCTCTCTGTCATTTTCCTTCGAAAGTGCCATGAATTGGATGACATATCGATTGATTCGCAATCCGCAATCTTTAGTCAGCTGTTTAGCCGTTCACCTCCTGTGACGTCACAACATTTCCCGGAAGAATGATTTGTTTCACGCGTGATCAATCGAAAATTACATTTTTTACCACGATGTACCAAAACAAATGCATCCATCCTTATGCATAGAGTTATTCAACTATCTACAATTGATTAAGGGTTATATAAAAAAAAAGGGACTAGAGATACCCTTTAAATGTTATACTCGTGGTCCCTTCTAAGTTGCACATACGATATTACCAATATTATTATCTAATTCGAATATACCACAATTTAGCAACAATAGCTCACAGGTCGAGTAAACAAGGAAAGGAAAACTGGGGCAACACTTTTGCTTCCCTGAATTTGCTGTCCGTCATTAGACGATCTTTCCGCATGCAGGTTGGTGTTTGTTGGGGAGCCCCTTTTGTCTCAATTTTAAGGGTACTTTGGATATATAGAGTAACAAGATCCATTCCAAAAGTTGCGCAAAGGGCAGGGCATCATAATTAGTCAGGAATATGCTCGTCCTTCGTCAGACGATCTTTCGGTTTATAGATAATTGACGGAAACGCGTTCTCAGCTGCGACGCCATTTGCAAAAGCCTTTGCCTCCAACGGTTTTATTTCCTGTTGAGCGAGTCTTTATTACCTGTTAAGTGAGGGATTAAAGTCGTGGTTCGTCAGAGGAGACGACTGACTGTAGTAAATAGGTCGGAAATAAGAAAATAAAGAAAAAGCAAATTATAAAGGATAGGGCGAAAATAGCAGCGGTCACATTTCTTTTTATTTGTATTATATGTGTCACGAGGGCTGACGGCCAACCTAATAAATTCAGTAATAATGACTCTTTTCAATGAGTAGACCGACCCATAAATTCATTATTCAAAAGCTATTATGTTTGTCATGTGCCATTTAGTCAATACACGACTAAAGGGAATTAATTTTGTTTGTTATAGCCTACACACCATAAGGAGAACCCAGACACACCTGCGTGCCTTTAAAGACCAACACACCACCATTGATCTTGTTATAATTTATCTTTTTTTTTCAAAATTGTTTTTTTTTCAGGGGTTCCTCAATTGAAATAAACCTCTGGGTGGCGGCGGCGTTACCGAATATGTTAAGTAAAGTTTAAGTTCACATAGAATATACCGTTGGTATGGTGGCACCGACGGCTTCCCTTGGTGACACCAAATGGTTCCGTACACGTGGTAGCCAAATTATTTTCCGTACACACGCACACGCACACAGCAACAACATGTCTGTGTGCACATATATATGTGCATAAATATATATACATATATATATGTGTATATATACATATACATATATATATGTGTATGTGTGTGTGTGTGTGTGTATGTGTATGTATACATATACATACATACATATATATATGTATATGTATAATATATATATATATAATATATGTATGTATATATATATATATATATATATATATATATATATATATGTATATATGTATATATGTATATATGTATATATATATATATATATATATATATATATATATATATATATATATATAAGAAGTACATCCGTACATGCAAAGATATAGTTGGAAAGATTAGTAAAATTAATGATAATTGTTTTGATAAAGTATTATTCACTCTTTCGTCTATTACAAAGCATTTGATATCATAATTATTCATGATTAGTTCCATTGCATATTCATTCATGGAACAGTTTTATCTCTCACGTCGTTTTGCAAACTAAAATTATCAAATGCAACAACAATAAGCTCCTGTCATCATAGCAAGGACGACCATTACTGATCCACATATATCATCAATATTGCGATGTCTTGCAGTTAGTAACGATCTGTTCTACGAAAGGGAACACATGCTAGTCTTTCCAGAACTTTTCATTTATTTACTTATTTATTTATTTTTTTTCAATTTTACGTATCTTTTTGATAACCAGATCGGTGTTTTCTCATTGTTATCATCATCTTTAAATCATCGGGTTCATTATTATCATTATTCACTTCGTCTTATCTCTCTTCCACACGAATATTTCTTTGTCTGGCTATTTTTTTGTTCTCATCATCGAATATAAACATTTATATTTCTTATTATTCCCCCCAGTAATAACGTGACATATATCATATATCAGAATTAATGATAACATAATTTTTCATAGACAACAGAATGAACTGTAAAAAGCTAAGCCATAATAAACGTATATATATCATTGGACATTTCATGGGGACTACAGAAATCACGTGATATCGTATAAATGTGATTAATTAATTAAAAATGTGAAATGTTAAAATGTGATTAATCTGTCATTAATGAAATTGTGAAAAAAGTAAGGAAGGAAACATTAGTTCTTACTGAGACCGAGTATAACTTAATAGGTTAGCGGTTAGGGGTGGGGAGGGGGGGATAAAGCCAGTTACGCTACGAGAGGTGGAAGAACTACAGAGGGTGGGGGGGGGGGGGGAAGTGATGCAGCCCCCCCCCCCCCCCCCACACACACACAGTACTGTAAGCCTTGCCCCCTCACCTGTCTTCTATTTTTGGTTCCTAAAACCGTATTTGTAAAACAGAAATCGCCAGTGACTTTAAAAAAATGCAAAAGAAACAAGTTAACAAATGTATATACCTTCTGTAACATCACCTCTCCCTAATACATATAGAGTTGAATTCTCTACTTCAGTAAAATCATCCACCAGTGGACCGCACGCCCAAACGTAAACATTGCCGCCGGACAGAACATCGATTGTCACTTGTTTCTTTGTCAACAACACGTCAACATCTTTTTTTTTTTTTGGGGGGGGGAGGGTGCAACATATGATTAAAATTTTGTTAAGTAGGGTGTGGAGGAGTTCGACGGGAAAAAGGAAATAGAGGTGGTGCAGGAGGAGGAGAAAGTGGAGGAGGCAATGGTGGTGGAGGAGGTGAGGGTGGAAGAGTGGGGGGATGTGGTGGAGAAGGAGGGGAAAGAACGGGGGGAGAGGGGGGGGGAGGAATGAGAAGAAGAAGAAGAAGAAGAGGTTGAGGAGGAGGAGAAAAGGAAGAGAAAGAGGAAAGAGGAAGTGGAGGAGGTGGAGGAAAAGGAGAAGGCGAAGCGAAAGAGAAGAAGAAGGAATAGGAGGAGAAAAAGAAGAAGAAGAAAAAACAAACAAACGAGAACATAATACAAAAAGTAGAAAGGGAAGCGGACGAAGAACAAAAAATGAAGAGGAAGCAAAAGGCAAATAAGAGTGAAAAAGAAGAAACAAATAATAAGAACAAGAAGATAAAGAAGAAAAGAAAATTTGGAAAGAAAAGGAACAAGACGAAGAGTAAATAAGGGGGAAGTAGCAGAAGAAAAAAGGGAGAATAAGAAAAAAGGGATAATAATGAAATGAAGAAGAAAAAATGGAGAGTTAGTGTAAAGGAGGAGGAGGAGGAGGAGGAGGGGAGGAAGAAGGAAAGATGAAGATAAAGGAGGAGGAGGGGAGGAAGAAGGAAAGATGAAGATAAAGGAGGAGGCAGCTAAAAAAGAGAAGGTGGAACAGGAAGAAGAGACGGAAGAGGAAGAAGAAGAGGAGGTAAGAGAAAACGAGAAAAAGGTAGAAGAGGAAGAACAGATGGAAGAGGAGGAGGAGGAGGAAGAATAAGGAGAGGAAAGGAAAAAAGAAGAGGAGACGAAGAAATTTAACAGCATACCAGTGTATATTGCAACATCCAATTGCAGTCTATCAAAATACTCCCATGAATATATTATGTTTGGCTGTAAGGCGTGGCTTTGTGAAATCAATGTTTGTTTTTTATGTTCGGTTGTATATGGAGTTACATTTATACATGAGTGCACACACACACACACACACACACACACACACACACACACACACACACACACACACACACACACTCTCTCTCTCTCTCTCTCTCTCTCTCTCTCTCTCTCTCTCTCTCTCTCTCTCTCTCTCTCTCTCTCTCTCTCTCTCTCTCTATATATATATATATATATATATATATATATATATACACACACACACACACACACACACACACACACACACACACACACACACACACACACACATATATATATACATATATGACCCAATTCTCAATCTAAAACTTAATATGTGATCAAAAATCAATTTCTTACCAACTATATTGAATGAAAATTATAATAGCTTCCATTGCAATCAAAAAACAATATTGCAATAGATATCAACACTACCACCACCACTAATGATGGTAAGATACTTTATGCATTGAAAGAACCGTAAATAGATCCGTAATGATGATAAATACTTAGTGATGATACTGGAACAAAAGACACACTGACACGAAAACATGACACGCGCAAAAAAAAAAAAAAAAAAAAAAAAAAAAAAAAAAAAAAAATACAAATAAAAATAGAACAAACAAATACATATTGAGATAAAAGCAAATCAAGGAAAACACATGACGAAACAAACTCCTTATTTCTTAATCTTTCTTAAGGATTAATGAATACACACCTTCACAATGTAAATAAAACTTACAGCAG
>NW_028234440.1:8258050-8265550 GCF_977035675.1 Penaeus japonicus
CTTGTTATTTTTCTTCACAAAGGATTAAAAAAATATCTTTCTGGATGTCTAAATGTCTTATTGATTTAACATTTACAATATAGTTTAACAGCATTTTGACTTTCAATTATAACAATTAGGATAAGCCAGATATTCGGAGCAGATGTTACACCTTGATCTGCCGACCACGGGGATGCAAGGTCAAGGCACTACCTCTGCAATAGCATGACAGGTGAACATGTATGCAATGTCTGTAATAATTCAATAATAATAAAAAGGTTAGGTTAAATTTATATCTTATTCAGTTCAGTTCAGAGAGATTTGCGAAGGCTTTCCTTCGCCCGGGCTATATGCACGAGGCGGCCCGGTATATCTTATTAATGTGTTTATGTATATATATAAATATTACTGCCGACTGCTCGTCAAGAAAGGATACATGTATAAAAGAACTGTAAATGAAGATGGGATATATCAATATTAGAATTATAATAACTAATACTTATTAATCATTACAGAATGAACCGATAGTAAATTATTATATTGCAATCATTGCAATGACTAAATTAAAAGATTTTGATAGCACAAAGATGAGGAAAATATGAAGATAATGGTAAGAATAACAATAAGTGGCAACTCTCTCTCTCTCTCTCTATATATATATATATCAATCCAAATTACTCTTAAGACTTGATGAACTAGAAAAGTAATGATAACAATGACAGTAGCAACAATATAAATGATAAAAAAAATGGATATGAAAATCATAATACTACTAATGATAATATATTGATAATGATTTGCAATAACAACAATAATAACGAGACATTTGAATAAATATTGAATAACAATTATTTTGGGTATTAAGCTGTAGTTAATCTGTGATTAAAGATATGTATTGTTTTATATCAGTGCAGTATTGTGTACGTGAATTTATTTCACCTTTAGAGTTAATCAATTAGCCAGTTTCCTATCATTCGTAGTTCAACATTCATTATGTTAGACAAGCACTGCGCAAGAGTGCTGTGGCATCTGCAGACACCATGTATTCTAAGATATAACTTGTTAATTAAACGCAAATCGTTCAAATATAAAAGGAATAGCAGAGGCTCTTTGGAAGCCCTGTGGTTTATCATCATGATATATTTACGGAAAGCGATCTGTCAAGAGAGAGAGAGAGAGAGAGAGAGAGAGAGAGAGAGAGAGAGAGAGAGAGAGAGAGAGAGAGAGATAATGAAATAGAGAGAATGAGAGAAAAGGAGAAGAGAGAGAGAGAGAGAGAGAGAGAGAGAGAGAGAGAGAGAGAGAGAGAGAGATAATGAAATAGAGAGAATGAGAGAAAAGGAGAAGAGAGAGAGAGAGAGAGGATGAAAGAAAGAAAGAGAAAGGGAATAAGAGAGAGAGAATGAAATATAGAAAGAGATGAAATGAAAGAAAATGAGAGAGAAAGAGAGAGAGAGACTGAGAGAAAAATAAATAGATAAAGAGAGGGATAGAGAATGAGAGAGAATCTTCTCCCATTCTACCTCTCCCTCCCTCCCTCTAAGACTAACCGGAAGAGAGAAAGAGAGAATGAAAGAGAAAGATAATGATAAAGGGAGAGGGGGATGGGGGTAAAACAGTCAGATGTGAAAAAAGAAAGAAAGAAAAAAATCTTTCGTAGACACAGAAGAGAACGAAGAGAGAAAACTGGCATAGATATTGTTGCTGATAACAATAAAAAATAGTATTTTACAGCATTTATTTTTCTTATTCCGTGTTCTCTCTGACTTTGTTTTTACAGTTTTCTCCAATATGTCCTTTGGTGTAATTGTACTTTAATTGGTTATATTAATCTACTAACGAAAAAAAAAGATTCTCTTTAACACAATCACATTATAAATAACATGGATGATTAATTTGAATGATTAATAATTTATCTAAATTGTCTCCAGCGGATTTACATATTCATATGTATACTTTATTATTAGATATATTATAGAATTATATAAACACTATTTACCTTTAATCTAGACACATTAAGCTAATTTTAGGTTATACAAATTTTACTGCTGATCTCCTGCCGAGGGAGGATATTCGTAAAAGGGAATTGCAGACAATGAAGATGTTATTTTCCAATGCTTGGATAACCATAATAACTATTACTTAAAAGTGAAAAAAGTCTATAATAAAAGAGTCTGAGATATATAAGGCCCGAGTTTCGAGATATTACTTTAGATCTCGGTGGTACAGTCGACATAGCTTCTAACTCTCTTTTCAGGTTGATTCCAGCGTCGGAGGTTCCCGGGTTCGAGACCAGAAAAATCTTTCCTCGGGAAAAGTTAACAGGTGCCCTTGGCACTTGCTCGTGTTTGGCGGTTCACGAGCGTTCTCTTCGGAGATAACGTCCCCCACTCGAGGTCAAAGGTCATTCCGGTCGGCAGTCACGCAGTAAGGCAGCACAGGCCTCTGGATTATAAGTTGGTTCAAATCTGTATGAGTTTCTGGTTCGGTCCGATACGGTGGTTGTTTTCTAGAATGTTAAACTTCAAGTATTTTTCGAGTCCTTCTACTTCATGTTTATTGATCTAATGTTCAAAAATGATTACGAACATAGCTATTATTTTGAATAATAGTGAAAGTACTATAAATTAAACTATAGTTGTTGTTTTCTTTTATTGTTATTTCCTTTTTACATTTTTATACTTGTTATTTTTCTTCACAAAGGATTAAAAAAATATCTTTCTGGATGTCTAAATGTCTTATTGATTTAACATTTACAATATAGTTTAACAGCATTTTGACTTTCAATTATAACAATTAGGATAAGCCAGATATTCGGAGCAGATGTTACACCTTGATCTGCCGACCACGGGGATGCAAGGTCAAGGCACTACCTCTGCAATAGCATGACAGGTGAACATGTATGCAATGTCTGTAATAATTCAATAATAATAAAAAGGTTAGGTTAAATTTATATCTTATTCAGTTCAGTTCAGAGAGATTTGCGAAGGCTTTCCTTCGCCCGGGCTATATGCACGAGGCGGCCCGGTATATCTTATTAATGTGTTTATGTATATATATAAATATTACTGCCGACTGCTCGTCAAGAAAGGATACATGTATAAAAGAACTGTAAATGAAGATGGGATATATCAATATTAGAATTATAATAACTAATACTTATTAATCATTACAGAATGAACCGATAGTAAATTATTATATTGCAATCATTGCAATGACTAAATTAAAAGATTTTGATAGCACAAAGATGAGGAAAATATGAAGATAATGGTAAGAATAACAATAAGTGGCAACTCTCTCTCTCTCTCTCTCTATATATATATATCAATCCAAATTACTCTTAAGACTTGATGAACTAGAAAAGTAATGATAACAATGACAGTAGCAACAATATAAATGATAAAAAAAAATGGATATGAAAATCATAATACTACTAATGATAATATATTGATAATGATTTGCAATAACAACAATAATAACGAGACATTTGAATAAATATTGAATAACAATTATTTTGGGTATTAAGCTGTAGTTAATCTGTGATTAAAGATATGTATTGTTTTATATCAGTGCAGTATTGTGTACGTGAATTTATTTCACCTTTAGAGTTAATCAATTAGCCAGTTTCCTATCATTCGTAGTTCAACATTCATTATGTTAGACAAGCACTGCGCAAGAGTGCTGTGGCATCTGCAGACACCATGTATTCTAAGATATAACTTGTTAATTAAACGCAAATCGTTCAAATATAAAAGGAATAGCAGAGGCTCTTTGGAAGCCCTGTGGTTTATCATCATGATATATTTACGGAAAGCGATCTGTCAAGAGAGAGAGAGAGAGAGAGAGAGAGAGAGAGAGAGAGAGAGAGAAAGAGAGAGAGAGAGATAATGAAATAGAGAGAATGAGAGAAAAGGAGAAGAGAGAGAGAGAGAGAGAGAGAGAGAGAGAGAGAGAGAGAGAGAGAGAGAGAGAGATAATGAAATAGAGAGAATGAGAGAAAAGGAGAAGAGAGAGAGAGAGAGAGGATGAAAGAAAGAAAGAGAAAGGGAATAAGAGAGAGAGAATGAAATATAGAAAGAGATGAAATGAAAGAAAATGAGAGAGAAAGAGAGAGAGAGACTGAGAGAAAAATAAATAGATAAAGAGAGGGATAGAGAATGAGAGAGAATCTTCTCCCATTCTACCTCTCCCTCCCTCCCTCTAAGACTAACCGGAAGAGAGAAAGAGAGAATGAAAGAGAAAGATAATGATAAAGGGAGAGGGGGATGGGAGAAAAACAGTCAGATGTGAAAAAGAAAGAAAGAAAAAAAATCTTTCGTAGACACAGAAGAGAACGAAGAGAGAAAACTGGCATAGATATTGTTGCTGATAACAATAAAAAATAGTATTTTACAGCATTTATTTTTCTTATTCCGTGTTCTCTCTGACTTTGTTTTTACAGTTTTCTCCAATATGTCCTTTGGTGTAATTGTACTTTAATTGGTTATATTAATCTACTAACGAAAAAAAAAGATTCTCTTTAACACAATCACATTATAAATAACATGGATGATTAATTTGAATGATTAATAATTTATCTAAATTGTCTCCAGCGGATTTACATATTCATATGTATACTTTATTATTAGATATATTATAGAATTATATAAACACTATTTACCTTTAATCTAGACACATTAAGCTAATTTTAGGTTATACAAATTTTACTGCTGATCTCCTGCCGAGGGAGGATATTCGTAAAAGGGAATTGCAGACAATGAAGATGTTATTTTCCAATGCTTGGATAACCATAATAACTATTACTTAAAAGTGAAAAAAGTCTATAATAAAAGAGTCTGAGATATATAAGGCCCGAGTTTCGAGATATTACTTTAGATCTCGGTGGTACAGTCGACATAGCTTCTAACTCTCTTTTCAGGTTGATTCCAGCGTCGGAGGTTCCCGGGTTCGAGACCAGAAAAATCTTTCCTCGGGAAAAGTTAACAGGTGCCCTTGGCACTTGCTCGTGTTTGGCGGTTCACGAGCGTTCTCTTCGGAGATAACGTCCCCCACTCGAGGTCAAAGGTCATTCCGGTCGGCAGTCACGCAGTAAGGCAGCACAGGCCTCTGGATTATAAGTTGGTTCAAATCTGTATGAGTTTCTGGTTCGGTCCGATACGGTGGTTGTTTTCTAGAATGTTAAACTTCAAGTATTTTTCGAGTCCTTCTACTTCATGTTTATTGATCTAATGTTCAAAAATGATTACGAACATAGCTATTATTTTGAATAATAGTGAAAGTACTATAAATTAAACTATAGTTGTTGTTTTCTTTTATTGTTATTTCCTTTTTACATTTTTATACTTGTTATTTTTCTTCACAAAGGATTAAAAAAATATCTTTCTGGATGTCTAAATGTCTTATTGATTTAACATTTACAATATAGTTTAACAGCATTTTGACTTTCAATTATAACAATTAGGATAAGCCAGATATTCGGAGCAGATGTTACACCTTGATCTGCCGACCACGGGGATGCAAGGTCAAGGCACTACCTCTGCAATAGCATGACAGGTGAACATGTATGCCAGTGGTTCTCAATCTTTTTTCAGTGATGGCACCCTGAATTTATATAATCCTTTCTGTGGCACCCCTTTTTCACCATCACCCCTCCTCACATGAATTAACTTCTGATATAAAATTGTACCTGTTTGAATTACTTTAATTAATGATTTAAAATTATTATCCGTACTCAAACCCAAATTAACATATGATGTACTGTAGTACATGCCCAAACATAGAACTCGTCAGTGGAATTAGATTCAGAATATTAGATTAACTTAAGAGTTATGTTATCAGTAGTAGTAGTAGTAGTAGTAGTGTGCAAAAGGAAATATCTACCTATATTTTAGTAAAATATTAGAGCAAGTAACTTCCTACACCGACATTTAATTATAGGCAGACTGCTACAAACTGTTTTACAAATGTACCTTGAAACGATCTAGCCAAGACAAAATTCATGGCAATCTTGTGGCACCCCTAGGCGCTGTCCGTGGCACCCCAGGGTGCCGCGGCACCCAGTTTGAGAACCACTGATGTATGCAATGTCCGTAATATTTCAATAATGATAAAATTAAATTTATATGTTATTGATGTGTTTATGTATATATATAAATATTACTGCCGACTGCTCGTCAAGAAAGGATACATGTATAAAAGAACTGTAAATGAAGATGGGATATATCAATATTAGAATTATAATAACTAATACTTATTAATCATTACAGAATGAACCGATAGTAAATTATTATATTGCAATCATTGCAATGACTAAATTAAAAGATTTTGATAGCACAAAGATGAGGAAAATATGAAGATAATGGTAAGAATAACAATAAGTGGCAACTCTCTCTCTCTCTCTCTCTATATATATATATCAATCCAAATTACTCTTAAGACTTGATGAACTAGAAAAGTAATGATAACAATGACAGTAGCAACAATATAAATGATAAAAAAAAAATGGATATGAAAATCATAATACTACTAATGATAATATATTGATAATGATTTGCAATAACAACAATAATAACGAGACATTTGAATAAATATTGAATAACAATTATTTTGGGTATTAAGCTGTAGTTAATCTGTGGCTAAAGATATGTATTGTTTTATATAAGTGCAGTATTGTGTTCGTGAATTTATTTCACCTTTAGAGTTAATTAATTAGCCAGTTTCCTATCATTCGTAGTTCAACATTCATTATATTAGATAAGCACTGTGCAAGAGTGCTGTGGCATCTGCAGACACCATGTATTCTAAAATATAACTTGTTAATTAAACGCAAATCGTTCAAATATAAAAGGAATAGCAGAGGCTCTTTGGAAGCCCTGTGGTTTATCATCATGATATATTTACGGAAAGCGATCTGTCAAGAGAGAGAGAGAGAGATAATGAAATAGAGAGAATGAGAGAAAAGGAGAAGAGAGAGAGAGAGAGAGATAATGAAATAGAGAGAATGAGAGAAAAGGAGAAGAGAGAGAGGGAGAGAGATAATGAAATAGAGAGAATAAGAGAAAAGGAGAAGAGAGAGAGAGAGAGAGGATGAAAGAAAGAAAGTGAAAGGGAATAAGAGAGAGAATGAAATATAGAAAGAGATAAAATGAAAGAAAATGAGAGAGAGAGAGAGAGACTGAAATAAATAAATAGATAAAGAGAGGGATAGAGAAAGAGAGAATCTTCTCCCATTCTACCTCTCTCCCTCCCTCTAAGACTAACCGGAAGAGAGAAAGAGAGAATGAAAGAGAAAGATAATGATAGAGGGAGAGGGGGTGGGGGTAAAACAGTCAGATGAGAAAAAAGAAAAAAAAAAATCTTGCGCAGACACAGAAAACAACGAAGAGAGAAAACTGGCATAGATTTTGTTGCTGATAACAATAAAAAATAGTATTTTACAGCATTTATTTTTCTTATTCCGTGTTCTCTCTGACTTTGTTTTTACAGTTTTCTCCAATATGTCCTTTGGTGTAATTGTAATTT
>NW_028234440.1:8280550-8283050 GCF_977035675.1 Penaeus japonicus
CAAGGGGTATTGGGTGTAGTGTCTTTCCTAGTCTTTCCTCAAAAACAAAATCAAAAAGAAAAAAAAAAAAAGAAAAAGAAATACTCATCTATCTCCAAAATTGATTCATCAACATAATTCTACCCCCGAATTTACTCATCGACCTAATTCTACCCCCAAAATTTACTCATCTGGTACAAGCCTACTCAGTCAAGACTCATCTACCCAAAGGTCTACTTTTAATGTATTTTTATTAATCTTTATCAATTTATTCTCAAACATGTACACCTTACTGCCCTTAACCCTTTCACTGCGTATTTTTTTTTTTTTCAGAACCCAAGTTCTTCTCACGTCATGATATCCTTATCAGGAGATGAAAGCGAGTTTTTGATTTTGAAACATACTTTACTGACTCATTAGAAAGAGAGTACTTTATCACACGTATTTTGGTGATAATAATAGACGCTTAAACTCTAATCATTAGGGTTATTTTTTCCTCATAGAAAATGGGTCTATTATCTGGTAAAGTTTGAGGTAGACTTATGAAATTGCGTTCTTTATACTCTCTCTCTCTCTTTCTCTATCTCTCCACACACACACATACACTCTCTTTCTCTCTCTCACTCACTCTCTCTCTTACTCTCTCTCTCTCTCTTTCTCTCTCTCTCCACACACACACACACACATACACTCTCTCTCTCTCTCTCTCTCTCTCTTACTCTCTCTCTCTCTCTCTCTCTCCACACACACACATACACACACTCTCTCTTTCTCTCTCTCTCTCCACACACACACACATACACACTCTCTCTCTCTCTCTCTCTCTCTCTCTCTCTCTCTCTCTCTCTCTCTCTCTCTCTCTCTCTCTTTCTCTTTTTTTTTCTCTCTCTCTATCTCTCTATCGTGGCAAAATATGAAATTTTAGGTTTTGGAAGAGGTTTGCGCTCTTTGATTGATCTTGCAATATTGGTATTGTAATATTTCATTTAAAAGACTAGGACAGACTTTCAAAATTTCGTGTGCTATGTCATTGGGTAAAAATAAATTACTCTTATTGAACAGAACATCAGTCACTCCATTTTCACACAAACAGGAAGGGGAAAAGTTTTTAAATTACTCTTCGAGATAAGTTGTATATTATTTATTTCCTGTTTCCTTCCACTGTTTTTTTTTCTTTTTTTGTTTTTTTTTTTCTCCTCCGAATCAATTATCTATTTCTTTTCTTCTGTTTTCTCTCCCCTCTTCTATACACTTCCTACTTCCCTCTACTCTTCCCCCTTTTCCTCTTTCTCTTCTTTACCTCTTCTCTTCTCTTTTCTCGCATATTCTATTCCCCCCTTCTCTTTCTTATCTCTCCTCTCCTCTTCTCTTCCTTTCCGCCTCTCTTCTATTCTCTTCTTCCTCTCTTCTCTTCTCTTTCTTATCTCTCCTTCTCGCCTCTCTTCTCTTCTCTTTCTCCTCACCGTTCCACATATCGTCTCTCTCCTCTTCTTCTTTCTAACTGTGGAGTAAACACACATTTAAATGATAGAATGCAACAGGCAGAGATAAGAGAGAGAGAGAGAGAGAGAGAGAGAGAGAGAGAGAGAGAGAGAGAGAGAGAGAGAGAGAGAGAGAGAGAGAGAGAGAGAGAGAGAGAGAGAGAGAGAGAGATGATAGATAGATAGTTAAATAGATAAATAGTTAGATAGATGACAGACAGATAGCTAGATAGAGAGACATAGAGACAGAGAGAGACAGAGAGATAGAGAGGCAGAGAGAAAGCGAGAGATGGAGAAGCAAAAAATTCAGAAAAAGACCACCTACAATATAATCTTTTAATTCCGGCTATATCTTTTTCATCTTCTGGAGACTCGAATGAACTAGAAAAATCACTTTGATTCTCGAGTGAACGAAATCCTTTGAGTTTATCAAAAAGGATGAAGAAGGAGAAAAAAGGAAAGTTATTGACGACAAGGGTGATGGTGAGGAGGAGGGGGAAAGGGGGAAAGGGGGGAGAAGAGGGGAGGAGGGGGAAATGAGGAAGAGGGGGAGAGGGGGGAAAGATGGAATAGAGGACAGTTGGGCAATGATTTTATATATATGTACATGTATGTACACACACACACACACACAGACACACACACGATCAGGGAGGTAAAATTTGTATATCTATATTAAATGCGTTACTGCATTCTACCATCTTTCTTACACACATATATGTATGTATATATATATATATATATATTTATATATATATATATATATATATATATATATATATACGACTTTTTATACCACTCGTATATATGTATGTACGATATATACTATATGTATATATATAAGTTGAATTATATATTCATAACTATATATATATATGCCTATATATATAATACCTATATATATATATATATACATATATATATATATATATATATATATATTATATATATGATATACACCACACCCCTACACACACACATACCACCACTCGTGTATATATATTATATATATATACATACATATATATATATATATATAT
>NW_028234440.1:8288050-8290550 GCF_977035675.1 Penaeus japonicus
AAAAACCACAAAACTCGTGAAAATAAATAATATATATATATATATATATATATATATATATATATATATATATATATGATTATATATATATATAGATATATATATATATATATGAATATAATATATATATATATATTATATATATATATATATGAATATTTTTATATATATATTATATATATATATATATATATATATATATATATATGTATGTATATATATGTATATATATATGATATAATATAATATATATTATAATATATATATATATATATATATATATATATATATATATATATTTTATATATATATATATACACACAACATATATATGTATATATATATATATATATATATATATTTTATATATATATATATATATATATATATATATATATACATATATATCACACATATATATATATTTTTAAAATTTTTATATATATATATATATATATATATAAATATTATATATATATATATATATATATTTTATATATATACATATGTATATATATATATATATATATATATATATATATATATGTATATATATATATATATATATATATATGCTCCTGTATATACATACATATATAAACATATATTAACTGAATGACGGTTTTGTTTTACACTATGTATACACTGTGTGCAGATGAAAGTCTGGATCAACAAGAATAATGAATGAATAGATGAATGTATAATGAATATGAATAATACATTATTGACTCGATTCGGGGTTTTAATTTGCTTGCTTTAACCTTAAGACGAGTATCAGTCCAACTTATTCTGCAGACAAGACAGGAGAGGTTCGCAACATATCAAGGCCTTTCGTTATAATACAAGAGTCTTTTTTTTGTATTTAATTATATTTTGAGGCTTATACGTGTCACCCCAATATCGTAATCGACTAAAATTGTAGTAGAGAGACCATATCTTTACTCTAAGTCTGACAGAAGTATAAAAATTTCATGGCAGGACAAAATATGAATTTACTTTTTTTTTCGTATTGTCGTCAAGAAATAGGAAAATAATAACCATATCCAAACGAAAACAGGAAGAGATGGAGAAGAGGAAAACGACCTATGCATACGGCTGTGGTCGTCACAACACAACGAAGTCGTAGTTGCACAGGGTCACAATGCAACTGCTCCATATGGTCTCTGGTTCATCTTCCTCTTCTCATTCTGCCTGCGCATCATGCACCGCCTGTCCTTTAGAGCCTGCACATCATGCACCGCCTGTCCTTCAGAGTCGGAGCTCGACATCCTGCTGTTTGTCATCGCCCTCATGACTTTCTCTCCTGTTAGCGCCAGGGGAGAGCGGTGCCATTTATGTTTGGGATCTGGGATTTAAACTATATCAAGATAATCATAGTGATTATAATGATGATATCCGTCATCTGTCATCAGTCATAACTGTTAATCTTAGTATGACTGTAAGAAGAAGAAGAACCAATAATAGAAAACACTAATAGTAAAAAAAAAAAAAAAAAAAAAAAAAAAAAAAAAACGGCTTGGACACACTTACGTCACCCATATCCAGCGGGTTGAAAAATATGAATGTAAATGGGAATCATTGAAGAACTATGAATAATAACTGAATAAAAATGAATAATAAATAGTCTTTTAGTAGAGCTGTATCTATTTGTTTATTTGTATGATTATCTACTGGTCTGTATATGAGTATATCTATCTGCTTGGTTCTCTCTTTCTCTTTCTCTTTGTTCGTCTGTCTAGCTCTTTCTTTGTCCCCGTCTTTCTCTGTCCTCTCTCTCTCTCTCTCTCTCTCTCTCTCTCTCTCTCTCTCTCTCTCTCTCTCTCTCTCTCTCTCTCTCTCTCTCTCTCTCTCTCTCTCTCTCTCCCCCTCTCTCTCTATCTCCCTGTCTGTCTGCCCTTCTCCCTCACATTTAATGTCATACCCAAATGCTGTTACCATGCAGAACATAACTCTGTGGAAAAGCACGCCAACTTTGAATTACGATGAACGTTCAGCAATAAACATATATAAATCCTGGAATTTCATAGACCGCAGACCAGATATACGTGTGTATATCATAGAATGATACTGAAAGTATGTTAATGCTATATTTTAGAACAATCATTGAACGGTATAACGAAACTGCTATCAATTGCATATCATTTGTATATAAAGCCCCGTTTAATTAGATCAGCATATAAATGTTAATGCGACTTGGTTAAGCTAAGAGTGAAATGATTAAATTGAATTGATATTGATACTCTTTCCAATGATATGTGTCGCACAAACTCATTTCATCAGAATTCATGTCTTGTCAGATAGATAGATAGATAGATAGATAGATAGATAGATAGATAGATAGATAGATAGATAGATAGATAGATAGATAGATAGATAGATAGATAGATAGATAGATAGATAGATAGATAGATAGATAGATAGATAGATAGATAGATAGATAGATAGATAGATAGATAGATAGATAGATAGATAGATAGATAGATAGATAGATAGATAGATA
>NW_028234440.1:8300550-8303050 GCF_977035675.1 Penaeus japonicus
ACACACACACACACACACACACACACACACACACATACAGGATGAAAAAAGATCATAATCAAAGACAGGTGGGAGGTATTACAGCAAGGAGTGGAAAATAAGTATACTAAAAAGTGTAACTATAAAAGCTGTCGCAAGATGTCTCTCTATCCTAAATATACAGATATATATTCATACACTCCTTCTTTGCTTCTCATTACCCTTCTTTCCATCTCCTCCTCCCTTTTTCCCTCTCCTCCTCCTTCTTTCCTTTTCCTTTTCCTTCTCCTCCATCTCTTCCTCCTTCTTTCCCTCTCCTTCTTTTTCTTTCCCTCTTCTCCTTTTTTTCCCCTCTCCTCCTCCTTATTTTCTTCTCCTCCCTCTTCTTTCCCTCCCCTCCTCCTTCTTTCCTTCTCTTCCTCCGCCTTTCCTTCTCCTTATCCTTCTTTCCCTCTCCTCCTTCTTTCCTTCTCCTCCTTCTTTCCCTCTCCTCCTCCTTCTTTCCCTCTCCTCCTCCTTCTTTCCCTCTCCTCCTCCTTCTTTCCTTCTCCTCCTCCTTCTTTCCCTCTCCTCCTCCTTCTTTCCCTCTCCTCCTCCTTCTTTCCCTCTCCTCCTTCTTTCCTTCTTCTCCTTCTTTTTTCCTTCTCCTCCTCCTTCTTTTCCTCTCCTCCTCCTTCTTTCCCTCTCCTCCTCCTTCTTTCCTTCTCCTCCTCCTTCTTTCCCTCTCCTCCTCCTTCTTTCCTTCTTTCCCTCCCCTCCCCCTTCTTTCGCTCTCCTCCTCCTTCTTTCCCTCTCCTCCTCCTTCTTTCCCTCTCCTCCTCCTTCTTTCCCTCTCCTCCTCCTTCTTTCCCTCTCCTCCTCCTTCTTTCCCTCTCCTTCGTTCCTTCTTGATTCTATAAATATTCGTGTACATGCATATGTGTCTGTTTGTGCTTGTAAAACCATTGAAGTTAACATTTGTGGAAACTTCGTGCAGTTTTGAAATCCGTTCTGACTACTATCTGCTCCTAAGCTGAAAATCTATCAAATCTTTTCCAATACTTTTGAAATTAGTTTGAAACCAATATCTATTGTCTTCATATAGAAGTGTGTGTGTATATATATATATATATATATATATATATATATATATATATATATATATATATATATATATATATATACACACACACACATAAACATATATATATATATATATATATATATATATATATATATATATATATATATATATATATATATATATATGTACACATACACATCCATATCTATACCTATCTATCTACCTATCTACAAACGCACATACACACACACACACACACACAAACACACACACACACACATAAATATATATATATATATATATATATATATATATGTATATATATATGCATATATATATATATATATATATATATATATATATATATATATATATATATATGCTTATATATATATACATATATATATATATATATAAACATATATAAATACAAATTTTACCTCCCCGAACGGGACTCGAACCCGAGCCGTCAGATTGACAGACCCGGCCCTGAATCCAATAGAGTACACGACCCACTAAAAGAATTGTCTAACCAGACGCCTTACATCCATCATGGAAATTCCCTATGTGCTCATAGCAGAGCAGTGATAGTGAGGTTTTATATTTATATTTATATATATATTTTTTTTTCTTTTTTTTTTCTTTATTGTGGTGTGCAATTACATGCATAAACATAAATCTGTATGTTTATGTTTAATAGATAAATAGACTGAGTAGAGACGTATATATGTATGTAAATATGTAAATGATCACGTGTTAACATTTTTATATATGTTTTCATATTTATAAATCTATTTGTACGTGTGTATCTGTGTGTAAAAGTATGTGTTTGTTCCTCTAATTATTATAATACTGCTTATGAGATCGCAACCTTATTTTCGCAGCTATGTAACATGCGACAGAGGATCTTCAAATTGTCTTGGGTTTTCTTGCTCTCTCTCTCTCTCTCTCTATCTGCCTCTTTCTTTCTTTTTGTCTCACTCTCTTTCTCTCTGTCTGTCTCTTCTTTCTTTTTGTCTCGCTTTCTCTCACTCTGTCTGCCTCTCCCTTTCTCTCTGTCTGCCCTTCCTCTCTCTTTGTCTCTCTCTTTCTTAGGTTTCCCCATTTCCTAGCCACACTCTCCCTGTCCTTCTCTCTCTCTCTTTCTCTCTCTTTTCGCTTATGCTTCTTGCTCATATCCCTCCATTTTGACCTCCCACATGCTCTTTATCCTTCATTTTACGTGCATTTCCCTACGCTTTCCCTCTCCATTATCCTACTCCCCTGCCTTTCCCATTAATGATCTCTATTCGTGAACCTGGTTTCGAACCAAACCTTAACCCTTTTGTGATTCAGAGAGGCGTGGCAACCAAGCTTTCGTAGCGGGTTCTAAGCAACATTCCAATCCTAAGCAACACTGCCAAATCATGTTGTTTATATGTTTTGTTATTAATACTTCTGTGATATTCATATTTGATG
>NW_028234440.1:8308050-8310550 GCF_977035675.1 Penaeus japonicus
CTTCTTGGCATGCCTTCAACTCTGCTGGTAGCCCGGCGCTACTTGTTCTAGCAGAGAACTCGAGTGCCAGTCTCTCTGCCTCCAACCGTGGGTCATAGTGGGTCTTTCTGGGGGCTGAGCGATTTGTAGCCCATCTGATATGGTTCCACAGCTCTGAAAGGGAGGTTTGGTGGCCAAAGGAGTCACACCATTCCAGCCACTTTTCCTGCTTTACCCTCTTAGCAGTTTCCTGAGCATCCCTGAGAGCTTCTCTCAAAAGAGTGTGGTTCTCAGGGGTTCTTTGTCTGCAGAAGTGTCTTCTGCACATATTGATTCTGTGGTTGACCTCCTTAATCTCATCATTGTAGTACTAGGCGTCTTTGAAACACCTGGACCACGGACGAGTTTTAGGGATGGTCTCTGAGGCTGCCTTGTCTATGGCATTTACTAGTCTGGCCTCAGGTATATCCACATTATCGTTAAGTGAGAAGTCACTGGTTCTGAGGCACCTGGCCAGGGCCTCCTGGAAAGCTTTCCAGTTGGCCCTGTCCACCTTCCATCGAGGATTGTGCCAGGGCACGGGTGCCGGGCCAGCGTCCAAGATGGTGGTGACTCTCCCATAGTGATCGCTCGTGGCAGTGTTGTCCACAGACCAATTAATTCTCTCGGCCAGAGCCACAGTAAGGTCAGGGACCCCCCCCGCCAACGTGTGTAGGCTCCTGGCTGTTGAGAAGAGCAATCTCGGGGCATGACTCAAGCACCTCAGCTATGTGGTAGCCTGCCGCATCATGACTCCGAGTGGGAGTCAAGATGGGGTGGTGGGCATTGAAGTCTCTCCCTATGAGAATTGGCTCGTGTGCCGCAGCAGCACAGACTTCACTAATATCTAAGCTCCTACATTTTGGCCTGCTATACACATTGTGCAGCTTGAGGGGACCCCCAACCAAATGGACCTCAACAGCAAGGAATTCGATGCCTTCTCCACACTGCATAGGATTGGTAATCAAGGAGCAGGGGATAGTCAACTTCACAAGGGTAATCAAACCTCTGGTGCCTTGCATAATCGGTAGCACAAAAGGATGATATCCCGAGAAGTGAACAGATTCCCCTGTTAGGGTCTCCTGGAGTATGACAACGTCAATGTTCCGAGATCGCACGATCGCGTGGAGAACGACATTCCTTGAGGAAAAGCTGTTGATATTCCACTGCAGTATGCTCAGATTAGAAGCCATTGTGCTAATCTGAGTCCATTAAGTCTGTGTCGTCAACGACGTCGACATAATCGGTCTCAGTGTCCGACGCCCCAGTGTGGGTAACGTCAGACATTTCGGAGTCTGACAACTCCTTGGTGAGTTCCTCACTGACTGTGATTTCCTCACTCGACTCGTCACTGTCGTCAGGACAGGTCGAGCCATTAGTAGGGCTGGGTCACCTGGGAGGTGGAGAACCCCTGGTCGCCTTGACCTTCATTCTGGATGGTCATGGCTTCCTCACCCTTTGGGGTTTGGGTGCAAGCTCTGTCAGTGTGGTCTTGGCCGCAGGTTGGGTGGGGAGACAAGTCTCGTCCTGGGAGTTTGTGGGGAGAGGAGTCTCGCCTTGAGTTGGAGTGGGTTTTGAGGCTATAGGTCTCATCTCCCTCTCCATAAGTGCCTGGAAGGGCGGGAACAAAGTCTGGTCGCTTTGCAACGACGTCTTGCCACCGAAGAGCCTCTTCCTTCCTTACGGAACAGCCGAGGCTCCAGACTTTTTATGGCATTTGGGACACTTTGCAGTGGTGTCCTGCTTGCCCTCCTTGTGTTCTTTGAGGCACACCTCTGTACTGTGTGCCTGACTACAGACACCATACTTTGGCTTTGCAGAGCAAGTGGCCTGATGGTGCCCATACTTCTGGCATGTGGATCAGTGGAACGGGCCAGGAATGTCTGTCCTAAGGCTGTAGGAGCCCCAATTGCCAAGGTCTAAGGACGCAACTGGGGCTCCCTTTTGAGAGTCGGGAAGCTCCCACCACCTTGGGATGAGACGTGATGACCTCAAGGTCATACATCAGAGGGAAGCCAAGAAGCACCAATCTTGGACTTCCTCTCTTCAGGAGTCAGAGCCGACAGGCTCACCTTCCGCCCATCCAGGAGCTTGTCTGTTTCCTTGAGGAAGGTGAGAGTGGCTTGGTCCCTCGGTACAATTATCATGCAATTGTCTCTGGCAATTCTAATCGTCAGACGGCACTGTCTCTGTTTTTTCAGAGCATGTACCATCTGGTAAGCATTGTTGAATCCTTCCGGATTAGGGGGAATCCTAAACTGGGGGAACCGACTTGGGGCTACAGACTCGCCCTTCGAGTCCGTGGCCGGCTGAGGCCGCTTGTTGCCTGTCCTCTGAACCGACGCCGGGGATTTGGCAGTGGGGTCAGCAGGGTTGGAGATCCTACCTGACTTCTATTTTTGTTTTGACTCGTCGTCTGAACCGACGCCAGAGACTTGTCAGAGCCAGGGGCTGGTTTGGAGGGTTCAGCCCAAGGTTCTTG
>NW_028234440.1:8315550-8325550 GCF_977035675.1 Penaeus japonicus
TGAAAGAGAGAGAGAGAAGCGTACACACACACACAAATAGAGACGCACACAAACACACACACACATCCAGAGAGAGATAATGTGAGGGGTGTCTTAGTCTGTTGGAACTAATAACCCACCACAAATAAGGTAGTTGATGCCAGACACAGGGTTTGAGCAGTTCAGGTTTATTCAATAACGCAGATAATCTGCCGTTATGGTGCACGATAGAAATATCCACTACAGCACAATAATCACAGTAATAAACACTACCACGACACGTATGAACAGGCGGAGAAGTCAGGCGTCAGCGGTAGCACAGTTGATTCCAGGTCTATCTGTATGTTCTAGGCATCCTGCTTATATGGAAGGAGTTTCCATCCGCCGTCCCCAACGGTGGTTATGCGGGAAGGTAGTCTGGAATGTAGGAGGTGTGACTGGCAAAGGTATTAAGCTCTATGTGCAAACCACCCATCCATCAAGGTTCATTGTCTCACTAGTGTGATGTTCATACGATATTTGTGTAATTATTTATTGCTGTATTTGATATCATATATAAGTATAATATATAATTCTCTCTCTCTCTCTCTCACACACACACACACACACACAGAAAGAGAGAGAGAGAGAGAGAGAGAGAGAGAGAGAGAGAGAGAGAGAGAGAGAGAGAGACACACACACACATACACATACACACACATACACACAGAGTGACAAAGTGAGAAAAAGAGAGAAAGAGAGACAGAGAGAGAGGAATTGGAAACTGGGGAAATAGAAGGCAAAGATATAATAATAATGAAGATAATGATGATGACAATAATTTTAATAATGATGAGGATAAAGACGATGAAAATCCTATCAACAATGAAAATAAAAAAGCAACCAAAAATGAAATGAGACTTTTACTTGATAATGAGGATAACAGTAATGATGAAATTAATAGCAACATTTTTTTTTTTTTTTTTTCATTACTCGGCGCCTACTGTGGGAGTTTTTTTTTTGTGATGCGGTGATACTGCCACACTCCTAGCGTCCTTCAGGGATTTCTTGGATTAAAAAGTCTTCCCTTTCACTTCAATGAAGCCTGTAAGTCCTAAGACCTGGAACTTCATATGAGAAGAACAAACAATTTAGCATTTTATTTTTTGATGCCTGTTATCTCACGATCCATCGTGACAAAAATTAGAATGAAGTATATATATATATAAATGTGTGTGTGTGTGTGTGTGTGTGTGTGTATATATATATATATATATATATATATATATATATATATATATATATATATATATATATATATATGTATATATATATATATATATATATATATATATATATATTATATATATGTATATATATATATATATACATATATGTTTATACATATATATTTATATCTATATACATATGTATATATATAAATATATATATATATATATATATATATATATATATATATATACATATACATATACATATATATCCATACATATCGTTTTACCCAAACATTCAAAAGAAGTCTTTGTCACACCAGAACTCTAATAGAATTTAAAAAGACATTAACACACCGTCTGACTTCGATACTCAATTGGCACATGTGTATAAATGTCCCAATTTCCCGGAAGAGAGCAGGAGACACTTCAAATCGGAGTGCTCTGCTCTGTGCCTCTGGATTGGCGATTCATACGAAGAGGAGTCGAATCATTTCTCGGATCTTCGGTGAGCTTTCCTTCTCTGCAATAAGATGCACGTGCAGAGTTTGCGAGGAAGGTTTTTTTTATTTATTTTCTCGGAGACAATGTATTAGAAAAAAGGGGAAAAAAAAGAAAAGAAAAAGAAAATAAAATAAAAGAAAAAAAGGATAAAAAGAAAGAAAGAAAGAAAAGAAAAGAAAGAAAGAAAGAAAAAAAGGAAAAAAAAATTATATATATGTATATATATATATATATATATATATATATATATATATATATATATATATATATATATATATATATATATATATTGCATTCGAGATTGATACCGAACATGACAAGTGTTGCTTTTATTATTTTTTTTACTTATTTTGTTTTTTTTTCTTATTTCTATCTTTTTAGTGTTGACTATTTCTATTTAGTTCGTGTGCGAATGGGAAAAAATCAAATTATTAAAACGCTTAGCTTTTTCGTAATCTTTTTCTTCTGAACATATACACTAATGCTGGATACGTAGGTTGAGGAGTATAAGCACAATATGGGAGACAAAGCCATATATTAATTGTTTGTGTGTATTAATGTATATATCTGAATATCTGTGTGTATTGCTATCATTATATGTGTATGAACTGTCTCTTTCTCTGTCTGTTTTTCTCTGCTAACTGCCAGCTATCTGTTTATCATCAGTATCATCTACACATATGACGGAGAATCCTGAAACACTTCATCTGTGTATTATCCTTTAAGAATAATAATAATAAAAAATAAAAAATAAATCTTCAACTGTTTCTTTTTTTACTGCATAGACATCGGAAAGGGTCTTGATCTTGTATCAGAGAAGAATGGCAATTTTTTTTTTTCTCTCTCTCTATCCGTCTCCCTCTATCCGTTTCTCTCTCTCTCTCTCTTTTCTCTCTCTCTCTCTCTCTCTCTCTCTCTCTCTCTCTCTCTCTCTCTCTTTCCTCCTCTCTCTTCGGTCTCTCTCTCTCTCTCTATCCGTCTCCCTCTAAGCGTTTCACTCTCTCTCTCTCTTTTTCTCTCTCTCGCTCTTTCTCTCTCTCTCTCTCTCTCTCTCTCTCTCTCTCTCTCTCTCTCTCTCTCTTTCCTCCTCTCTCTTCGGTCTCTCTCTCTCTCTCTATCCGTCTCCCTCTAAGCGTTTCACTCTCTCTCTCTCTTTTTTTCTCTCTCTCTCTTTCCTCCTCTCTCTTCGGTCTCTCTCTCTCTCTCCCTCTCTCTCTCATATGTAGCACATTTTCTGCTCTAGCCGATTTGACTGACAGCTTGTCAAGAAGGAATATCCATCATATTATTCTCCTATATATCTTATATTCATTATTATATTCCAAAACGAATCCTACTTTGGTCCTTCTCTCCCTTTCCGAGAGCTTAGTCTATGTCAACTTTAAAAACTACAAGCGAACACGAGACTTAATCAATCTTTTTAATTTTCACATTCCTCACGACGAATCTTGTCTGGCCTGTTTAGTTGTTCTAAGATATAGTAGAAAAATGTGTCTGTTTAGTCGTGCGTATATATGTATACATTCAGTACTATTAATTTGATTTGATTTTATATCATTTTTTTCCGGATTCAGCCCTCGACCCGTATGTTACCTTTAATGTAAATTTTATGAAATATATGTAGAACGTTTATAATGAAAGAGATTTATTGTGATATTGGTCCTGTTCCAAATTACCTCGGGAGATTCTGTGTTTATATAACTGTGATAAGTAAACTGGCGCTGGAAATAAAGTTTGTTTGTGAACGTCCCTACTTATGAGATATCATAAGAATTTTATTAACCATCTTGGTACGATTCCCAACCAAAGAGAAGTCTGTAAGTACACGCACGTACACACACACACACACACACACACACTCACACACACACATGTGTATATATATTTACATATATGTATATATAATCACGCATATATATATATATATATATATATATATATATATATATATATATATATATACATATATATGTATATAAATATATATCAATAAATATATATATATATATATATATATGAATAAATAAATAAATATATATATATATATATCTATATCTATATATATATGAATAAATGTATATATATATATATATATATATATATATATATATATGAATAAATATATATATATATATATATATATATATATATATATATATATATATATATATATCTGTATATATATATACTGTATGTATATATATATATATATATATATATATATATATATATATATATAGATATATATATATATATATATATATATATATATAATATATACATATACATGTATATAAATAAATATATATATATATATACATACATATATATATATATATATATATATATATATATATATTGTGATGGGTATAGATTACTCTAGTATCCACACATAGATAAATATAAGGTTGGTGTCAAACACAGCAGCTGATACAATAACAATATATTATAACTTCAATAATATGACACGATATAATATATATATATATAGATATAACAAGAAATGACTCTGGAAATAAAGATCGGGATTAGCACTAGTTCACAATAGTAGATGTAGGAGTGCGAGTGGTAGATGTTGGTGATTAAGGTCAAGGACCTCGAGTGACTTCGCTATCGTCAGTATATCTTAGGACGACTCGCTAGGCGGGGCGATCAGCCGTCTACAGGAAAGTGGGCGTAGCTATTCCAAGTGTCAGCCTAGGTCGCGATTTCCTGATTGGCTGACTTCGGGTCGTCATAATTCATAGGTCCGCCCTCGGGTCAGCCTTTGAGGGTGATATTCCTATGATGGGGATATGACCAGAATATCCAGAAGGGCTAAAGTTGCAGGTGCTGTCTTTAACGAATCTTTGCCCGATCCTGGGGGATATACGAAATCCGATAATTGTGAAGGTCACATCTGTGTATTGTAATTTGATCATGTATCTCAGGTCAGACATATGCTCTGTCGGCCGTTAAACATAAATACTTTCATATCGCTCTACCATGCTACCCCAAATCGTCCCGATTTGGTAAGAAATAAAGTAGGAAGCTTTGTACTTAACTGAGGATAAGAATTCCTTGATCAGGGGAACTCTATAAGAGTAGTATACGAAGAGACAGCAACATCCGGCAGATTCTTGATTAATGCACAATACTACACGGAATTGGAGCATGGCAGGCCTCGAGATCAGCTCCGGAATTACAGGTTTAACACACCTGGGAGGTGTGCTTTTCTGCATCCGTCAATATCATAACTTGAAAAAAGTACAAGTACCTGGCGCCTTACATGGCTTTAGAGAGGTAAGTGGGGACGTAGGGTAGAAGGCATAGTTCGATATATGAAAAGGAAAATAATTCGTGCAACAAGAAAAAAAACGTGAGTTAGTAATATATCGAATATTGTATCAAAATGGTTTTTATGTTGTTAATATTTTTTGTATTATTATTATTATTTATATATTTTTTTTTTGGATTTGATTTTTTTTTTCTTATAATATTATATAGCATGAGGGTAACTGGTATATGCAACAGAATCATGGGTATGATTTACTTGCTTGTTTTTCAATGCAACTCGCCTGTAGGTGATGCAATAGCACGCTCCCAGGGTTACTAGCAACATACACATTCCGGCGACGGTAACGTATACGGGATAAACGTAGGTTGCGTGGAACGGGCTGAGCGGGGTAAATGCATCAAGCTGTTGCAAAGTAGGCATCTGTTGAAAGGTTATACTAGGAAGAGAAATGTTATAGGATGGCAATGATACCGACATGGGCTGCAGGTAGGAGGTATTCATTGCAATCTTCCTTGTGTATGTATGGGTTGCTGGAATAAATAAGGATAAGGAAGTCAGTTCACATGAGGCTGGAAGAACAAAAGTACCTTGTAGAACAACATCAGGGTTATGCTTGTTACACATAACTGTAGTTGTAGTAGCCTTGAAGTAAAATAATAGGGTAATGTCGGGAAATGAGAGAAGAAACGGCCTAACCGAACCACGGATTTCAGAGAATGTGCACTGACCTATAATGTTATGGTTTGTAATGAGCGCCCTGGAGCAAGATGGCATGTTTGTGTCAAGTGCCAGAGGCGATGAAGTGCAAACAAATGTGCGAGGAGTGGTCTTTGCACAGTTATCTAAGAAATCTGCTGGTGGGAAGGAAATAGACTGGCCGTGAAGGGATTTTAGGATGAGTGAATGTTGTGTGTTTAAAGTGAAAAAAGTGTTATTTGTTTTGTATGGGAATGGGTGAATGAAATAAGCCTTTAAAGTAGTTTCAGGGGAGAGTGGGATAAGTACAGAGAGACCTGAAATTGTGAGGTAAGATTTTAGAGTAGAGTAGAACTGAATTCGTTGCCTTAGAGGAAAGAGAGAGGCTTAACATTAGTAGAGGAGATATTGTGGAGAATAGGGCGTAAGTCATGTGGAGTAATGAGACTGGGAAGCACTTCGCCTGCTGTTGCTGAAATCAACGAGTTGGTTATTGAGTTAGGAAAGTAGCCAGGCCGGAGAAATCAGCAATCGGCTGAAGCGAAACCTTGATTTCCACATTGTTTGTTACTGGTAAGACTAGCCCATGGTCCTCAACGAAGGCTCCTGGTACTGCGCGAAGCCTAGGGGGTAGGGCATGGCGGTCGGCAGACGCCAATGCGAAGAATGATAAGCCCAAGAGGAGTAAGGTCTGGAAGATAAAAATCAATTAGTGTTCGTCGGCCGGGGGAGAATAGTACTTGTGAGCAAGCTTTAGGACGTCGAAATGAGACCAAGATTGTTCACCTGACTGTATGCATTTAATGTAGGCCTTGTTGTTCTTTACACTAATTACTCTAAATGGACCTTCAAATCTAGGAGCAAGCTTTGACTTAATATTGAGTGGTTGGTTGACTTTTCTAAATACTAATGCTCCAACTTCAATGTCCTTGTGGCGGGCCACTTTGTGTTGGAATGACAGTATTTTATCTCTGGAATTAGTCAAATGCTTCTTTGTGATCTGAAAGATGGACTTGTTTCTATTTAGAAGATACTCAGCATAGTTATCATTATATGAAGGAACTTGGCCTTCATCAAAGAGGTCATAGGGTAGTCTTTTATCCATTCCATATAAAAGAAAATGTGGGGTATCACCTAAGGAAGAATGGAATGTACTGTTAATACAAGACTGGATTGTCAATAGTGATTCATCCCATGTGTCTGATGTCGCATCAACAAGCGATCTCATTAATGAGAGGATGGAGGAGTTGAGCCTTTCTGTAATGCCATTACTTTGTGGGCGGTAAGGGAGAATGTTAACACGAGTTACATTCATGATATCACATAACTTATCCATGACTTTGTTATGAAATTCAGTCCCGTTATCAGTTGAAAAATACATGGGGGCTGAATGTCTATGACAGAAGTCGTGAAAAGCATGTGCAACAACATTTGCTGTTTTGTTGGGGACGGGGACGAGTTCACAAAAACGAGTGAAGTTATCAATGAAGACTAAAATATAACGATTGCCATTGCGAGAAGGTAGAAAACCTGACAATGTGTCGCAAGAGACTTTCTGGAAAGGAAAGTCTGGAATGTCATATTTCAATGCAGGGGCTGGGTCGTTGGTATTTCCTTTGTAATAAGGGCATTGCTTACAAGACTGAACATGCTTAGCAACTTTGCTAATAAGGTGTGGGAAGAAGAAGCGTTGCTGAGCTAAGTGAATTGCCTTATACTTACCACAGTGTGCAGCTTCTTTCGACTCATGGAAAAGAGGAAGGATTCGACCTTCAAGGGATTCAGGAATAACTACAAGCTTACGAGATGCCTTAAGCTTTCTTGTCCTATATCTAGACTTGTAGCAAAGTAGACCGTTAGCATCGAGGTAAAGTTGACTTACTCGAACATGTCTGCTAGGGGGAGGTCTTTCATTCCTTTCTAAAGCTTGAATTAAGGGGCCGTACAGATTATCATTACGTTGCGCTATCCGGATCTCGTCCTCCGTGGGTGGGTCCATGGGAGGTACGGCTGGGGCAGCCAAGACCGGGGCGGTAACAGAATGAATGGGGTCGGAACGGCGTCCATTAACATGTGCAGACCGGATCTCGTCCTTCGAAGAATCCTCAACGGTAGGCGCGGCAGTATTTACCAAGATCGGTGCAATGTCAGAGAATTTCACCTTGCGGGAGGCAAAGGTGGGCGAGGAGCTAGATTCAGGCAGGTTGTGAGCGTCAGAGAGAGGAGCGCGTGATAGCGCGTCGGCAACGACATTTTGTTTCCCGGGTAAATAAACAATGGTGACGTCAAACTCTGCAAGAATTTCAATTGCGCGGGCGCGTCGTCCATGAGGGTCTCTACCCTTAAATATGGACGTGAGGGGGGAATGATCAGTGTGCACTTCTATCTGATATCCCAAGATTAGCTCTCGAAAATGACGGAGGGCCCATGTGATACTGAGAAGTTCACGGTCCGTCGTGTGATAGCGTTTTTCCGCTGAATTGAGGGCGCGACTTGCAAAAGCAATGGGCTGCGTTTTTCCAGAATGGCCATGTTTCTGGTGGAGTACTGCTCCGAGCCCGAGGTTTGAGGCATCAGTGGTGAGGACAAAAGGCAAACTGAAATCGGGGAAGGCTAAGAGTGGAGCCTTAATTAGTCGCGATTTAAGAGTTGTAAATGCGGCTTTTTCCTCGTCTGTCCACTGCCAAGTTGTATCCTTTTTAAGGAGATGGTTAAGCGGTGTCGCGATGGACCCGTAACCTTGAATGAACGGCCTGTAAAAACCTGAAAGGCCTAAAAATGACTTCAATTCCTTCTGGTTCTTAGGTGTTGGAAAGTCGGCAATGGCTTTAACTTTTGAATCATTAGGTGCAATACCTTTAGATGACAAGGTATGGCCTAAGAATTCTAACTTAGACTTGAAGAACTGACATTTGCTAGGTTGAATACATAATCCTGCAGTTGATAGCCTATTGAAAACCTGGCGCAATTTCTTCTCGTGTTCAGAGAGGGAGGGTGAACAAATTAAAATATCATCTAAATACACGAGGACCTGATCATTAATTAATCCTGATAGTACAAGTGACATTAATCTGCTAAATGTGAGAGGGGAATTGCGAAGGCCGAAAGGGCATACTAAAAATTCAAAGTGTCCCATATGAGTTGAGAAAGCCGTATATGGCACGCTTTCAGGAGCCATAGGAACTTGCAGGAAGCCTTTAGCAAGGTCAATAGTTGAAAAAATCTTATTATTAGAGCCAATGTCTTGCAACAACAATCTAAGATTAGGAATTGGGAATGGTTCTGGCACTGTTACTTTATTCAACTTGCGATAGTCGACCACTGGGCGGAAAGTATTATCCTTCTTTGGAACAAGGAGGAGGGGAGAGGCCCAGGGTGAATTGCTTGGTTGAATAAGATTCATGTCTAACATTGTTTTAACTTCCTTTTCCAAGGCCTGTCGCTTCGAATGAGGGATCTTATAACTCGGTATGTACGAAGGCTTAGCATCAGGCTCGAGGGTAATGGAGTGTTGAAGCAATGTTGTTTTTCCGATAGGACGGTCCTTGGTTGGCAGTACGCTTGGGAATTCTTTAAATAAGTTATTCAAAATATCATATCCTTCATGAAAATCTAAATTTTGCTTTAGGACATGATCAGAGCTCTGCTCATCAGGGGAAGATGATGTTGCAGAAAAAACAGGGGAGGGAACAGGTAAATCAAATTCGCAGATAGGCAATTCTGTGAATTCATAAGATATTACAGGTACACCAGCGTTAATAGTCAATGGGGCCGGGGTCAGATTAAATACATGCACCTGACATCTATTATCAGTGATATTATACAAGGAAGGTAATGTTGCACAACCTTTTACTCGTATATTATCAGGTAATATCAAAGCGGTACCATTTGCCGAAGGACAAGAAACGTCTATCAGTAGATCATGAAATGCCGGGATAGTAGTGGTAGCACTAGCTATAAACTTTGGAGCATTATCATTAGCGGTCCAAGATTTCGCACAGTCGTCAACGTGTTTTGCGCGCGAAGGTTTGCGTGATGCGGGTGCGCGCGCAGCGAGAGGAGAGGTGAAGCGAGGGCGGGTGGGAGGGGTAGGGGGGTGGTGGGTAGGAGAGGATGGGAAGTGAGGTGTAGACATGGTGTGACTATGGTCATGTGTGACTTCATAGATTGCCATTGCGGGTGTGAATGGGTCGGCATGCGTCCATAGGCAAGAGGGAGTCCTTAATAGGTAATTCTGACCATTAAAAGTAATGCTATTACTCTGAGGATGGAGGGAAATACCTGTACGGTATAAGAAATCATGACCCAACAAGAGGTGTCCGGGGGTAAAATT
>NW_028234440.1:8330550-8335550 GCF_977035675.1 Penaeus japonicus
ACATAGGGGTTGACAGCGGCCGCCATTTCTTCTGTTTGTCTGCTCTTCATAGAATATTCTTTAACTGGGGGATTTCTTTACGAGGGGTGACCAGGGATACTCTAGTGTGGTTTTATTTCTATTTTTTTTTTTTTTTTTTAAAGTCTGAAGGAACCGGTATAAGAACACTCAGCCTGCAAAAGGGTCGAGGCGGAAGGAGGGAGGGGGGTCTCTTTTTGACAAAGGTTAAACTCGATCTGACGATGAAGTCCCTTGATCCCTGTGAAGATCAGCATCGCGAGCATAGCATGGTTTCCTATACATCCTATAGTGGTCATAGGATGTTCAGGAAGCCATACCCATATACCGACCTCCCCAGAAATCAAGGGGAATAATCATCAGATCGAAGTCAACCTTTGACGAGATCGAACAATTCGTCCCGCCTTGCTTCCAGGGCGGGCATCTCGTTCCCCTGTTGTTTTCCAAGGACAACGAGTGCTTCCTTTATCCCCTTCTCGTTTTGAACAGAAATCCTCTCTTCTGCGAGGATTCTATAAGGAGAGTAGACCAGCAAGATGAACGGTGATTGCGTGTGCCTGTTGCTAACCCACTGGAAGGCCTAAGGACATTCCGGCCACCGCGAGAAGCACTCAGTTGCGATCGATTCAAAAGGCTCCAAAGAGCTGAAACACGCTGCGCTCCATACACGTAACTCCCGAGCAAAACATCGCAAATTTCATCGAACTGAACTGAAGAGAAACTCCCACCGTCCTCCTTGCTCCCGCTGCTCCTACTCCCCCCCCCCCCATCCTTTCCCAAGGATGTCGCCTGATGTGTAAAGCCATGCAAAAGCCCCTTGGTACGCCCTCCAGTTTCCTAGAGAATCCCTCCAATCTAAAGGTTGTGTGTGTGTGTGGGGGGGGGGGGGGGGCACTATACACAGTAAACTAAGAGACCGAGAACCGCTCAATGGACTTCCAACATGGTGGCCATTTTCGACATTTCACACACGAAAGAGCTTTTCCTTTCTCTATGTGGACGACAAAGTGATACTTTATTACCACAGGGAATATAACTTTTTTATTCTTATCAAATAGCTTTACTGACGAGGCGAGACTTCATTCATCACTCTTAAAACTTCAGAGGATGATTATCTAAGCAAAACTTCCCCTATCAACCTCGAGATTCTTAAAGAAATCGTCCGGTCTAAGAAGTTTCTCTATTCCACGCTTTCTTCGCCCAGTGTGGTGCACGGATCGACTACGGAAAGGGTGCGGAAAGACACGTGTTTCATCTTAAGATCGGATGCTGGAGATTACGAATTTGAATCGCGTTCTAGTTATTCTCTATTTATTTTTTTTTTACTTTTATTTCAAATATCATTTTCATTATAACTATTATCATCATTTTCATGTATTATCATTATCTTAGAATTATTTTTATCATTACTGATATTGTCATTATCATAATTATTATTGTTGTTATAACACTAATAATGAGGATAATAATGATACTGATAATGATAATAACAATAATAATGATGATAATAATGATAACAACAATAATAAAAATGATAATAATGATGATCTTAACGACCATGATAATGATGATAAGAGTAATAATAATAATGATAATAATAATAATTATGATAATAATGACACTATTGATGATCTTAATGATAATGATGATAAAAGAAATAAAAATAATGATGATAATAATAAAAATTATCATTATCATTATTGCTGTCAGTAACAGAATTAGAATCAAATTGGAAACAGATTAGGCTTTGTAACGGATTTAATCAAGAAACCAAAAGGAAGAAAAAGAGTTGATAAAAAAAAAAAAATCTTTTAACGCATGGTCATTGTGGTACTGTACAGTTTCTTAGAACTTCTAATAACTGGAGGAATGTATTAAATATAAGGGAAGGTTTAGATACAAGAAGGTACTGGAAGAGAGTATCTTTTGCTTGCATTTCTTTCCAGTTCTCTGTCTGTCTGCCTGCGCTTCTCTCTCATTCTCTGTCTGTCTGCCTGCGCTTCTCTCTCATTCTCTGTCTGCCTGCCTGCGCTTCTCTCTCATTCTCTGTCTGCCTGCCTGCGCTTCTCTCTCATTCTCTGTCTGTCTGCCTGCGCTTCTCTCTCATTCTCTGTCTGTCTGCCTGCGCTTCTCTCTCATTCTCTGTCTGTCTGCCTGCGCTTCTCTCTCATTCTCTGTCTGTCTGCCTGCGCTTCTCTCTCATTCTCTGTCTGTCTGCCTGCGCTTCTCTCTCATTCTCTGTCTGTCTGCCTGCGCTTCTCTCTCATTCTCTGTCTGTCTGCCTGCGCTTCTCTCTCATTCTCTGTCTGTCTGCCTGCGCTTCTCTCTCATTCTCTGTCTGTCTGCCTGCGCTTCTCTCTCATTCTCTGTCTGTCTGCCTGCGCTTCTCTCTCATTCTCTGTCTGTGCTTCTCTCTCATTCTCTGTCTGTGCTTCTCTCTCATTCTCTGTCTGCCTGCCTGCGCTTCTCTCTCATTCTCTGTCTGTCTGCCTGCGCTTCTCTCTCATTCTCTGTCTGTCTGCCTGCGCTTCTCTCTCATTCTCTGTCTGTCTGCCTGCGCTTCTCTCTCATTCTCTGTCTGCCTGCCTGCGCTTCTCTCTCATTCTCTGTCTGCCTGCCTGCGCTTCTCTCTCATTCTCTGTCTGTCTGCCTGCGCTTCTCTCTCATTCTCTGTCTGTCTGCCTGCGCTTCTCTCTCATTCTCTGTCTGTCTGCCTGCGCTTCTCTCTCATTCTCTGTCTGTCTGCCTGCGCTTCTCTCTCATTCTCTGTCTGTCTGCCTGCGCTTCTCTCTCATTCTCTGTCTGTCTGCCTGCGCTTCTCTCTCATTCTCTGTCTGTCTGCCTGCGCTTCTCTCTCATTCTCTGTCTGCCTGCCTGCGCTTCTCTCTCATTCTCTGTCTGTCTGCCTGCGCTTCTCTCTCATTCTCTGTCTGTTTGACTGCGCTTCTCTCTCATTCTCTGTCTGTCTGCCAGCGCTTCTCTCTCATTCTCTGTCTGTCTGCCTGCGCTTCTCTCTCATTCTCTGTCTGTCTGCCTGCGCTTCTCTCTCATTCTCTGTCTGTCTGCCTGCGCTTCTCTCTCATTCTCTGTCTGTCTGCCTGCGCTTCTCTCTCATTCTCTGTCTGTCTGCCTGCGCTTCTCTCTCATTCTCTGTCTGTCTGCCTGCGCTTCTCTCTCATTCTCTGTCTGTCTGCCTGCCTGCGCTTCTCTCTCATTCTCTGTCTGTCTGCCAGCACTTCTCTCTCATTCTCTGTCTGTCTGCCTGCGCTTCTCTCTCATTCTCTGTCTGTCTGCCTGCGCTTCTCTCTCATTCTCTGTCTGTCTGCCTGCGCTTCTCTCTCATTCTCTGTCTGTCTGCCTGCGCTTCTCTCTCATTCTCTGTCTGTCTGCCTGCGCTTCTCTCTCATTCTCTGTCTGTCTGCCTGCGCTTCTCTCTCATTCTCTGTCTGTCTGCCTGCGCTTCTCTCTCATTCTCTGTCTGTCTGCCTGCGCTTCTCTCTCATTCTCTGTCTGCCTGCCTGCGCTTCTCTCTCATTCTCTGTCTGTCTGCCTGCCTGCGCTTCTCTCTCACTCTCTGTCTGTGCTTCTCTCTCATTCTCTGTCTGTCTGCCTGCGCTTCTCTCTCATTCTCTGTCTGTCTGCCTGCGCTTCTCTCTCATTCTCTGTCTGTCTGCCTGCGCTTCTCTCTCATTCTCTGTCTGTCTGCCTGCGCTTCTCTCTCATTCTCTGTCTGTCTGCCTGCGCTTCTCTCTCATTCTCTGTCTGTCTGCCTGCCTGCGCTTCTCTCTCATTCTCTGTCTGTCTGCCTGCGCTTCTCTCTCATTCTCTGTCTGTCTGCCTGCGCTTCTCTCTCATTCTCTGTCTGTCTGCCTGCGTTTCTCTCTCATTCTCTGTCTGTCTGCCTGCGCTTCTCTCTCATTCTCTGTCTGTCTGCTTGTGCTTCTCTCTCATTTTCTGTCTGTCTGCCTGCGCTTCTCTCTCATTCTCTGTCTGTCTGCCTGCGCTTCTCTCTCATTCTCTATCTGTCTGCCTGCGCTTCTCTCTCATTCTCTGTCTGTCTGCCTGCGCTTCTCTCTCATTCTCTGTCTGCCTGCCTGCGCTTCTCTCTCATTCTCTGTCTGTCTGCCTGTGCTTCTCTCTCATTCTCTGTCTGTCTGCCTGCGCTTCTCTCTCATTCTCTGTCTGTCTGCCTGCGCTTCTCTCTCATTCTCTGTCTGTCTGCCTGCGCTTCTCTCTCATTCTCTGTCTGTCTGCCTGCCTGCGCTTCTCTCTCATTCTCTGTCTGTCTGCCAGCACTTCTCTCTCATTCTCTGTCTGTCTGCCTGCGCTTCTCTCTCATTCTCTGTCTGTCTGCCTGCGCTTCTCTCTCATTCTCTGTCTGTCTGCCTGCGCTTCTCTCTCATTCTCTGTCTGTCTGCCTGCGCTTCTCTCTCATTCTCTGTCTGTCTGCCTGCGCTTCTCTCTCATTCTCTGTCTGTCTGCCTGCGCTTCTCTCTCATTCTCTGTCTGTCTGCCTGCGCTTCTCTCTCACTCTCTGTCTGTGCTTCTCTCTCATTCTCTGTCTGTCTGCCTGCGCTTCTCTCTCATTCTCTGTCTGTCTGCCTGCGCTTCTCTCTCATTCTCTGTCTGTCTGCCTGCGCTTCTCTCTCATTCTCTGTCTGTCTGCCTGTGCTTCTCTCTCATTCTCTGTCTGTCTGCCTGCGCTTCTCTCTCATTCTCTGTCTGTCTGCCTGCGCTTCTCTCTCATTCTCTGTCTGTCTGCCTGCGCTTCTCTCTCATTCTCTGTCTGTCTGCCTGCCTGCGCTTCTCTCTCATTCTCTGTCTGTCTGCCAGCACTTCTCTCTCATTCTCTGTCTGTCTGCCTGCGCTTCTCTCTCATTCTCTGTCTGTCAGCCTGTGCTTCTCTCTCATTCTCTGTCTGTTTGCCTGCGCTTCTCTCTCATTCTCTGTCTGTCTGCCTGCGCTTCTCTCTCATTCTCTGT
>NW_028234440.1:8340550-8343050 GCF_977035675.1 Penaeus japonicus
GCAGAGCCCCCAAAGACGGCTATGAATACCTCCCACGCAAACAAATTAGCGAACTACACGCCGTCGAACAGTTTACTTATTGTCGGAAGCGAAGTCTAACGAGAGGATGTTCCAGGAATTATTTGATGCCGTGAGTTAATAACAAGCTTATTAGTCTTTTATGACGAGGAGGATGAAGCTCATTAAGATGTAATTAACCACTTGTTAAAAGGAACAATGTATATGTGATTCTCTCTTTTTTTTTTTTTTTTTTGTTACAACTTTATCTGTGGGTTACGCTATGATCTGTATTTATCAATTGATCTATATTGATTATATGTCCTGATATCTATATATTTATGTCTATGCCCTGTTGAATCTGCATCTTACCACACAGTACGGTAAATATCACCGTAATATCTAATCGAATCTAAATAATATATACTTCGTTCCATCAACCTATCATCTCTCCATCTATCGATATATCTACCTCCTCTTCATTTCTTCCTTCTCTCTTCTTTACTGGTTTTCTTGCATCTCCCATTCATATATCACTGAATTATTATATGTAAATATAGCATTACAATCAACAGTGCAACAGAAATAAATTCCCATACAAACGACACACTAACCCCCCCACACACACATAAACACACATACACACTCATATAAATACATATATACATACATATATATATATATATATATATATATATATATATAAATGAATGAATATACACACACATATACATACATCATAGCCATCAGCCTGTATCATTCCACTGCAGGACGTAGGCCTCTCTCAATCTTTTCCAGTCATTCCGGTCTTGTGTTCTCTGATTCCAGTTTACTCCTGCGAAATTCACTATTTCATCCCATCTAGTCATTGGTCTTGCCCTTGGTCTCATTGTGTCGTGTATTTCCCATTCTGTTGTTTTCTTTGTCCACCTGTTGTCCTGTCTCCGATATATATGCCCAGCCCACTGCCACTTTTTCTTCTTAATGCTCTTAAGTATATCCTCTACTTTTGTTTGTTACCTGATCCATGTGGCTCTTTTCTTGTTTCTTAAGCTAACTCCTAGCATTAGCCTTTCCTTTCCTCTTTGAGCGGTTACTAATTTCTTCTCGAGTGCCTTGGTCGTAGTTCATGTTTCTGACCCATATGTTATGACGGGGAGGACACATTGGTCAAAAATCTTTCTCTTTAGACATAGTGTCAGACGACTTCGTAATATATTACTATGTGTACCGAAGGCACTCCAACCTAGCCTGATTCGCCGTTTTATCTCGGCTCCGCAGGAAGTACTCGTCTTGATGAGCTGCCCTAGTTATACATACTCGTTCACTGCTTCTAGTACCTCGCTTTTTATTTGTATTTGCTTAACTGGGGTTCGACTGTTGAACATGACTTTAGTCTTTTTCATGTTCATTTTAAGGCCATTCTTCAGACTTTCCCTATTCAAATTGTTTAGTAATTGTTGTAGTTCATCTGCTGACTCGCCGAAAAGGACAATGTCATCTGCAAATCTTAAATTGCTTAAGTGCTCATTCCCTATTTTTTTCACCCTTTTCTCCTTCCAATCTAACTTCTTGAATACTTCCTCCAAGCAAGCTGTAAACAGCTTCGGTGAGATGGTGTCGCCCTGCCTAACACCCTTATTTATTGGTATTTTATTGGTTTCTGCGTGTATTTTGATGGTCGCTGTACCATCTCTATATATGTCCTCTAATAATCTGCAATATATTTCCTCTACTCCTTGTTTACGAATTGCATCTAGTACTGCAGATATCTGTACCGAATCGAATGTCTTTTCATAATCTACGAATGCCATACACAAGGGCTTCCTATATTCGTTTGTTTTCTCTTTTATTCGGGCTAGTGTGTGGATATGGTCTGTAGTTGAAAATCTGCTGCGGAACCCTGCCTGTTCCCTGGGTTGTTTTGAATCTAATGTATCGGTGATACGGGCTGTGATGATTTTTGTGAACAGTTTATAGATTGCTGAAAGGAGGCTTATAGGTCGGTAATTCTTTAAGTCTTTTGTGTCCCCCTTTTTGTGTATCAAAATTATTATTGCGTCTTTCCAGGATTTCGGAGTTTCACCGACGCTTAGGCATCTGTTAAAAAGATTGGCCAGTTTTACTGCCGCAATCTCTAGAAGTCTTCTATTACTTTGATAATTTTATTTTTATTGTATGTCACCTCTCCATTGGGTTTCTTTACTGCATACATTTGGTTTTTCCCTATTCCGAGCCTCCTCTATGTTGCCTTAAGGCTGGTGCCGGCAAGCAGAGCTTCATTTATTTTTCGTATGTTAAATTTGCGTACATCCTCTTTCTACTTCTTGTTTATCGTCTTAGTCAGCTCTACTGATTATATATTTGTCTCTGATTGATGTTATTTTCATGTCCCTACGCTATTTCATAAGTTCTCTTGTCTCCACTGAAAGCTTACTGAACTTTTCTTTTTCATCTTTACCCCCTATTTCAAGTGCGGCTTCCCTTAATATCTCGCTTAATT
>NW_028234440.1:8355550-8360550 GCF_977035675.1 Penaeus japonicus
AGGGTTCATCAACTTAGTGTGTGCCATCGCTCTATAGAGACAGTGCATGCTAGAGACCGTAGATGGGTGCCATTCAAGGCTCTCTCACCTGCTGGTGCTAGAAAAAAGTGGTGCCATCTAGGTTTTGGACGTTAAGCTAGCACTATATTACGGTAATTATAGTAATTATGACTGCAGTAGCCATCATCACTCATTCCTTTTTCATAGCAAAATAAAATAGCACAGTGATCCAAAATCCCCGAACGTCGTGTACGTCATGACGCCCGTCGTCAGGCCAAAGCTCCTACGTCATGTATGTCATGACACCCGTACGCAATGGGTTAATGAAAATGTAATCTAACTTCACAAGGAGAAAGTTTCCCCCTAGTCAGCGGTTGCGAGCATCATATTTATTAATCTTTTGTTAGACGCTAAAATAATGGTTTTATCTGTGTTTCTGAACCCTGCTTCTGTTCCGAGGTTCTTGTGGTGTTCAAAAGGTATCATGAACAAGCACCCATGGAAGGACAGGGGTTCTTTAAAAAAAGGGGACGTGAGTATTTCTGGTGGGAGGGGGTAATTCGTGAAGTTCTCTAATTGTTTGGAATTCTCTGAACAAGTAAGTTAACCGAGTCTGGAAATGTTAGCGTCCTTAAAAGTGTTGACTTTTTCAGAGACATCACGCACTCCATAATGTTGTTTATACTTTTTTTTTTATAAGGAAAGTAACTCCATCCTGATATGGTAGTGTATTTGTTTGTGTGTGTGAGTGTGTCTGTTATGTACATGTGTTCGCTCGCATTTTAAGAACATTTCGAATGGTTGAAGATTTGAGGTAGAGGGGTGGGTGGGGGGGGGGCTGGAAGCAAGGACTAACGAGTACAAAGGACGTAGTTTTTTTTTTCTTATGTAGTTGCCGGGCCGTCGCCTTTAACGAGCCACGAGTCTAAACGAGTCCAATCAACCAAAACAAGAACAAAAAATTTACCGCGACTCTTTTCACTTTCCTTCTGGTTATCCATTATATTTTCCCTTCCCTTTTATCTTAAGGTCACTGTCCGGATATTTAACCTTTCCTACTATCGGTTTATCGCCAGTAATAACGAATCTCGACTCTAATCTCTCCTAATTGTCAACCATAAAGAAAAAGAAAAATCCGATGGATGCAAGGCTTCGGCAAATGGCGTCGTAACGGTGACGCGTCCTTGATAAAACCAAATTCATGGGCGGAGAGAGGAAACAAGGAGTCAACGAGACATACCTTTCACTGGATATGATGGCCCTTCCCCTTAGGCACACTCGAGAATATATATCACTCCCCCTGGCTAACCAATATACCCATAAAATTGTGAGAAACCAGCTCTCAAAATCAAGTCCCAGAAGGTAGAGAGAGAGAGAGAGAGAGAGAGAGAGAGTTATTTGTTTGTTTGTTGTTTGTTTGTTTGTTTGTTGGATTTATTGGCTATCAACCATCGGTACATGCCATGGTCATTAAGTCAATGATTCCATTTTATCTCATCAATCTATAGAAGGTCATAAAGTTTTGTCTCAGAGAGAGAGAGAGAGAGAGAGAGAGAGAGAGAGAGAGAGAGAGAGAGAGAGAGAGAGAGAGAGAGAGAGAGAGAGAGAGAGAGAGAGAGAGAGAGAGAGAGAGAGAGAGAGAGAGAGAGAGAGAGAGAGAGAGAGAGAGAGAGAGAGAGAGAGAGAGAGAGAGAGAGAGAAAGAAACCAAGGAATGAACAGGCAGGGGGAATGGCCGGAGTGGTTCCCGTTTTCTCTTCCTTGGCTTATCAAACTGGCGGGATTTAATTGTTAGAACTTTAATTGGATTAATACCCTAATTTCCTGGAAGAGTTATTACCGTTAGACTTTGGTATATTCAGATAAGATTGCTATTAATGATATCGTCGGTGCGACTCAATAAGGTTGTTTTTCGTGGATATTTTCAGTGGTACACTATATTTATACCTAAAGATACATGATATGTGATACGTCCAATACATAATATGTAAATATACACAATTCATGTTATGTAAAGATACATGATATGTGATACATGAAATACATATTATGTATAAAGATACACAATACATATGTAAATATGCATATGTGATGCATCAAATGCATAATATATAAAGATGTACAATACATGTTTTGAAAAGATACATATGTAATACACCAAATACATGATATATAAAGATACACAATAAATTTTAAGTATATAAAGATAAACTATACATGTTATGTAAAGATACATAATATGTAATACTTTAAATACATAATAACACAATACATAAGAGGATCGGTGTCACTCTAGCAATCTTGATGTTGCAATTATTAATAGGGACTGTGACCCGACTTTAAAATCACATGGGGTGTCGATATAACCTTTTTTCCCTTCCTTCTTAATTCTTAAGAGAATATACGAGCATCGGTGATATGCAATAGCTGGGGATAGCTATCATTTACATTGATATATAAAAATAGGAGAGAATTTCCCTAGTTTATAATGCCAATTTGCTCGTGTTGTGGTGTGATGTTTACAATAGTCAATATTTTCCGTGTTTAAAATTTGGCGAAATTTGGCAGATTTTATTTGGAAGGCTAGATAAAAATTATGTTAGGTAGAATGAAATAATTGTATATTTTGAAATAAATGACGGAAAGAAATGTAAAGCAATGTATAAGAAAAAAGAAAAGGAAAAGAAGGTATATATAGAGCAGGAGAAGAAAACGCACAATAAAGAAATAGATAAAAATGGACACAAGTAGGAACGAAATTATTACATAGACAATACACGAACTGAGTAACAGAGACAGAAACAGTAAAACTCTTGGGGAAATTCACGTCTGTCCTTGTTTCCCCTCCAAATAATATGTGTGTAGTTAAAATTAGGGAAAGAAATGTATCATTTTAGTCCAAATTAGGGAAAGAAAAGTATGCTTTTAGTCCAAATTAGGGGAGTAGATATGTCTTACTATACAAATTTAGGGGGAAAATATGCCCTTATAGTGAAATAGTCAAATTTAGGAAAAGAATGTCCCTTTTTAGTCAAATTTAGGAAAAAAAAAACTTTTAGAAAATAGTAATTAGGGATAGGAAAAAAGTCCTTTTAGTCAAAAAGTATCATTCAATTCAAAATCAGTGGGGGAAATGCCTTTTCAGTAAGAGGATTTTTTTTTTTTTTTTACTGAGCCCCCACCCTTCAGAGAGCCACTGCAAGTCAGTCCGAAAATTAATAGCAATAGAAGGTTCAATAGCAACACAATGCCAGAGACACTAATGATCAGATCAAGGCATTATATAAGGAATTTTTATTCTTTTGATTTCCATTTTTCTTTTCTTTTTGAATACGGGAACAAGGGAAGGGAGGGATAATGCAGAGGAACAAAAGAAGTCTCGAGAATGTGAGGGAGAGGGGAAGGACGAAGGACACAACGCTAGAAATAGCAATAGAGATAATACGATTAGTAATGGTAATAACGATCGCTCTCTCTCTCTCTCACTCTCTCTCTCCTCTCCCTCTATCCCTCCCTCCCCCCCCACTCTCTCTCTCTCTCTCTCCTCTCCTATCCCTCTATTCCCCCCTCACCCCCCCCCCATCTCTCTCTCTCTCTGTTATCCAGGATATTTTTAACTTTTTGAAAGGTTTTGGGAATAAATAACCTGAACTTTATACCTGGATGTAAATAATTGTATCTATGAGTTAGTTAACATTCATTTTGAGTTAGTATTAGTTATTCATACTGCTCATATATAGACGGACACAAACACGGGCGAATTAACACACTTATACACACACACACACACACATATATATATATATATATATATATATATATATATATATATATATATATATATATATAAATATAAAATTACATACAAATATATATATATATATGTATGTATATATATATATATATGTATGTAAATATATATATATATATATATATATATATATATATATATATATATATATATATATATATATGTGTGTGTGTGTGTGTGTGTATGTATGTATGTATATATATTGTATATATACATATATATGTACATATATACATATATGAATATATATATTATATATAGATATATATACATATATATATATATATATATATACATATATATATATATATATGCACATATATATGTGTGTGTGTGTGAGTTTGTGAGTGAATAAGTGCGAGAGAGAGAGAGAGAGAGAGAAAGAGAGTGAGAAAGAGAGAGAGAGAGAGAGAGTGAGGGAGTGAGTAAGTGAGAGAGAGAGAGAATGAGAGAGAGAAAGAAAGAATTAGAAAAAAAATATCAAAATAATGAAACCGCTTCCTCCTTCCGCCTTCATAATATCTGCCGGCAATTTCAACCTGCCAATTAAGCTAATTATTTTACTTCCTTCCTCTCTCCTTTTTGTTTCAGCTTCGAAGAGACTTAATTACGAAAGATTTTGAAGAAAAATATGGAAATAAGTCAAAAAGTTTAAAATCCTGGAGAGTCCTTATGGAGTAGTATGCATGCCTTTGTGTATGTGTATGCCGGTATGTGTGTTCACATACACATGTATATATATATATATATATATATATATATATATATATATATATGCATACATGTATATATATATATATATGTATATATACATAAATATACATATATATGTATATATATATTTATACATGCACATACATATATCTATATATATACATATATATGTGTGTATATATATATAATTATATATATGTATATGTATATGTATATTTATATATATATGTATATATATATGTATACATATATGTATATGTATATATATACATATATGTACATTTATATATATATGTATATAAATATATGTATATATATGTATATATATATATTTGAGGTTTTGAGATAAAGGCAGCATTATGGAGTAGAGGGGTGTAAAATTCTTAAAACACGATGGGAAGTCGAGCGAAAAATCGCGCGAAAAGGTAGCGAGATACCCTGCGCGATTCTCACCCAAAGAATAGTAACGTCCCCAG
>NW_028234440.1:8375550-8378050 GCF_977035675.1 Penaeus japonicus
AGTGTTAGAGAATTCCTTCTTCACTCGAGTTGAATTTTAAAACAAACGAAACAAACACATATCTAAAAATCTGGTATATGGTCGCTGCCTTATGTGAATCAGTAGCTTTCTGCTGACTGATCATGTAACTGTAATCAGGTGATATAAAATATTGCAAAATATGTAATGCAAATATAATGTTTGGCTGTTGGTGCTATGTTTATGGTTTTGGTTGAAGAAATAAATAATTATGATTCAAAATATATTTGGTCGAGGAGGAGGAAGAGGAGGTGTGGTGGAAGAGCAGGAGGAGGAGGAGGAGGAGGAGGTGGTGGTGGTTGTGGTGGTGGTGGAGGTGGAGGTTGTTATGGAGGTGGGTGTGGAGGCAGGGATGAAAGTGGAGGAGGAAAAAGAGAAGAATATGGATATGATATGATGAAGAAATGGAGAGGAAGAGAAGTGAAATAAAGCAATAGAGGAGAACGATAAGAGAGAAAAAAATGTTCCTAAAATGACATATAAGGAGAAATAGCTCTAGGTCAAAAAACACTTTCTTTGGACAGGTTTCATTTAGATACATCTTTAGTTACACACGCACACCCACACACACACAACTTCTAGCTAAATAAAGTGAGTCAGTATGTGAAAAAGAAAGAGATTGCAAGATGAGAAAGAAGGAGAGAGCCAAAAATGAGAAAGAAAAAACATTAATGCAAATGAGTAAAAAAATGAGAAAAAAAAACATTAATGCAAATGAGTAAAAAAAAAAAGAAAAGAACAGAAAAAAGCAAACAAAGAAAGAAAAAAAGAAATAAGGAAAATAGAAGAAAGAAAGAAAAAAAAGAAAAAAAAAAAGAAAAAAAAAAAAAAAAAAAAAAAAAAATATATAATAATAAATATATTTATATATATATATAATTATTTATATATATTTATATATATATATAAGCAGTTCTTAATGCCGTGCTACAGATAAGATTCACGCCTACGCAATATTGATCGGGCGGAGTACATCCAGGGTGAGTTGTATCTCTTCCCCTATTTTACCGGTATTATCAAGGTTCTCATGCTCGCAAGAACTGGCGAGTTGTGTGCCCTCACCCTATCCATGGCCCGTCAATACTCGTGGGTCAGCTGTTGCACAATGATTTTGTATTGCAGTTTCCAGACCCGGGGTAGGTCGGTATGCACATTCCGTCTTCCATTACTCGGCTGTCTTGTGGAATGAGCTTCCTCCGCTTGTCTTTTCAGGTTCATTTAGTATTCCTGCCTTTAAGCGGCTGGTGTTACATCATCTCTTACAGAGAACTATCTTTCCATAGATTATTTTGGTTTAATTTCCTTCTTTGGTCCAGCACCTTAAAGTAGGTAAAGTTTTGCTTTTTGTTGGTCAGTCACATGTAATGATGATTTAATGTATATCTGTGCCTGTTCTTTCTGGTTCATGTTGTAATAACACTCATGATAAGAATTAGAAATAGTTGTTCCATCATCATCATTGTACTATCTTTATCATTATTAATATCATTATCACTATAATACGCATTATCACTATTAATGCCATAGCCATCGATTTGCTTTTGTGCATTGTTCCTTGCTTTAGCTTTATTGTTTCATGATGCTTTTTGACTTTCTCTGCAATGGCATCTTTAGTCTTCCAATCCATAATTGTCTTCTGTGTCTACTTTTCCTTACTTTCTTTATCTCTTTCCTTCCCCTCGCCTTCTCTCTCTCTCTCTTCTACCTTTTATCCCCCTTTATCCTTGCTCTTTTCCTCGCATATCCCTTCGCATTCCCAGTATCAAGTATTGAAAACTACCCTTCAACTGGAACCTTTTCCCTTCCCAGGATTCATAAGGCAAAGCCGTGAGCCCTATCCCCCTCTTTCTCTTTCCCTTTCTCTCACCCTCTCCCTATCTTTCGCATTCCCAAAATTCATTATTCCCTCACCCATTGCCTCATAATCAGAGCTTTTTATTCCCTCCTCGGGATTAAAAAGGCGTCGCCATTGAGCTCATTAAGGTCTTTGGTGAGTGTTGGATCGACGCTCCATTCAGAATCCAAAAGGGAATCCTATTTTCAGCGTAATCATTTTATTTTATTTTTTTTATTAATCTGTTCAATATCATTAGCATTTCCTTCGTTTTGCTTTATTTGTGAAGATTCAACTTTAGCTTGAGGTTGCGTATGTCGAGGGGAAAAACTCAGATATGAAAATCAACCGTGGTTTTAATCATGAAAATCTTTTTATATGCTATTTCGCCAACCGCGGGAACCACTTTTGATTATCTTCTGTGTAAATGGATTGCTATTTTTCTTTTCATTTTCGGGGGTTATTTCGTTCATCTGTATTCGATCCTAAGTGTGGTATACCTGTTCAAGGTGGTAATACTGTGAAAAGAGTTTGACCCTACATCTCGAATTAACGTAGAGTAATTTTATTCATCTATTATTCTCAATCGGCACAAACTTGTTTGGAATTATACTGTACCTTAGCTAACAGTTCAAAATCGCAGCAATT
>NW_028234440.1:8381361-8383861 GCF_977035675.1 Penaeus japonicus
TTGTGAATGGAGAACTACCAGTAAAAATACGTCGAAATAAACGAAAACCAAAGCCTATGAGTGGCTTTGCGTACATACGAGAGCCTTAATTAGTGTGGTTCTTTCCTTTACAAAACGTAGATGAGGATTTGGAAACATAATTACAAGGGGAAAGATAGGAAGTACAAAAGATATTTCTGTTCAAGCGTGTACAGACATACGTACACACACTTTTTTTTTACGGTGACCCCCATATACTTTTACACAGGCATTCATACTTTTACGTACATATACAAATACATACACACACGTGCATGTAGAGGTGTACATCCATACGGTCACACATACTCTCAAAAAACACAATTCATATACCATAGTTGTTTTAGACTTTATTGAAACCGGGAAACTAGATTGAAATATAACAAGGGAGTTCACACTCTATTGATAGATAATTGATAATTGATAGTTTTTCTCGATATCAGTTTATACCCCGAATGCTATTTTCGAATCAAAGATATCATCTGCTTCAAAGCTTTTCTAAATCTAAATGTGATTTAGCGAACACAAATCAGATAATCTATTTTGGGTTCGAACGTAGAATAAACGAGCAATTGTTCTCATTCAATTATATTCACATGATAAACTTGCTGATTAAAAAATATATATATATTACTTGAGCCATATGAACATACACACTCACACATACATACACACACTCACACACACACACACACACAGTGGACATCCAGCAGCATTGAAACCAACATCTTTTCGCGTTTATAAAAAAGTGAATCTGGTTGGTGTATCTTAACTCTTATTTGATCGTCTAGGAAATGATTGTTTGAGTCAAGATTAGGCTGTGACCTTACTTTATACGACTGCGACCTTTCCGTGACCGAATTTTGCCATTCTGGTCTTTTATTTGCCATTTTTATGACCCACTTTCGACTCTTTCTACAATCGTGATGTCTCTGTGTTTCTTTGACTTTTGTGTGACCTTTTTTGCTGTCTCGACCTTTTTGACTTTTATGTGACCTTTTATAGTGACTTTTTTTTTTTTTTTTTTTTTTTTTTTTTTTTACGAACTTGAACTCTTACTTGACACGACCTTGTGTTGAATTTTTTTTTCTATTTTTTTATCACTGACCTTTTTTGTGACCCTGATCTTTATGTGACGTCTTTGATACCCTGAGGTTTTAAGTAACAGTCTCATCATTGTAACACTCAACACTTTTAGTGACTTTCTCGTTTTTTTTTTTTTTTTCGGCATACTCTTCCTGACCTTAGAGTCTCTAGCTTTTATAATCCTGACCTTTGTGACTTTTTTTTTTCGTGTGACTATTTTGTGATGCTGATCTTATCAGTAGCATTGACCTTATTGTGAAAAGAACCCTTTCTTCAAATGATCACTTTCTGTGCTTTACTTTTGTGACCTTACTCGTTAGCGACCTTTTTATAATCTTTTTCGATTCTCTTTTTTTTATTGTCACCATTTTTGGGACCTTGTCCTCTTGCGACCCTGACGAATGGTCAGTTTCAACAACGGCTGATTGCATCCTAAAGCACAAACACATCCCCGCTTCGTGAGACTATCCATCTAACTGTGAAAGAAAATTATTCGCGTGCATCGTGCGTGCGTGCGTGTGTGTATATATATGTGTGTGTGTGTGTGTGTGTGTGTGCGTGCGTGTGTGTGCGTGTGTGTGTGTGTGTGTGCGTGTGTGTGTGTATATGTGTGTGTGTGTATATGTGTGTGTGTAGGTGTGTGTGTGTGTGTGTGTGTGTGTGTGTGTGCATGTGTCCGTGTACATATGCATGGATGTTCGTGTCCGTGGGCGTGAGCGTGTCCCATCGAAAACAAGGAGTCCGGACCGGAAACCAAATAAACCACACGCAAACAAGCTTACCGGTAATGAGCAATTATGAAATTCCCTCGCTATAAACAAGACAGGTGCTGATAACGAGCGAGGGAAACCGCCGGTGCAGTGTCCTGTGTTGGCGCCATGTTTACTGACTTTACCAAAGACAAACATCATTAAACTGCCGTGTTGACAGACGAACCTGCCCTTTCGTCGACTTTCTGATGAGAACGTTGACTATCGACTTTTTATTTTTATTTTTTATTTTTTTTAACTCTCCCTCTTTCTTTCTCTCTCTCTCTCTCTCTCTCTCTCTCTCTCTCTCTCTCTCTCTCTCTCTCTCTCTCTCTCTCTCTCTCTCTTTCTTCCTTTTTTTTGGGGGGAGGGATGTATATTCTTATTTAATCTTTTGACTCTCAGTTTCTCTCTCTCTCTCTCTCTCTCTCTCTCTCTCTCTCTCTCTCTCTCTCTATCTATCTATCTATCTATCTCTCTCACACCCTCTCCTCCCCATCCCTCCCCCTCCCCCTCTACCCCTTCATCTCCTTCCCCCTCTCCCTCTCCCTCTATCTCTCCCCCATCTCCCGTCCCCTTTATCCATCCTCCTCACTTAGCTTCTCATGCCACCCTGACTTGCAACTTCATTGCAAGTGCCGCAGAAG
>NW_028234440.1:8403861-8408861 GCF_977035675.1 Penaeus japonicus
TCCTCTCATATTATGCACGACATATGAAACGCACCGAAAGCGCTCGGTCTGCACTCTTCGCCGACACATATTGAAACATGGAAAAAACAATATAGTGGCAAGTGGTTGAGTTGTATCTAAGGTGACCAACAAGAGGTTTTACAAACACGATCTCTTGTTAGGGCAGATTATGGAAGGAGAGGATGCAGAATAACGGTAGTCCAGATGGTGTTGGGCGTCGGTCACGTGATCTCGCGCTGATCTCATTGGAAACAGTGATTAAGCTTATTCGGTATTGCAAGTTGCAAGAAAACCACTGGGCCACAGCCACTCTCTGCCGTCAAAAGCAGCTGTCCTGAAGTGAACTACAGTTTCCTCGTAGCGGTGAGTAGGGAGTATTTCTGAGTAGTGAGGGCGGTTTTCTGGGCGTGGGTGTGAGGCACGTTTGGCGCATTTCTGACGACGGTAAACTCCCTTTTTAGTTTGAACGCAAGAGCGGGCGAGGCGCCGATGCAGCAGTGACGGCAGAGGGTATTGTAGCTGATGGAGAGACGGCAGAGAGCTTCAACGTGATGCTAAAGTCCGTAGTTCAGCGATTTAACACACAATGAGTGATGCAACAGCCACAAAACACCCTTGGTCGGATGGTCCAGGTCGTCCTCCAACTCGGGCGTTCTCGTTCTCGGGTCCTCCAATTCTGCACGTCCTCACACCTTATCCCGGATATCAGCGTGTTGTGTATCTAATCCTTCTCGACGTCTTGACTTTTCGAGTCTTGCAGACATCTTGCAGGCGGGCCTTCCAAGTCCCTTTGTCCTTGAGGGTGTCTAGCTGTCGTCTGTGAAGGGTCTCCGCACTGTTGGATGCTGGGATACAAAAGGCCACGCTCTCGCTTCTGGGTGTCTCATTTTCTGCTACAGTTGAGCTCCCGCACCGTAGTGTTGCTTGGGCGACCGCACTCCGGCTCTCTTTGCGTAGGCCCTGGCATATCTGCTTACCGGCTTGAAGATATCACATATCCAAGGCCAAAGAGAGAAAAGAAAGACAGACAAAGGGTGACTGGGGAGGGGGAAGAGTTCAATGGAGAGAGAGAGAGAGAGAGAAATTTGGATGGAAGTGCCATGAATATTGTACCAAAATGTCCTATTATACGGTCACAAGAAGAGGTACTGCCAGCATGGTAACATTTATCGGCTCAGTAGCCACATCTTTAGAAAACTACTTCAGTTTTGTCTAAAATAGACAAATATTTTGATATATCTATAAACACTCAATATCCAAACACCATTACCACTCACCCCACTTTTTGGCACTGCCAACCATCCACGCACTTGTTTGCATCGGGCACTACTCTGTGACTTCATTTTAACTCTACGTTGTGGATAATCCCATCAAAACGACTTGGCAGACCAGCCGTGTCCTCCCTGATGTCCCAACTCCACCATCTTGTGGATCAGAGCGCCTCCGTAACCGAATGGGTTTCGTTGCACAATCAGGAAGGGCGATCTCCTGGGATGTTGAACTTTCACAATTATGGTGAAAGAGAGTTATAGTACTACAAATGCTATTTTATCCCTTGTTTTTGCACTTTTTGCCCATGCAAGACCAGTATTCATATAGTATGTTTATAGATAATATCAAATACATCAATATACAAATACTACATGCATGCACATTCTAGCAATGATTCATCATATATGCCTCTCCGGAGCCAGGTCAACTTTAATGGATAGATACTTTACACATAGCTAAGTCCCAATTATGTTGACCCTCAAGAGAACTAAATACTTGTCATTGCTACGCCATCCCATTTCAGGCTACGTTCCAGAGTAGCCACTGCTGGGAACTGCTAATAGGAAAACTTCCATAATCGGGATGGCTGGAACACAGACAGACCGGGATCGACTGCACTACCGCTGACGACTAATTTCTCCTCCTGTTCATTTGTGTCGCTATAGTGTTTTATTACTGAGATCATTGTGCTGCGTTGTATATTATATCTCGTGCACCATAATATCAGGCTATCTGCGTTATGGAATAAACCTGAATTGGATAAACCCTTTGTCTGGTATCACATTCCTATTTTGTGTGGGTTATTGGATTCAATATTCTAAAACATTCATCAGAGAGAGAGAGAGATAGAGAGAGAGAGAGAAAAAAAAAAGTGAGAGAGAGAGAGAGGTATTTAGACAAAGTTTTATCTGCAATTTGTTCTTGTCCTGTAAAAGACATGACCTTTCCTCATACATACATCATCTGGTTAAAAAAAAAAGTATTATTTGCTGGATCATTTTACAAATACGTAGTGGATTATATTCCAAAATATTTTTCAAAGCGATCGGAACTGAAGCCAGTATGTTCGCGACGATAGCACTTTTTTAAAAAGGAATTTCTCTCTGAAATGAACACGTGTTTTGCATGGTCACGTGTTATTATTGATGCAATTATTCCACCTGCACTATTGCGAGCTCAAACTGAACCATGTTAATTCCATTGCAACGGATGCAGGGAACGATATGTGCATGAACTTTAACGATAGACGGAGTCGTTAATTAATTTGCATACTCAAATACACAGACACAGACATTTACTGAAACATACACACACACAAACATGCACACGCAAAGGAGGCGCTCGCTCGTTCAGCAAACACGCACAAATAAATTATCTTGCTCTCCATCTATCTATCTATCCCCCCTCACTCTATCTCTATTCCCCCCCTCTCTCTCTCTCTCTTTCTCTCTCTCTCTCTCTCTCTATATATATATATATATATATATATATATATATATATATAGATAGATAGATAGATAGATAGATATTCTCTCTCTCTCTCTCTCTCTCTCTCTCTCTCTCTCTCTATATATATATATATATATATATATATATATATATAGAGAGAGAGATAGATAGATATCCTCTCTCTCTCTCTTCCTCTCTCTCTCACGCACACACACACACACATACACACATATATATACACACAGGCGCGCGCGCGTATTTGAGCATTCAACTAAACACACATCCACCCACATGCATATGCATACATGTACACCCCTACGCACGCGCATTGGGACACACACACATACACACATAGTCTCAGACATTCACTTGAACAAACACAAGCATCCAGACGAGAACAAACACAAAGAAAGGTTTCCATGGGGTGTAGCGTTTCGAATACAATTTTTTGTTTGTTTTGCATTGAGAGTTTTAAAGATAACTTTTGCCTGTGGATATTTCAACAGTCTTTCACGATCCTTGAAAACGCTCTATTGCAAAACCTTCTCTCTTGCAATGGCTTCATTACAATCTCTGCAGCACAATGCCTTGAACATGATATTCTTCACAATGCTTCCTTGCAAAATATTTTAATTTGATTATGAAATTTATACGATATAACGTCACATACTTTTGTATATATATATGCATATATATGTATATATATATATATATATATATATATATATATATATATATATATATATATATATATATATATATTATATATATATATATATATATATATATATATATATATATATGATATATATGATATATATATATATATATATATATATATATATATATATATATATATATATATATATATATATATATATATAAACACACATTATTTCATAATGAATAATACTAACATCATATGTTTCAGCATTAAATTATTCTCAACTGAATGACCCTAATAGCAAATTTTATAATTATTTTGACATTGGACGTCAAACTTGTTGCTATACCGAATTTTGCCGTGATATTTTGTTCATAGTAAAATAATAAACAATATCTGTAAGCATTATACAAAACATCCAATATATGCATCCTTATACATTTACACAGCACACACACACACACACACACACAGGATGTATATACTACAGAGTATATACATTTACAGAGAAAGAGAGAGAAAGAGAGAGAGAGAGAGAGAGAGAGAGAGAAAGAGAGAGAGAGAGAGCGAAAGTGAAAGAGAGAGAGAGAGCACACGTTGCCGTCACTCCTGTATCAGCGAATCGTCCCTCAAACGTAATACCAGGAAGCGACCAGCCCCTGTCCTGGTTGATGATAATGACAGCATCTCCCTTCGTGATATTCCGGCAGCAGATGCCCTCAATATAACGGACTTAATTACCATCAGAGTGTGTGTCTGTTATTTCCCTCTTTATACTTTCCTGGAGCCATAGCCAGACTTCGCTGAGGAAGGGGAACATTTGGTTGGCAATAATTCTTGCTATTGACTCTTCTCTCCATCTCCATTTGTTTCCTTACTTGTTTATGGCTTGTTTATAATAAAACACTGCCACAAAATGAAAGGAAAAACTCGCGACGTTTCGAGCTTTTAAAAGGAAGTTCCTCATCAGGCGTAAGCAATCCAAAAATAAGTAGTAGAAGTAAATTTAGACAAGAATACATACAGAAAGGATGACAGTAGGAACAAGGGCTGAATCAGGTCACTAAAGGATGTTTAAGGTCAATTAATCTAGGGAATGCTTTTCCCACTAAAAAGGAGGTAAGATCATCCAACCCCCATTGACCAGCACTCCTTTCATTTTGTGGCAGTTTTATTATATCTGTTACGTGCATGTTACTGTGTTTGTGTTTTTGTGATACTATATGGCTTGTGTTTTGTCTTTTTTGTAGTCAGGCTATACACATATGTTCAAAAACCTATTCATTCATAAAAGTCGTAGCCTAACTAAGGGCAAGGGAAGATTTGCACAATGGAGAACGGAATTATCATTGAATTCCATTGTGTTTCGAATCGATAGTGCTGAAAATATGTTGCGTTGTGGTGATTCCTGCGATGGAGTTAATAGTTGATAGGAAGATTTATTATGAATATTTATTATAACTCGTTTTTCCTTCATCATGTACCCGGTGTTATTATTAGTTTCCAATGTAAAATTCCAGTTATTAATCCATTTACTGAAGTTATCTAAAAAAAAGAAGAAAAAATAAAGAAATATAAAATAAAAAATAAAATAAAATAAAAGAAAAATGAGTTT
>NW_028234440.1:8443861-8451361 GCF_977035675.1 Penaeus japonicus
TTCCAATAACACAAATAAGGGTAACGAGAGGATGATGATGATGATAATGATGATGATAATGATGATGATGATGATGGAGATGGTGATGATGATAATGATGATGAAGATGGTGATGGTGATGATGATGATAATGATGATGAAGATGGTGATGATGGTGATAATAATCATGATAATAATAATACTGATAACAATAGTAGTAAAGCAACATGAACAACAATACTGATACTCCTCTTCCTTATCATAATCAACATAATAATGATGATGGGGCGTCCGTCCTTGAAAGCAGCTGGAGGACACATCTCCCTTGCAATATCCTTTGTTCCTTTACTACGACAGCCAAATTAAATCTCTGAGGACATGTTGCACAAGATCGTATCTCAATTACAAACAAGCTATGGTTGAGACTTGATCTGTATATCTAACTGAATGGCTGGAATTTGCTGAAATATATTGCAATGCATGGTCCTTCCGGGTGAGGAGAGACCCATTTTATCCACACACACACACAAACACAACACACATACACACACACACACAAACACAACACACATACATATACATACACGCACACACATCACATAGACAGATATCATGTGTCATTACTGGCTTTAAAATCTCTCATGAACTGCAGATATTTGAAAGGAGAGAGAGAGAGAGAGAGAGAGAGAGAGAGAGAGAGAGAGAGAGAGAGAGAGAGAGAGAGAGAGAGAGAGAGAGAGAGAGAGTGTAAAGTGGCCGAAAGGTTGTTACTATTTGTCCAAGCTTATGTGAATAGAACATATATTTTTCATTCATAAGAGTGAAAAATTAACATTTTGAAAAGTACCTTTTTTATTTATTATTATTATCATTATTTTTATTTTTAGACGGACACTGCTCACTTTTTTAAAACACTTCAAGCACGGAACGGCCTTTGAACATTGGGCTTACGGGCATAATTGCAATAAAAATCAACAAAAATCATAGGCAACATTACTGGAGCGTACCAGCCGTATTTATGTCAACAGATTTTACTTTCGATATTACTCGACTGCTCATGTTTGACAAGAATAACGTTATTACATAGAAATTTGATTCTATGCTGTATCTAGTTATGTAATGTAACAACAGACATTGGTAAGGGGTGAATCCAAATATTCCTTTTATTTTATTTGTAAGCACTGATTTCGTTATCGACATATGTTCACCACCACTCACCGCCAACCCGGGCCATAGGACAGTGGTTTTAAAACTGGAATTAAATAAGCCGTTTCTCTCTCTCTTTCTCTGTGTGTGTGTGTGTGTGTGTGTGAATTCACACACACACACACACACACACACACATGCACCCTAATAAATGTCTTGACCCGAGTCCTCCTAATGCAACCCGGCCTCAGCCCCGCCATGACTAAGTATCGCGCGCCCAATTCTAAGCGTCGATAACTTTGATCTTCCAATGGCCGCTCTTCCATAATATCTCGCAGTCTATTCTTTGGCAAACCTCCGTTGCTCCCTCCACTTGCAATGAAGACGCCTAAGTCATGCCATTGCGATGGATAAGGAAACGAACTTCTTAAGGTTGCACGGAAGGTGAAGTTTGTATATCTCCACAAACGCAAACATTCGTATTCACGCAATTACGATTTTTTCTAGGACTGATAAGACCGTAATAAAGTCTTGGACCTTCACAATTACTCTCCAAGAGCTTGCAATAGAAATCGATGTATTTATATAAGTCATCTTGATTGCCTGAAGGGTGACTCGGAACTCTATAGTGAGTATTGAATCCTCTAATCTTCTCTTCCAAACCTTTCTTTTATTTTGACATTCAATTGTTGCCTCTGTCATCTCACTACCCTATCCATACCAACAGGACTAGTTAATGTGAAGATCTTGGAAATTCGTGGTAGAAATTGATAAAACAAAATGTTCCGCTTTCTCATCATTTCATGATAGGACCGAGTACTTCCACACTGGATGAAAGTCATATCATTTCACAAAGCACATTCAGAATCGATTCTGTGTGCCGAGGTCTCCAAAGCTCGCTGCACTAGTGTTGAAAAGCTTGTGAGACGAGATGTGTGGACGTTGGAGAGCTGGGCTGATTCCGATTATAGGTTTGACATATATTAGATTTTATTCGGCTGTTTGATATAAAGGAACTCTCGAATTTGAATTTTCGTGTATTGTATCCATTTCATACAGTCCCAGCAGAAAGAAAGAGATTGCATATATTAAGATCTAAAATACTCTGTATGGATTATATGACCTGTGCACTAGGCAGCGTTTATTACATTGCTAGTTGCGGTGTTGTCAAATGAATATATAGAAGACATTTTACATATATATAGACAATCTGATCATTAAATGGGCCCACTACAGTTATAGAAATGTGCCTCTAGTTTCCGGTACATAAAGAATAACAAGTGTACATTAAATATTTTGTAGGCTTTATTTTCATGGTCGAATGTTAGAACAAAAATCAATTTCACTGTTAAATATACTAGGAACTGAAATTGACGCCAAGGAAAATAATTGTTGCATATCCATCAATCATTCAGTCATTCAAACAGGGACAAAGGGGTACATGAATACCTGCCCTTTTTCTCTAGGTATTAAAATTACTCTTTTTTTATCAAAAACAGATATGTATACACATACACACACACATATATATACATATAAATATATATATATATACATATATATACATACATATATATATACATATATATATATACATATATATATACATATATATATATATATATATACATACATATATATATATATATACATACATATATATATATATACATATATATATATATATATATATATATATATATATATATATATATATATATATATATATATATATATATATGAAGCCCCGCCCACGAGACAATCGTAACCCTGAATTTTGGATATTTTGAGATAAAGGCAGCATCATGGAGTAGAGGGGTGTAAAAATCTTAAAACACGATGGGAAGTCGAGCGAAAAAGCGCGCGAAAAAGTAGCGAGATACCCCACGCTATTCTCAGCCAAAGAATAGTAACATCCCCAGGCTAGCTGTTCCTGCCTGACGTGCATAACCCAATCAGCGGCGCGTACGGCTGTGACGTCACACCCACGCCGCGCATCAGCCAATCATAGCAACGCTAACGCTCTCTTTCGTGCCACTCTAGCCCAGAAACTCGTTAAGACATCCTCCTTTAATTTTTCGCTCGATAAATATTTATATAAAATTTACTTTTACACCTATCATCATGAAACTTTCACATATTCTTATTTAAAACAAGTACTCTTAAAATAATAACTTAAATTTATTTTTTGAAAAATATTTTAATTACTCATACTGATTGGGGTATAATTAACCCTATGTTAATTAACCAGATATATTCTTATTTACTTTCAAAACCTATTTAACTAAATAAAACTATCCAAGACTTTTCATTTCATGTATAATACTTACATATTCATACCAATTATATGTGCGTTATCAGTGTTTAACTTTGATCGCGATTTACTCAAAACTACGAATTTCGGGTTACGATTGTTTGGCGCGCAGGGCCTCATATATATCTTCTTCTCAGCTTGTAAGGGTCTGTAGTTGGACATAAGCCGATCCAGCAATATTCTGTGCCAGTTCTTCTAGTTGCTTTGGGGTCGTGGCATTCTTGCAGAACATCACACTTACGCCCACGAATTTCTTCTTGTATGTGATGCTGGTTTAGCTTTGATATTCCGTTGACTCAACAGAAACGGCAGTAATCTTTGATGGTTTAAATTCATTGAGAAGTGATAGGCCTAACCCACCGAGCACTGGCCCAATGCGAATTGGCGGGTGATCAATTCTTCGTCTGGCATCTCAGAAGAAGCCTCTCCAACTTCGTTGAACGTACTTGGTACAGCCTCCTTCCTCATTGATCGCACGCAAGCCTCTGCACCACGGCAAGGTGATTGATCGTAACAAAGGATATACTGTATATATATATGTGTATATATATATATTCAATGGTCGAAACATTGAAACAGACATGCACACACACACACACTCACTCACTCTCACTCACTCACTCACTCACTCTCACTCACTCACTCATTCACTCTCTCTCTCTCACTCACTCTCTCTCTCTCACACACACACACATAATAGATTTCAGATATGACGTTTGTATATTCTAGAAAATTCAATCAAAGATTAATTTCATTACTGTTTAACAGCTTACGTTTTCCATACTGAACACAGAATAATGTTGATATAAACTATTCATATGCATGCGGACTGTGTCGTATATTTCATTTCATTCTAAATTGTTTTAGTGTTATGGTGCAAAATACTTTTATCATGAGCTAAGCCACTCATATTTCATTAATCTTTTAGCTATTAATTAGTCAATAGGAGTGCATATGACCCATAACAAATAAAATACTGAATAAATATATAAACAGCATCATGTATACTACTGATTCTCTACAGTGATGTAAACGGTCTGATCCATAACATACATACACTATGTTTTTTATACTTACACTCTGCTGTTGAATATGAATATGGGGAAAAGTGTTCGTTTGACAAAATTAACAAATCTCTAAATGCTATTCGTGTCCTCTCTGTTTCCATTTCTTCTCTTCTTTCTCTCTCTCTCTCTCTCTCTCTCTCATTCTCTATCTTTCCGCGCGCGTTCGTGTGTGTGTGTGTGTGTGTGTGTGTGTGTGTGCAAACACACACACACACACTATCTCTCTCTCTCCCTCCCTCTCTCTCTCTTTCGCTCTCTCTCTCTCTCTCTCTCTCATTCTCTCTCTTTCGGCGCACGTTCGTGTGTGTGTATGTGTGTGTGCGTGCGTGCGCGCGCGCGCGCGTGTGTGTGTAAATACACACACACACACTTTCTCTCTCTCTCCCTCCCCCCTCCCTCTCTCTCTCTCACACATACACACAAACACTAAAACATGATACAGGCACCACCCAATCCAACCAGCTCTCGACCCTCACTCAAAAAAACAAAAAACAAAATTCCTCTCAACAAAACTGCTAAAACTGACACGAACCAAATTACCTCCTCTCCATCTCTATTATTCCTGCAATGCGACATAGATTGAAATGACTGAAATGCAAGGAGTGCAAACCCGATCACGTCGCTCTAATTAAACGACGGAAAGGGATTAATCCAAAGGTTATATCGGATTGCGAGAGCCTACGAGGGGCGGTGATAAAGATCTCGAAAGAGAAGTAGATGAAGAGCGTCGAGCGGTGACTATAAACAGCGAGATATATGGAAGTGTGATGGTGATGATGATAGTGATGATGGTGATGATGATGGTGATTATAAACAACGAGATATATGGAAGTGTGATGGTGATGATACTCATAATGATAATGATCTTGATAATGATGATGAGGATGATCAATGATGAAGTTGATGGTGATGTCAGTGATGGTGATATTGATAAAAAAAACGATAATGAAGAGATTATAATGATGATAGTGATGGTGATGATACTCATAATGATAATGATCTTGATAATGATGATAAGGATGATCAATGGTGATAACAAAAAACTATGATAATGAAGAGATTATGATGATAGTGAGGATGATGATATTCACAATGATAATGATAATGATCTTGATAATGACGGTGATGATGATGGTGATGTCAGTGATGGTGATATTAATAACAAAAAACTATGATAATGAAGAGATTATGATGATATTCACATTGATAATGATAATAATCTTGATAATGATGATGATGATGCTAATGGTGATGATGATGGTGATGATAATGATGATAATAATAATAAGGATATTAACAATAATAAGGATCATAATCATGATGACGATTACAATGATGATGATAGTTATAACAATAACAATGCTGATAATGCTTTTGCTAATGATAATATAGCAATAATAATCGAGATAATAATGATCATCTACTTTATACTAGAACATCTCTGAACATCTATATCTCTATCTCTATCAATATATAGTAAAAAAAAAAAAAAAAAAAAAAAAAAAAAAAAAAACACGGCCTATTCATATGAAATACTCTAAGGAATATATCCAATTTTCATTGAATTGAATACGAAAAGAGGTACTGGAATGAAAGCCCTATAATATCTTATTTTTTTAAACGTAAATTCAATACTCAGAATTGTCAGAAAATATGAAATATGCATCGGTTTATATCCAACAATTATTGAAGTTTAATAGCACAGCTTACGATAAGAATATTTTGCTCCGCAACGTTGAAACATTTTGAAAATAAGTGAAACATTTAAAAACTAAAATGCTATTGTAAAACATATCTTTTGTCGGATGGAGAAGGAAAATTGATGGTTAGCATTATTTTGCTTAATTCATGGAAATTCTTAAAAGGTAAAAAAGTTTATAGAATGGTCAAAGGAATACCAAATCTGATATTCAATTCGTTTGGAAAAAAAAAAAATTATAATTGTTCTGTGTAAAATTATGGAAATCAATAACTGAAGAACGTTAAGAAAAAAAGTGTATCATGTATATTTCGTACCAGAAATACCATATATGACTTCCAATATCTAAAAGAAATGAAAAAAAAAAAAAAAAGGAAAATCTTCCTCCTTCTGTCGCCCCTTTTATCTGGAAGAAGAATGAATATTTCCTAGAACGATTTTGGAAAATTAAATTCTCAGAGGAGAAAAAAAAAAGGGTCAGTGGCTTCTGAATACTTAAGAGGGATTCGGTGCAATAAAACCTGTTTGATGTTATGATGGGTAGATACGAAAGTGGGTGTTTATAATTAGATATAGAAATTAGATATCTGTATATAAATGCTAAATAGTATATATATTTACTAGCGTTATTTACGTACCTGTCTGGTAGAGGTAGATTGAGAACTTGGAATTCATGGTATTATAGCTGATTACATAAGACTCAAAATTCTATACATTTTTAGGTATTGAATGTGTATCCTAACTGGATTCCACATGCAGGCCATAACAGTGAGATGCAGCAACGATCAAACTAAAAATGTCCCTGTAGAGCTAATGCAATAATCCACGGACATTTTGCATGTCTATATCAATTCCATGTCTGTATCACTTCATCACTAGTCTGAACTTCGCCTGCAAACTCAACGAGACATTGCAGAAGAAGATTCCAAGGCAATGAAACGGAAAAAAAATACATCATTCAATATACAAACATTGTCAAAGATACATTACAAAAGATATGGCAAGAACAAAGGGGAGTGTATTAGAATAAAGAATTCACCTCATTCATAAAACTGACATGTAGCTTTGTGAATAAGATCAACTCCAATCTCTATTGAAGTTGAATTTCATCATACTAAAGGGGATATGTGCTTCGGATTCAGGGATCGAAACGGTTCATATACACACTTATCGGTGAAGCTGGAAACGGAGGGACTGATCAGTACACACTGTCACTCGAGATTAATAGAAACAGTAACAAAACACACATACACACACACACACACACAAACACACACACATACACTTATGTATAT
>NW_028234440.1:8476361-8478861 GCF_977035675.1 Penaeus japonicus
GTTTGAACAGAAGGAAAGTAGCGGTATTCTATCATTTTTATTTTCCTATCTATTTTTTTTTTTAGTTTCAACCATTGATATTACTCCATCGTTTGCATTTCCTAATTTATTCATTTTTTATTTCATTTATTTTCCATTATCATATTCATTATTTTTCTATATTCTTTCTTTCATTTTATCATTTAATCATCCTTATCTAATTTTATTATCATCATTTTAGCATTTTGGTTTTTAACAGTATACGTTCTGTCTCACGTAATGTACTGCAGTCACACTTATCTATCGCAGAACTGAAAGAAAAAAAGGGGATCTCATTCACATTATACCTATCTATCTATCTATATCTATCTATCTGTCTATCTATTTACCTATCAGTGTCCGCTCATCTGTCTATCTACTTACCTATCTATATCTGTTTATCTGTCTATCTATTTACCTATCTATATCTATTCATTTGAATTTATACTTATCTACCCATATCTATTCCTCTGTCTATCTATTTATTTTGTCTATACATATTCATCTGTCTATTTGTTTATCTCTCCATATCTTTACATCTATCTATATATATCCATTTATCTATCTAATTACATCTATCCATCTATCTATTTATATCTATTTATCAATAAGTATCCATCCCTCTATATATTTATCTATCAATTTCCGTTTATCTATCTATCTATCTATCTGTCTGTCTGTGTGTCTCTCTCTCTGTCTCTGTCTCTCTCTCTCTCTCTCTCTCTCTCTCTCTCTCTCTCTCTCTCTCTCTCTCTCTCTCTCTCTCTCTCTCTCTCTCTCTCTCTCTATATATATATATATATATATATATATATATATATATATATATATATATATATATGTATATATATACACACATGTGTGTGTGTGTGTGTATGTGTGTGTGTGTGTGTGTGTGTGTATGTATGTATGTATGTATGTGTGTGTGTATGTGTGTGTATGTGTTTGTGTGTGTGTGTGTGTATGTATGTGTATGTGTGTGTGTGTGTGTGTATGTATGTGTGTGTGTGTGTGTGTGTGTGTATGTGTGTGCGTGCTTGTAATTGCAGAATCAACACACTAAATAAAAACATCAATGATATCATAAAAACAAAGAAGAAAGAGAGAAAAGAAAAAAAGAAAAAAGAAAGAAGAAGAAGAAAACAAAAGAAACAGAAAACTATTGGAAATCTGAGGCAATAGGAATGTGCAAAAATAAATGTGGATTGATGTAAATTGCCTCCCTATGTCACTCTTATCTGCCTGACTATTTATACATTTATCTATCTATATCTCTGTATCTATTCATAGAGCAAAATCTGTATAATACTTTGAAAAAGACGAGTTCGTTTGAAGATTCGCTAGTGGAGGTTATATCCACATTCATTTGCTGTTTTACGACTTTCGTCTTTTTATAATACTTCGTTTCACAGTTTTTTTTTTTCTCTCTCTCTCTCTCACTTTTTTTTTTCTCTCTCTCTTTCTATCTTTTTCTCTCTCTCTTTCTCTCTCTCTCTCTCTCTCTCTTTCTATCTTTTTATCTCTCTCTCTCTCTCTCTCTCTCTCTCTCTCTCGGGTCTAGGCGAGGTGTGGGGATCTTCGATGATGAGTCGGCGGCAGGAACGAGTCGTCGTTACAAACCCAAACGAGGAGGTTTGTCACGAGGTACATCAGGCAAGAAGGAGCATGCTTGGCAAGGTCACCAGCACAGTCAGCAAATGTGGTGAGTGAAGAGACGACGTAATTCAGCAGGAGCAGAGTGTTGTCACCAGGTGGTCGCATCATGAAGAGGCACGTAGAGGATGTCCATAGCAGGAGGACGCGGTGGCGATGTCAGAATGATGTGCGGCGAGGATATCAGCAGAGCTGTCGTCAAGGGGCGTGGCGGCGTGAAGAAAAGACATCGTTGAGATATAGAGCGATCGTCGGGTCGAGGTGCAATAGGCGAGGGGAGCAGCGTAGGTCGTCGGTTCTGAGGACAATCAGACGAGAGCGAACAGTACACAGGTCTTGACAATGTGAGACATCATGCCATATCTCAGGGAGTTACAATATCAACTCGAACTCTTGATGATTAGGGGAATGCTTGGAAAGAACGTGTCAAGTTTTAGAGATTTTAGGCTTTAATTGCAACAATTACCTGAGATAGATTTGTACATTGATCATGCTGGAATATAGGATTGATATTCATGAGTAAAATCAAGAGGAGAGACTGCATGCGAGGAGGCAGGATAGGTTTTCCTGGGATAATAAGGGTCGAAAATACATGCAGTAATGCAAACAGGATTTTCCTGGGAGAATGAGGATATATATCACTTGCAGGAATGTGAGAATTTATTCATGGAAAAATATGGATTAATAGAATGCGTGAGTACGAGAACAGTTTTGCTGGGAGAGTAAATTATCCAGAGCATGCAAAGGGTTCAGGAAAAAATTTCCTGGGAAATAAAGATGTGGAGACAAAGGATTTAAATGAGAAATTAATTGAGGAATACATGGTTAT
>NW_028234440.1:8511361-8513861 GCF_977035675.1 Penaeus japonicus
AGTTAATGATAATGATGATTATAGTTATAGTAATGTTGATACTTATAGTAATGAGATTAATAATGATAATGACAGTATTAATGATGATAGTTGTAGTAGCAATATCAATCATAAAATGTTGATGATAATAGTAATAATGATGGTATGCGTTTACTGCTGATGCTTATAATGATTATGATGATTATAATAATTATGATGATGATTATAATTATAATAATTATGAGGATGAGGATGATGATAATAGTGAAAAAAATGATACATGAATAAATGTTCATTTCATTCTCGTATGAATGAATTCAGAACACGAGATTCGGGATACATGAAAAAAGTATATGTATGTGTGTGTGTGTGTGCAGTTTATGTAAAACGTTTGTACATGAAATCTACCATTGCCATAAACACAATTTACTAGAATTTAAAGTTAATCCTAAAATCCCCAAAAGAATATAAAATAGACAATAAACAAACCCAAAACAAAGAAGACCAACCCTCCCCCCCCCACCCCCTAGTACACACACAATAAACCAAATCCATTTCAAAGTCAAATTTTCAGACACAAACAAACATACGAGGAAAGTCTCAAGTCTCAATGCGCTGTTTCTCGTCACATTAAGCCGAAGCCGTTGCCACAGAGATGGTATTGGCGCTCGGACTATCCGCTTCAGAAGTCTTAGTGATCTCTTCACGGCAAACAACTTATGTTTTCGCGAATACATCTGCGAAGGATTCTTGTTGAAGGAATTGTAAACAAAAGAACGAAGGGGGGAAACAGGATAACACACGAATATGTTTTTCGTTTTACCTTGTTTTTTTGTGTTTTTTTCTTTGTGGTCTTGTTTGTAACTTTCGTAAACAAATAACACCTGCGAAGGAGTCTTGCTGAAGAAATTGTAAACAAAAGAACGAAGGGGGGAAACAGGATAACACACGAATATGTCTTTCGTTTTAGCTTTTTTCTTCTTCTTCTTTCTTTCTTTGTGGTCTTGTTTGTAACTTTCGTAAACAAATAACTGGATATGTGCATTAAAGACAAATATGATTACAATCATAATAATACTGATGTTGATGAGGATAATGACAACTATTTCCGTCCTGTTATGACATGCTATGCCATCCACATGTCAAATCTGAAGTGAAAAAAAAGGTATTTCGTCTGTCATGTATGTTTGTTTACTTGTTTCCTCGGTTTCTATCAACACAAAATTTAATTTAATGTTGTGCCTTTTTTTCCTTCAATTATTTTGCGTTGATTGCAAACCATGACATGTTTCGCTTTCGGCTAAATTGATATTGGAAACTTGCATGGTTTCATGAATACTCGGTAGGTTGGAATTCGCTCTTGATAAATGAATTCGTCAGGATACTGTTAGTGCAAATGACTATAGCCAAAAGCTGATTGATGCAATAGCATTAACATACCTTAAAACTTTCACAAAAATACACATTTATTATTTTTTATATCTAATGCATACATGGATATTTCTCGCGCACATTAACACACACAAACACAAACAAAAGCAAACACACACACTCATACACATTCACACACACACACACGCGCACACACACATACGCACACACACACATACACACACACACACACACACACATGTGTGTGTGTGTGTGTGTGTGTGTGTGTGTGTGTGTGTGTATATATATATACATATATATATATATATATATATATATATATATATATATATATATATATATATATAAATTTATACATACATACATACATACACACACACACACACACACACACACACACACACACACACACACACACACACATATATATATATATATATATATATATATATATATATATATATATATATATATATATATATATATATAACAAACATATACATAGAGGCACACAATATAATATATATCACATAATCCCACATAGTGGCCACACCTCCACTAACACGCAAATGCTTCACAAATTGAATCAGGGATTTCCTAAGACACGTATTGCATATGCAACCACCATAACAATTAGTCCTAAGTCCTAATTTATTGCTCTTATTATTGTGGTTCTCATTATCCTTTCCCCTTCTCCCCAATGCTAATCCCTTAACCCAATCACTTCACCCAATCAGCCAATCTACCTTTCCAATCCTGTAAATTCCTTCTTCTTTTTCATTTTCTGTCGTTTGGTGAAAGGTGAAAAAAAAGTGTTCGATTTTTTTTTTCTTTTAGCTCATGTCTCATATTATTGTTATTTACATTATTGTTGTTGTTATTATCAATAGTATTATCATTGTGGATATTATCATCATCATTATAAATGTCCTTGTTATCACTATTATTTTTATCGTAATTGTTATCAATATTATTATGTTTGTCCCTAGTGCCATCATCAGTATCAGTATATATATATATATATATATATATATATATATATATATATATATATATATATATATATATATATATATATTGTTACCATTACTCTTTTTTCTTTAACATCATCATTATTATTATTGTTATG
>NW_028234440.1:8541361-8543861 GCF_977035675.1 Penaeus japonicus
AATAATTGAATCGTAAAAAAATATTGATAGCTGTTGAATTCAGTTTAGCCATTTTTTTATTTTTCATTATTATTTTTTTTTTGAACCACCGGATTGTTCAAATGACACTGTGTTGATTACCTTTCAATGAATTGATTAGCTTTCATTACAATGGCTGACTGTCATTGAATTGACTGGCTGTTAAAGGACATTTGGTATTTGACAGCCATTGGAATAACTGACTGACGGAGATTGTTTGACTGTCATTGAAGATCTCTCAGGGATAAATAGCTTTGGTTATTATATTCGACAATGGGTTATCGCTAAATTCCAATAGGTTGAAATTAAAGTTGATGTCTGATTTTGCATTCATTGTAAAACATCTTAAATAAGTGAGTCCTCTCTTTAAAATGTGCTAATTAAAATTTGGTAAAGATCTATTCAGAGAGCTGCTAATGCACATTTCACGACGAACATTTTATAACCTGCAATGTACACACTCGTCTGCATGTATGGATGTAAAAGGTCGAGATAAGTAAATAGGATGATGAACCTGAGCCAAAGAGAGTAATAGAAATCCGCAAAGCTCAAATTTATCAATTGGCCAAAGATGAAGAAAAAATGTCAAAAAATAATCAGATATATAAATGAATAGATAAAGTAGGTAGATAAAATAAAAATCTTTATCATACTGGATGACAAAAGGCGTAAAAACAACTGGATAGCTAATAGTGTCCAATAATAGTGTCCAATAAACCTATTGAGTCACGATGTAATACACTGAAGAACAATAAAGCAGAATAACAGTAACTGAATCTAAAAATTATGAGTCCTTGATATAATAGTCCTTAGGGATGAAAATCGAGAACCCTGTAATAAGCTAGAATTTCTTATCAAGCAACATTTGACAAAGAACTCACTGAGATTAAGACACTTAACTGCTTATCAGATTGATTATAGTTATAATAGTGATCGCGAGCTCTATCTAACTGTTGGTACTTAGCATTTATTAGAATATGCCCTAAACTATAATCCATCTGTGGAAAAGACTGCTCCAGGATAATTAATTTCTGGCTTAGTATTTGTTTAAAAAGATATATTTCATGTCAAATTAGACATGTGTAATTTTGATGAATTCTGATATATATAAGAAATTGAAATATCAATAATGCGAAAATGCATTTCATTTGAATTACATTATTTCCCCGAATTTCCAAAAATAAGAGAATTTCGACTAAATTCAAAGGGAATTTGATGTTACTCAAACAATTCGAAAAAAGTTGTCAATAGTTTTATCACTTTTATCTTTAAAATCTGATACAAATTAATACACATTGACCATTTTCTTTTTTATCAAACTAATAAATGAAGTCGATCTATAAATCAGAATAAAGTCAAACAACATTTGAATGAATTGTTTTGTAATAAATCTACTCGAAATAAAGCCGGCGTCTTCATGTCTGCCTTAGGCCTATCAAAATTATTATCATACGCTGTCTCGAGCACGGTTATTTCACATTTAGATCCAAATGACTTATTTCCGCGTTATGATTGTCGACACTGTAATTAGAATTAGTAATACGCCACTGGTGCAGAGAGAAAACAAAATCATGCACTTTCTTATTTCACTATGAAGGGCGAAATTATTTATGAATGAACTTATTTAATTACTACGACTCTTGAGAATAGACAGTAAGGGATCTTTTAAAACTTACTGTGACCATTTTGAACTAGATTATGTTTTTATCATGACGAAAAGATGCATTTTGCTGAATGCATAGCTTTCTGAGGCTATTTTGTTAGTATCTGTATGAATTTCGATCAGATCTTTTTTTTTCCGTGAATTTCTCCACTATCAAAATGTAAATGTTATTTCATACACATTAATTCTTTCGTAAAAACAAAACGAAACAAAAACGAAACAAAATAAAAACATTACTTTTTTAGTTTTTTTTCTTTTCACTTTTACCCTATTTGTACAAACATACACACCTATATACATTCAAACACTAAACATACACATACACTCAAGCCAATAGAAACACAGACACACAAACACCAACCCCCTCACCTGCATATATATACGAACACACACACACACACACACACACACACACACACACACACACACACACACACACACACACACACACACACACACACACACCCCCCCCCCCCACACACACACACACACACACGCACCCCCCCCCCCCACACACACACCCCCCACACACACACACACACACACACACACTCCCCCCTCCCCACACACACCCCCCCCCCCCCCACACCCACACACTTCCCCCCCCCCCCCACACACACGCATGCACACGAAGTAAATTCACCAGGAACTGGGTTTGTCTTCACGAAATGGGGAACGTCACTCACACAGAGAGAGGCTTAATTACAGCAACAACAATAACAACATAGAAATTCTGAAGAAAACGTTTCCTCTCGAGTTGCGACAAGGTGCCATGCCTGCAGAAGGGTATAGGTGCGTCTATGCCAAGAAGAATGTAAT
>NW_028234440.1:8573861-8593861 GCF_977035675.1 Penaeus japonicus
AACAACCTCATTAACAATATGACTAACAACCTCTTTAACAGAATGATAAACAATCTTCAGGAAATTGATAACCTCTACAACAAATCTATGAACACATTTAACAATTCGATAGTAACCTCTTTAATAATTTGATTACAACCACAACAACCATATGATAAACAATTTGATAACAACGATTTGATAACAACCTGATCAACAACTTGGTAAACAACCGCTTTAACATTTTATAGCAACCTCTTTTACAATTCATAACAACCTCTTTAACAGTTCATAGCACCGTCTTTAGCATTCATAGCAATTTCTTTAACAATTTATAACCTCTTTAACAATTTGATAACAACCTCTTTAACAATTCATATCACCCTCTTTAACATTCATAGCAATCTCTTTAACAATTCATAACCACAGACAATTAGATAGCAATCTTTTTAACAATTCACAGATTAGCATCATAGCACTTTTTCACAGTTATAACAACATCTTTAACAATTAGATAACAACCTCTTTAACAATCATATAACAACCTCTTTAACAATCAGATAACAACCTCTTTAACAATCAGATAACAACCTCTTTAACAATCAGATAACAACATCTTTAACAATCATATAACAGCCACTTTAACAATTAGATAACAACCTCTTTAACAATCAGATAACAACCTCTTTAACAATCAGATAACAACCTCCTCGACACTTGCTTCATTTGCATGCACAGGAGTCCAGTTCCTTCTCCCTCTAATTACCAGAAGTGAGGCTGCTGTCTTGCACATCTTGCATATGCTACAGACGAGCAACCACACGCTGCTTCGTGTGGGAATTAGTCCTTGCAACCTGCTGCACCCGGACCATGGGAGATATTTCTTGCTTGCTGAATTTCCTGTAAAGTTATTATGATAGGGGGTGATAATGATGATGGTAATGATGATAGCTGTAGTAATAATTAGGATGATGGTAATGATGATATCTGTAGTAATAATTAGGATGATGGTAATGATGATAGCTGTAGTAATAAGTAGGATGATGGTAATGATGATAGCTGTAGTAATAAGTAGGACGATGGTAATGATGATAGCTGTAGTAATAAGTAGGATGATGGTAATGATGATAGCTGTAGTAATAAGTAGGATGATGGTAATGATGATAGCTGTAGTAATAAGTAGGATGATGATAATGATGATAGCTGTAGTAATAAGTAGGATGATGATAATGATGATAGCTGTAGTAATAAGTAGGATGATGGTAATGATGATAGCTGTAGTAATAAGTAGGATGATGATAATGATGATAGCTGTAGTAATAAGTAGGATGATGGTAATGATGATAGCTGTAGTAATAAGTAGGATGATGGTAATGATGATAGCTGTAGTAATAAGTAGGATGATGGTAATGATGATAGCTGTAGTAATAAGTAGGATGATGGTAATGATGATAGCTGTAGTAATAAGTAGGATGATGGTAATGATGATAGCTGTAGTAATAAGTAGGATGATGGTAATGATGATAGCTGTAGTAATAGTTAGGATGATGGTAATGATGATAGCTGTAGTAATAAGTAGGATGATGGTAATGATGATAGCTGTAGTAATAAGTAGGATGATGGTAATGATGATAGCTGTAGTAATAAGTAGGATGATGGTAATGATGATAGCTGTAGTAATAGTTAGGATGATGGTAATGATGATAGCTGTAGTAATAAGTAGGATGATGGTAATGATGATAGCTGTAGTAATAAGTAGGATGATGGTAATGATGATAGCTGTAGTAATAAGTAGGATGATGGTAATGATGATAGCTGTAGTAATAAGTAGGATGATGGTAATGATGATAGCTGTAGTAATAAGTAGGATGATGGTAATGATGATAGCTGTAGTAATAAGTAGGATGATGGTAATGATGATAGCTGTAGTAATAAGTAGGATGATGGTAATGATGATAGCTGTAGTAATAAGTAGGATGATGGTAATGATATAAGTAGGATGATGGTAATGATGATAGCTGTAGTAATAAGTAGGATGATGGTAATGGTAGCTGTAGTAATAAGTAGGATGATGGTAATGGTGAGAGCTGTAGTAATAAGTAGGATGATGATGATGGTAATGATGATAGCTGTAGTAATAAGTAGGATGATGATAATGATGATAGCTGTAGTAATAAGTAGGATGATGATAATGATGATAGCTGTAGTAATAAGTAGGATGATGGTAATGATGATAGCTGTAGTAATAAGTAGGATGATGATAATGATGATAGCTGTAGTAATAAGTAGGATGATGATAATGATGATAGCTGTAGTAATAAGTAGGATGATGGTAATGATGATAGCTGTAGTAATAGTTAGGATGATGGTGATGATGATAGCTGTAGTAATAAGTAGGATGATGGTAATGGTGATAGCTGTAGTAATAAGTAGGATGATGGTAATGATGATAGCTGTAGTAATAAGTAGGATGATGGTAATGATGATAGCTGTAGTAATAAGTAGGATGATGGTAATGATGATAGCTGTAGTAATAAGTAGGATGATGGTAATGATGATAGCTGTAGTAATAGTTAGGATGATGGTGATGATGATAGCTGTAGTAATAAGTAGGATGATGATAATGATGATAGCTGTAGTAATAAGTAGGATGATGGTAATGATGATAGCTGTAGTAATAAGTAGGATGATGGTAATGATGATAGCTGTAGTAATAAGTAGGATGATGATAATGATGATAGCTGTAGTAATAAGTAGGATGATGGTAATGATGATAGCTGTAGTAATAAGTAGGATGATGGTAATGATGATAGCTGTGGTAATAAGTAGGATGATGGTAATAATGACAGTAATGATAGTGATGATGATGATGATAATGTTAAGCAAGTCTGAATGGACCTCTAGATGTACGTGGTAGCGTGGCTTAGGGTGGAAAGAACATGGCCGAAACGGCTTTCTTGGTATATAGCTTAAACTTTTACAATAGGACGTTGGATTGAGGGCTGTTCCTCCGAGGAAGAACGAGGTGTTGCTCCTTTGCTCCCCGAGAGGAGACTCTCTACCACAATGTATGATTTGTCTGAGAATATGAATGAATCACGGGCTTTCTTGTGACATGTGGCATTTGGAATGTGTTGAGAGAAGCGTTGCATCTTAATGACGTGATAGTAAGAGATGGGTAGACAGATAGGTGAAGCAACGAGCGTACGTATATGTATGTATATATGTGTATGTGGTAGAATATATATGTAACAACTAGAATGACAGGAAAGATACAAATTACATTGAGAATTGCATTATAGAGAATACGATAACAAAAACATCCATGTTCAATTTATATTCGATGGACATAATAACAATTACAGCAGACATAATATACAAATACAAATGGCTATTTCAAGGTTACAATAATGATGGTAATAAAGATAATAGTAAAAGGGATAATAGTAATAACGATAATACTGATACTAACAAAAAAGATTAAGATAATTATAATAATAACGATAGTAATAATAAGAATATTGATAATAGTGACGATGATGAGGATCGCCTTAAACATTATTTTTATTGTTACCTTTATTAGTCGTTGCAATAACAGCAATGTTATAATCAATTTTGTTGCCATCATCCTCATTATCATTATCCGGTAATGGTAATAATGATAATGACAATAAAATAGTAATAATGATGATACTGATACTGATAATCGAAGTCATAATTTTTATTGTCAAAATTATTGATATATTTATTATCATCATTGTTACTTTAATTATTGTTTTTATCACCATCGTTTATATAATTTTCATTATTATCATTATCATTAGTATCATTCCTATTATTAGTAGTATTATCATTTTCATTATGCTTATTATTGAAATTATTATCATCATTATTACTACTATTATCACCATTATTGTTATCAATAGTATCAACATTTTCATTATCACTATGATCATCAATATCACCATTATATTTATAGTCACCATTACAATTATCCCTATTCCAATGAAAATTATAACTAAGATTGTAGTAAGAAAATAACATGGAAAAACACAACCAAAATAACATCGATGATATTAATCAATTATGATAATAATAATAATTAAAAAAGATGATAAAAAATTGTAATAACAGCTCTGCGCTTGAGTTTTCATTAAAATCAAGTTTTCTGATATTATGTTCATTACTAAGCAGGTTAGTGTTATGTTGCTATTATGAATAAATAGCTCTTTGCTACTTTTGCATTAATGAAATGTAAAATAAAAACTAAGAATATTTATATATATATTGATTATTTTAAAGAATGGAGAGAGAGAGAGAGAGAGAGAGAGAGAGAGAGAGAGAGAGAGGGAATAATAATAATGATAAAAAAACGGATTAGAATCCTGTTTCTAGAGTTAAAGCTTGGGTCTTGCAATGGTTCTCTGAGGATCGTCGCATCTCGTGGAAATTTTTTTTTATATGGATAGAGAAATAGAAGAATGAATAACCGCAATAGCAATAACAGCGATGATAATGATAAAAATACAAATAACTATGAAAACCATTACTACAATAAGAATAATGATCATGATATGAGCAACAACAACAAAACCATAACATCAACAATAAAGATAACGATTATAGTGACAATACTTCAACATGCAATGATATTAATTCTATATACACGGCTACTGAAACTAGAAACTTCAATATATTTTCTCACATGTTCACGTGTTCGAAAACTACATCACGCTATGCAACATCACCGATTTCAATTTCATTCCTACAAGTTCACATACACTGGAACTAAAGAACACATCATTAATGACTTTTTATTCTTATTTTTCCTGAAACTACACAATACATCATACAGTATCACCCATCATCATAACCCTGAGTTATAAACCAGCGTCTACTGAAGCTAAACTGAATCGCTTATCCTCTTTTCAGTAATAGGGATTAAAAGTCGACGGAAGAAAAGGTTTACCAAAAGGGATGGTCATAGAGAAAGAACAAAGAAATCTAGGAAACAAAGCGTTATGGGTATTGCAGGTCGAGGGAAAGAGGAATAGGATCAAATGCCTTTTAAGGGCCACGGAACAAGAGCTGAGGAAGTTCCGTTAGAGGGAGGGAGAGAGGGAGAGGGAGGGAGGGAGGGAGAGAGGGAGGGAAGGAGAAGGAAGGATGGAGAGGGAGAGAGGAGAGAGAGAACGAAGAGAGAGAGAGAGAGAGAGAGAGAGAAAGATAGATAAAGAAAGAGGAAGAAAGAAAGAAAGACAGACAAACAAACAAACAGAGAGACAGAAAAAAAGAAAGAAATCACGCTGTCCTGGTAAAAAGAAAAAAAGAAAAGAAAAAAAAAAAAGGTTAACAAAAGAAAAAGCATCGCAATGTTAATCACACATATTGCTTTGTGCGAGCATTCATCCCCGTCCATAGAACTTTTTTCCTTCTATTCTCAAGCCCGTTTTATAACATTTGTCGCAATGAACTCTGCTCAGTTACACACATAATAGGCTCCTTTGATCAGTCCTTGAGAAGCCGTTCAGCCGTTCTTCCCAATAGCATTGAGAGTCCCTCTTGTTACGAGATAATGGATTCCACATATGAGAGCTGGAGCCTGACAGAAGAGGAAAAGGACCCTCTATGGAAGTTGAAGAACCTTGAAAAGGAAACTTGATATTCTTTCGAGATTTGTAAAGGATTTTTTTTTTTTTTTTTTTTTTTTTGAGTTTCTTGAAGGTCAGCGAGAGGTTTTGTACATGTACTGGGTCTTCTAGGAAGTATTTGGTGGACCAGGGACGACTCATATTGCAAATAAGTTTGGTATGAGTAGTTGGTGATTTAGGGGTGAGTATTTTGGAAGCACTGGGTGAGTGTGAGTCTTTTGGGATGAAGATCAAGAAATAAATAGGTTCTGGTGATGGGTTTTGTTCCTTTGGTTGATGGATGTTTTAGAAAGATGTATGAATGGATAGAGAGACAGATGAATAGATAGAGGGAGATAAATACATAGGTAGACGGATAGAAAGTGACATACACGCAGACAAACCTCCCCCCCCCCCAACCACCACATATACATAGACATACATACAAAAACAAACACACACACACACATACAAACACGCACACGGATAGAGAGAAGAGAGAGAACATCAACGATAGGAATTAAAAACAAAACAGAAAAGACAATTAAAGAAAACAGAAAACAAAGAGAAAGCGAAAACAAAAGAAGAAGAAAAAAAAAACTTTTTGAATACCGTCCTCGCCCGTCATAGAACTAAACTTCCCTTTGTTTCATCATTGCTCGTTTGCAATACAATACGCAACAGTGTTGTTGCGAAGCCTCGACGCATCGTGAACTTCACCGGACCGGATGTGTGGTGCAATTCTAATTTCCGAAATAATTAACTGCAATTAAGTCTGAGCCGGGAACTCGAACACGGCCAGTGAGTCACGTGACCAACAACATCCAGATGTACGATAAGTTTCAAATGAAGAATGATAATGAAACAATTGTAACAATGATTAAGATAAAAGTAATGCCAACGATGACATTGATAGTAATGATAGCAATAGTAGCATTAATAAGAGTATTAGTAGAAATAGCAGTGATAATGATAGTAATGATAATGATAGTGAAAGTAATAATGAGATTGATAACAATGATCATAATGATAATGATTATAATAATGATAATGATGGTTATTATATCTTGATGATATTGCAATAATAACAACAATGATAACAATGAAGATAATAATGATGATAAGAATTACAACAACAAAGCAACGACAATAATGATGAAATTGATAATGATAATAGTAATAATGATTATAACAACGATAATAGTGATAATAATATAAGTGATAGTTATTATACCCATAATCATAGTTATATAGGGGGCACTGATAACAAAGATAATGATAATAATGATGATTATGCTAATAAAGATAATGATAATAGTTATAACAATGATAATTATGATAATAAAGATAATGATAATAGTTATAACAATGATAATAATGACAATAATAACAATCATAATGATGGTGCTAATGATAATGATAATGATGATGCTAATGATAATAATATTGATGATAATGATAACAATGAAAATAACAATTATAATCATAAAACTTATACTACTGATAATCATAAAGATGAAGAAAAAATACGAGATGAAAATAAATCATATCAGTGATAATAAAACTAATAATGATAATGATAACAAAACTACTACTAATAAGGATAAAAAAAATGCAACAATGATGATCCTTTCACTTTTCCTCATCTTATCAATATTGCAATCCGGATGAAATGATGAAACGAACTTTCGACGTCCGTTGATATCAATATTTTTAGACACACATACACGTGCTTATGTTTATGTGTACGTATGTTTGTTTGTGTGTGCGTGTGTCCGTGCGTGCGTGCGGACGTGTGTGTGTGTGTGTGTGTATGAGTGTGTGTGTGTAAGAATCGCTCCCTTAAAGATTAATAAACTGATAACTGACCAGATAAACAACGGGATGGACTAACGAGAAAAAGAAAAAAAGAAGAAAAAAAAATCATGACGTTATATAAGGAATTACCTTACCCTCAACGAACACATACTTCATCTATATTATGCGAAAAACAGAAAAAGAAAGAAAGAACGAAAAGAAAAGAAAAAAAGAAAGAAAAGAAAAGAAAAGAAAAGAAAAAAAATATATATATAAATATTTATATATATACATACATACATACATACATACACACACACACACACACACACACACACACACACATATATATATATATATATATATATATATATATATATATATATATATATATTATATATATATATATATATATATATATATATATTATATATATATATATATATATATATATATATATATATATATATACATATATAATAAATATTATGCATAAACTCCATGACGCGAGGAAGGTACATCTCCGTTGGCTGTGGCGGGGATATTCTCGCGTTTCAGAACCTGGGGGGAAATACAATATCTTGATGCTGTGTCTCTCTGTTGTGTTTTGGATTTCCCATTGATTTTGCTGTCGGTGGAACGCGCTTTGACAAATACGCCTCTGTTTTGCTTGTACGTTTGTGTAACTCCAGAGTACTTTCATTACACACACGCGCGGACATATATACAGATGGAGGTTTTACACTCCATTTCATTATTATTATTATTATTATTGTTGAAATTATTGTAATTGTTTTATTCGTTGTTTATCATTATCATGTTTATTAATGTTCATCATTATTATTATTATCATTATCATTGTTATTATCATTATTGTTATTATTATTATCATCATTATTATTATTATTATTATATTTGTTATTGCTCATTATTAATCATTATCATAGTTGTTGTTATGATTATCGTATTTCTGTTATCGTTGTTTTGTTATTATTGCTACCATTATCATGATTAGTGTTTACCATTATCACCATCATTATCATAATCATCATTTTCCTCATTTATTCTTTTTATGATTTTTTATTTATTTATTATTTTACTTGATGATTTATTTACTTGGCTTGATCTGCCTTTTGTATTTATGAATTTATCTATATTTACTTATTTATTGTCCATTACATTGTTTACGGATTTTTTAACAGTCGTTCTCTGTACTAATAATAATGAAAATAATAATAATAATAATAATAATAATCAATAATTTTCATAGACTTGGAGTACATAACACCGTATCTGATAGTAATTAATATCACATCATATCGGATCAAATTATATGAATAATAAGTCATACCCTATAACGATATCACAATTCCTATCAAATAACCACATCAGATAAGGAAATATCATACCAAATCATAAATAATAATAAATATCCCAACATTAGTAAAATAACGTCTACATAGCATAACACACAATCAACGAGTCATGTTATTATTATTATTATTAATTAACTATTATTATTATTATTTTTTTTTTTGTAAACACAGGGGGAATACCAACCAAATAAAAAAAAAAATATTTACGCTTAAAATTTGAAATAGATATAAAAAAAAAGATAGAGTAAATCAAAGTAGCTTAAAATATTGTTCGCCTTTGGAAATACGACAGGTTTGTAATGGTTGACAGTGTTATATAACGATTTATTTTGGGACCTGATGTCAAATATATTGTACGGGACTGCGGTTCCCATACTGCGTACAGATATGACGAATTATATGTATGACATACTGAGCTGCAATGCTATGATGGGTTAGGTGTGTTGTGATGATTTAGGAACGGATCTCGGCTGTATTGACGAGTGTCATAAATTGAATGTATGATATTGCAACTGTACTATACAGTCTATAAATACAGTGGAGAGAGAGAGAGAGAGAGAGAGAGAGAGAGAGAGAGAGAGAGAGAGAGAGAGAGAGAGAGAGAGAGAGAGAGAGAGAGAGAGAGAGAGAGAGAGAGAAGAGAAGAGAGAGAGAGAGAGAGAGAAGAGAGAGAGAGAAAAAGAGAGAGAGAGAGAGAGAGAGAGAGAGAGAGAGAGAGAGAGAGAGAGAGAGAGAGAGAGAGAGTGAGAGTGAGAGTGAGAGAGAGAAAGAGAAAGAGAGAGAGAGAGAGAGAGAGAGAGCGACCCCACACACATACTTTCTCTCTCCCTCTCCCCCCCCTCTCCCTCTCTCCCTCGAGAAAGGCCTCAGCATCCGGGCTCCCTCATCTGTTATGCCGGTTCAGAAACTTCCTCTCTCGTCTTTTTGGTTTTACGGCGTTTAACCTTTTTCTTTCCTTTTTTTCTCTCCTTCCTTCCTTCCACTTTCATTATCGACGAAGAAGGACAAAGAAGAGACAGGAAAAATGGGGAAAAGAATGGAAAAAAAAACAAGGAAAAAAGGGAGAGAAAAAAAAGACACAAAACAAGAAATGTAACTCTGACGTGAATTACTTGTGGATTGTGCTTTTGTTTTCCTTAATGTATGTGTCTTGTTGCTTTTCAAGCACAGGCCCTTAAAGAAGTTCTAACTTTATTTTTTTATTCTTACTTTAACTATCATAATTCTAGTTATTATCATTCGTTTTCTGCATTATTATCAACGTCATTATCATAATCTGTCAATATTGTTATCATTATCATAACCATCATTCTCAATATCATTATCATCACCATCATTATAACTATCAACATCACCATAATCATCACACCATCATAAATCATCAATAATATCAATTAAACCAATCATCATTTACCACCACTAAAAAAAAAAAAAAAAAAAAAAAAAAAAAAAAAAATAAGCTACAGAACAGCATCTTCATCTCAGCACTCCATCTGACACCCAGCATCCGCATAAAGACTCCTACATCAAGACATCACCGGAGATTAGTCGCTCTCTCTCTCTCTCTGGTGAAATCGGGAGGGAGGGGATGGAGGGGCGGGGGGGGGAGAGTGGATACGGGGTGGGAGGGGGATGGATAGGGGGGGGTGAAAGGTGGAAGGAGGTGGAGGGCAGTGGAAAGGGGATAGAGAGAGAGAGAGAGAGAGAGAGAGAGAGAGAGAGAGAGAGAGAGAGAGAGAGAGAGAGAGAGAGAGAGAGAGAGAAAGAGCGATAGATAAATAGATAGACATAGAGAATGAGAGAGAGAAAAAGAGAAGAGAGAGAAGTTGAGAGAGAGCGAGAGATAAATAGATAGACAGAGAGAGTGAGAGAGAAAGAGAAGAGAGAGAGAAAGTGAGAGAGAGAAAAAGAGAAGAGAGTGAGAGAGATAGAGAGAGAGAGAAACAGAGAGAGGATAGGGGACACAGTAAAGGAAAATTAAGAGTCACCAAATACCAGGAAAAGGAACAAGGAGGGGACGAGACAGCTGTCAACAACAACAAGAGTATAGCGTCCTTTACCTTACGTTATTCCTATATATACATACAAACACACCTTTATCACTGGGATCCCTTTATCCTTATTTGTGTGTGGAGATAGAATAGTAAGCGTAAGGATAGAGGGTAGGAGAAGGAAGGGAGGAGAAGTAGAGGAAAAGGGGAGGAGCGTTAAGGGTAAGGATAAAGGGTAGGGGAATGATGGGGAGGAAAGTTGGGGGTAGGGACTGTGAGATGTGAGACACTCCAAGACCACGTGGCGATATGGTAGTGCCACGTGGTAACGGAATAGGAAAGTGTCCGACATGGAAACCTATTAATAGCATTAAGATAGGGAGTAGTGATTCATTAACCAACTTCCTCTTGCCCCAAACAATATTTTCCTTACAGCTTGTGGTATAGTGAGCATACTAATAATCCTGTGTAGGGATAGGCTGCCACCAGCTGATAAGGGACCAGCACCCATGTACATACGAGACAGCAGATGTGTAAATGTTATTTCTGTGTGAGAATGTATATCAGTTTGTATGTAATAAGATGTTAGATACCTATGCAGGTCATAGCCGAGCGGGCGTAACTAGATTCAAGCAGTCAGATTTACTAGAGTTTAACAGGTTCGGACAAATCCATAAAAAAAGAAAACAAAGATTCCGATCCTTTTTTTTTCCAGAAAACAAGGTCTCTCTTCTTTGCACATCAAAAAGTTCATCATTTGGCCTAGCCATGACTTGACCATGACCTGCTACCCATACCAATAAATAAATAAGATTCCAAATAAAAGTTAACAAGTTGAGAGCAGCAAGGAAGCCGAGCCAAGTGCTCATGAGCAGGAGGCTTCCTGCTCTCGAACGGTGACCTCGCAGGGGTCTTATAGTCCTCGTCCCATAGACGAAGTGAGCCACAGGTCCTCCGAGGGCTACACCATCTCCTGGGGATTTTCTTCCCGTTACGGTGGGGAAGGGAGACTCGTGTATTTTTTCACGTTAAGGGGTTGTTAGGGCGAAGCATATCACGACAAGGGTTTAAAGTCTGACCTAGCTTGGCCTCACTCACTCCCTCCTGGTCAGCTAGCTATCGCTGCCCACACCAGCCTAACAAGCCATCCATCACTACCCAAGTGGATATCACAATACCACTTGTGCCTTTATCCACCAATAAAGGAATCAAGAACCACCAGACTTTGGCTCAAAACTACAATCTGACAGGGATAGAGAGTAGGGGAAAAAGGAGAGGAAAGGTAAGGGCAGGGGAAAAGGGGAGGAACGTTAAGGGTACGAACAGAGGTTAGGGGAAAGAGGGGAGGAGATGTAGGGGTAGGTATAGAAGGTAAGGGGAAAAAGGGGAGGAGTGTTGGGAGGGGGGGGGGCAGAGGGTAGGGGGAAAAGGAGAGGAAAGGTAAGGGTAGGAATAGAGGGTAGGGGAAAGAGGGGAGGAGGGGGCAGGGATAGAGGGATTAGAAGGGTTGTTGGTACCGAAAAAATAAGAGAAATTGATGTAGGAAAAAAATGGTGGAAGGAGCCAAGAGAGCGGGGGAGGGGGGGGGGGGGATAAGGGATAGAGGTTGGGGTATGTGGGGGCGGGGAGGGGCGTTCCCCTAAAGTCACTCGTGATTAATTGTCTCAACCCCTCACGTGTCTTTGGTGTTTACAGATAAGAAAAACTCTTGATATATTCATTCACACATTTCTCTATTCATCTATTTATTCAATTACCCATTCCGTTCTTTATCAATTTTATTTATTGATCTTTCTATGATCGATTTTTATATTTTTCTTTTCTGTTATCAAATCCTTTTTATAAAAATGGAATAGAATCAACATGCTTCTTTCTAACTGGTGGATATTGTCTGAATCTGTTGTTCATATCTTGCACAGTTTGACTTTCATTGGCTCTGGATTGCACGCTGGTGATGCCTCGCTTATGGATTTATGTTGCATAAGCAATAGAAAAAGAGAAATGAAACTTGATATAGCAATCGGGAAATTGGCAATGACAAGGAAATTTCTACAGCTGTAAAATATATGTGATGGCTAAAATGATTATATGGGGGATTATGTTTACTGACTCTTTTTTCCCTCTTCCTACTTACCCCCTCCTTTCTTTCTCTCTCTCTCTCCCGCCTGCCCCCTCCTTTCTCTCTCTCTCTCTTTCTTTCTTCCAACCTATCCCCTCCTTTCTCCCTCTCTCTTTCTTCAAACTTACCCTCTCCTTTCTCGCTCTCTTTTATCTTTTTAATCTCACTTTTTCCGGTATTAAATCTATTTATATGAACCGACTGTATTTTAATCTATACCATAGCGGGCTTTGCAAAGTGTCTCTTAATCATCAGATATTTTGTCGGAGACTTTTGTTGACACCATTGAATTTTGGAACACATCAACAACGTTCCGCGAATAATCAAAACCGACACCTGTCTCCTGAGCTCTTATCTACGACTTCGTGCGTCAAAAGTCAACTTCAACGCCGAACAAACGACACCAATAACATTTTTAAGAAGGTAAGAAGCACATAAGAAGTGGCTGACGTGCATTAATAGACATATTTAGGCCAGTGAGGTGAAGGTACTGTCAGCCTGTACAGTGTCCAGTATCGCGGTTTTCTTGCTTCATCACCTGTTATCACTCCCACTTTAAAATAGTTATTAGAAAAAGGGAAATCAGTCATTAAAATGTATTTCATCATGATATTGTCAGCATCCTTTAATGTACTTAGTTTATGTAGAATCATTAAACACCTATACTTGATGTCACATTTAACGGAAAATCATAATTTACATTGTGCCAAGTATTAAATTGATATAGGATTTGAGTCTTTTTTTTATCATTATTTGACGTAATAAAAGCTATATGCAATAATTTATATTTGAAGTTCATGCTATCAATTAATTGTTCAGAATATGACCTTATGAAGCAGTTTTGTGGCCTCCATGCTTCATATGCTGGCAAATACCAACAACCCTCCCCCCCCCTGTATATTTGGGAATTGTGTACTATAAGGAAATGTAAATCCTCTTTGTTAGATAATAGGTCTGTCTGCCACGTTTAGTGTTTAGAGATAGAAGGATCCAGTTGTCATACAGTCAGAGAGGAAGGATCCAGTTGTCATGCAGTCAGAGGAAGAGTTTGTGAAACGTTATCGACTGTCAAAGCGGATCACCAGAAACCTGCTTCAGAAAATCAGCAGAAAATTACCCACAGCAAGAGATGGTAGAGGTAATTTTTCTTTCAAAATAATGCTGGTTATACAAAATGTTATTAATATAAATATGATATAAAAAATATATATTTTAATGTATGGGTGTGTGGAATTTAAACTATGGTGCTGATATATATTTTCTTTTATTTTTAATAAGTTGCAGCTTGTGTTGTGTTGCAGAATCTAGCCACAACTGAGAATATTGATAATGCCAAAGAAGACACAGATGAACTAGAGCATGATGCAGTACATTGCGAAAATAATGATAATTGTTTAGGGTTTGATGTCAGAAACAATGTTGGTGAACAATGGTTTTAGGATGGCTTAGCAGTCAGAGAATTTCTGGATGAATCATTAATTTCCACTTTAAGCATATTTCTATTTATTTTATATTCTGTATATTAAAAGGAATTGTTTATTGTAAATTGCAGTAATTATTATTGGTATCAGGAACCGTCATATCAAACATTTACCTTATCATTGTTTATAAGTGAAATAAGACCTTGTCAGAAACCTTGTCAATCAGTGTTTTTTATTTTTTTTATTAGTAGAATGAGACATTTTCTATTTTGAAATATTTTCTTATCTGTGGAACCATATATGTCAAGATATATATATACATTTATTTTTTTAAGTCGCAAATACCTACGTGCAGATTTTTTCTCTTTTTTGTGAAATACAACTTGTCTATTTACTGATATTTAGTTATCTACCTAACTGTGAAATGTCTAGATTTTTAAAAATCATTTTTGATGTCTGAAGTCATGTTATTTAGTCTGTTAGATTGGTTATTAGTGGGATAAGAATTTTCTAGTAGAAATATCTGAATTATCTATGCAAAAATAGGCCTTTGCATGTATGTTTTTAATTACTTTTGTTATAAGAATGAAATAAAAAGAGCTATGTTGATTTTGTTGTTTAATTTCATACTTTTGCAGCATTTATGTTTTTTCCAGATTTTGTGCCCTGAAGTTGCAAATATTGCTTTGCATCATCTAAAAATGAAATTATTTCATCTGCAACCTTTTTAAAGTCACATTCAACACTTTCTGCAGATGCTCGAACTGCTTCACAAGACTTGGAGAATTCCTTTCTAATTTCATTCGCCTGTAAGAGTTGGACATCAATGAGCATTTTGTTGTTCAGCCTAATATCCCTGTAGCATTCCTCCCTCTCTGAGGCTTGGTTCCTCTTTTTGCCCTTCCTGTGAGTTGTCTAAGAAGGTGGCCGTTCAGCTGGGTTGGATGGTGATGTGGTTCACCACAGGCAGATGGTGGAACTGGGTTCAGTGGTGGAACTGTTGGCAGAGAGGGTTTTCCAGGAAGTAAAGGAGGTCCTAGAGGGCCTGGAGTTGCAGAAAGTATAGCAAAGTCCTGTTGTCTGAATGAAGGACCTTCATCAACATTCTGAAATTGACGTCAATGAAGAAATGGTAGTGATTAAACATTTTAAAATCTGTTTGTACATAGTTACATATGTGCGTGTGTGTGTGCGTGTGCGTGTGCGTATGCGTGTGTGTGTGTGGGTGGGTGACAGGCATATAAATATTTGGCGTAGCTGATTCTAAATCATATCAAAGAATGTAGATGAAATGCTGACACAAGAGAAAACATAATTTTAATATTGCATCTTCTCATCATTGATTCTTAACCTGACATGAGTAATTTCTTAATATATTTATCCTTTATCAAAATATGTATGTTTAAAATAACCAACACGCAGAAAACGTTTAATATTACTTACATTGCGCGCATGTACTCCCAAGCTCGCTTTAGCTGAGTTGCTGACCTGCCAGCGGAGTCTGTATAGATGGCATTAAAGCTGGCAGTTATGCTCTCCCTTGCTTGCTGCTTGCGATTGATGCTCCCAGGGTCGAACATTTTTTAATCTATGCTATTGCTATGGTCAGCGATGAGAGAAATCAACATTTTCCTCTGATATTCCGTGAGCGAATTATTTTAATCCTTCCCGCTCACCATGGTTGTTCGATCATTTACCGCGCTTTCTGCGTACGCAGGGCTACCAACTGTTGCAAATATTCGGGCCGCCCGAAAACATTTTGGGGCCGGCCCACCGCACTATGTTGACGTTTGAAAAAATCGATTCAAGTTTTCGGGCCGGCCCCACGCAATTTATTTTCGGTTTGTAACGCCCGAAACCATGATGTTTAAAAAAATGGCCCAATGGCTCCACGTAATGGAGGTGTTATTTGTATCAACGTTTTCCGAAGAGAAATGCCAGCCAAACTTTTCAAATAAATAAGATTATGAATAATTGTATATAAATTAATGCAAATAGAAAAATGAACAAACAGTGAGGTGCAGTTTGTACTTGCTTCAGTATAAATATAGTACGATATGCGCAATTAAAAAATACATTGATAATAAACATAAATTTGGTTGATTATCATTATGTTCTTTAAAGACCTCCCTGGCTATTTGTCAGTCCTAAACGTCCTGTTCATTACTTGCGGAGCTTGTATTTTGCCAGAGGTTCGATAGGCGTGGAGGCCACTTCAATATTTATTGTTGTCCTTTTCCAGAGTTCCGATAAGTGTGGTTGCTGCTTCAATCGTTTATTGAACTCTAACGTATGAATCACCAATTTCTGAATCAAATAACATTTATATATTTGTATATTTACTGTTTCTCAACTATGTCATTGAAAGGAAATATGCTTGAGTTCGTCAAATTATTAATTCCATGTATTATTGTAAATCTTATTGTAGGCCTATGATTTTCTGCACGTTTAGCCTAGGCTGCATGAACATTATTCACTCTTATTTCCAGTGACTTTTCCTTATTTTTGTCCTGTTCATATGAAAAAGAACAGTTGCCATCATTCTTATCATGATAGGTGTACATGCAAACTAAAGTGTCGCCTTAAATGTTGATATTTTGCAGAGAGAAAGCCTGAGGAGAGAGTCGTCGCTACAGTTGCCAGTGGACATACCAGTGCTTCAACCACTGGTAAATTTATCATTGTATTCTACCATTGTAAGTTGTTCACAAATACCTACGCGGTCTGTTTACAATCATAAATGTAGTTACCAGCGTATTTATCATGGCAAGTGCGTTGGTGAATCTAGCCCCTGGATGGCTATTCCTAAAATCTAAGCTTCGAATGTTGGCCTTCTCTTTTCTTGAAATACTAAAATCTTGGGACTGTCCAGATCTATAGTTATTATGTGCTGTGATCAGTACCACATGAATTTTATTTCTAGTCCATAATCTGACTTGAAGAAAGGCACAGCAGGGATAATTCCATCGTTAGACTATGGGGGAGATGGGGGGGGGGGGCAAGCTACACGGGATTTACCTGTGTGGTTAACCTTTTACCTTTAATGTGTCAGTTTTTAATGTCTTGAAAAGTTTAGCTAAGAAATTCATCGGATTTCCCATTAACGCATTAAGGCGAGGCAATCCCGGTGCCCTGTGAGACTACAGCGGGGATTCTTAGCCTTTTTTTTCACCACAATGCCTACTGTTGCAATCTGTCTTTACTCTACATCGATGCCCCTCAAATTACCAGCTAGTTGAAATGCTGTTAAGCACACGCACACTCACACTCCGACACGCACACGCAGACACGCACACACACATACAAACACACACACACACACATATACACGTGAAATATTTATGTTGAACTAGTTGAAAACTAAACGACGAAGGAAAACACACGAATATGCCGAAGGCCTTTTCGTGTGTTTTCCTTCGATTCTTTGTTTTCAAGACACACACACACACACACACACGCGCACGCACACGCACACGCACACACACACACACACACACACACACACACACACACACACACTTCCATTATATTTTATTACCGATGTAAGACTATACTTCCTATATCAAGTATAAACTTCAACATCATAGATAAACCTCATATTCACACTATCAAGTGACCCACTTGTGATTATTATAAATGATTTTATAACTCACGCCCCGAAGGTTAAAACACACTTATCTTCATATTTCCCAATCAAATAATTAAATCAAACATATGTAAGTCTGAGTGGTTGATGAGTAACCGAATACCCAGGTAGCCCAACAACCGGCAAAGGATATCTGTACGAACCGCGTGACACGCCCTTCGCTTCATCCATTGGGAAGTGAACCACCATCCTTTTAGTATCCTTCACTTCTAAATACGGTAGGAGGACACTAAAGACATCCGCGATCAACTTTCTCAGAGAGAGAACGCCTTTGTCTCGCGGCGAAATCGGGTTTGGTAAGTGAGTTGGAACGCCGATTTCGAACTCCCGATTTCGGAACTATGAGTCGGATACTAGACCCACTCGGCCATAGCTGCCTCTCTGGAAAAGGACGAATCGGCTGTTTCAATTGATGATTGACCTTAATGGAAATGCATTGCGCTTGCCTCCACGTGTGTGTGTCTGTTTGTTTGTGGTATATGTGTGTATTTGTTTACGGTATACGTGTGTTTGTTTGTGATATACATGTGTGCATGCGTATTTGTAGTGTGTGTGTGTGTGTAGGTATGAGTGTGATTATATGTGCATATGTAGGTTCGTGTGTAAGTACGAGTGTGTTTGTGTGTATGTATACGTCTGTTTGTTTGATGTGTGTTTGTTTATGATGTGATGTGTGTCTGTATATGTGTGCGCCTCCGTGTGTGTGTGTGTGTGTGTGAGTACGAGTGTGCATGTGTGTGTGTGAGTGCGTGCTTTTATTGACCGAACCTGTAGACCGAGACAGGTCCACGGCCATTCTTAGATTTTCAGAAATTTGGTCTTTCCTCGGAAAATTGAGGCTGGAATTAGAAGCAAAGGAAGTGAGAGTATACTTTGCTAGACAATCCTTTTCCCTGAGACAACAGACGTGGCCTATACTGAGTAAATGTTTGTATATATATGTATATATATATATATATATATATATATATATATATATATATATATATATATATATATATATATATATATATATATATATATATATATATATATATATATATATATATATATGTATATATATATATTAGATTAGGTTATTCATATTCAAAAGAAATAGCGTCATAAGTCATCAGAGACACACACATACACATACACTACCATTACCTATTACCGTAATAACTACCCTATTACGATTATACTTCCCTTATTAAAACAAAAACAAAACAAAAAAAATAATAAATAAATAAATAAATCAACATCATAGCTATGCCCGATGCGTGATGTCTCTGAAAATATTTACGAGGTGAAAGCTGCTTAAATGTCGGGTCTTGGCTGACTCAATAGTTAAGAAAATTATAACTAATTAGGAAACTTCCCTTGTCATCCAGCCCTCCATGGAAATGTGCAGAGATGTTTTCACTGCATAGGGCTTTCAATCTCTGCAATTATGGTATTCATTAACCTGGCATTTATAGCAAATAAAAACATGATTTATCTCTCGGTGAACGAATATTAAAGAGACGAATGTAAAGAAATATTTCTCGGAAGGCAGACGTTCATTTCCTCGAGGAAGTATAAGTTTTATTGTTAAATTAATAATGATAATAATGATGATAATGATATTAATAGTTGTAATATTTATGATAATGATAATGATAATGAGAGTGATAAGAATAGCAATAATGACATTGATAAAAATTGTTATCATTATCATTATCTTTACCAATCAAGTTTGTGAATGAGTCAATGATAGAGATATAAGAGAATTGAAAATAGCAATAAAGATAATGCTGATAACATATCAATGATAATGTTAATAGTGATACTACTATTACTACTACTAATGATAATGATAATGACGATGATGATAATACAAGTACAAGAATAATGATAACATTAATTAATATAGTATTGATGATCATAATCATAATAAAGGTAATAATGATAATGGTAATAGTAATTGGAGGGGTTCTAACCTTAGAATTATTTTATCTTCATTTGTTTACAAAATTAGATGAATGGATTTTATCTTCCTTGTGGGTAGCAATCTCCCACGCTC
>NW_028234440.1:8611361-8618861 GCF_977035675.1 Penaeus japonicus
GTCGTGGGAAAGATAAAGTTCTAAGCTGATAGGTCGATTTACTTGCCTTATCTAGCAGGAGAAACATAGCGTCATTGTTGCCATGGTGATTAGTCTCGAAGTAAGGTGATGTATCCCGTAGTTGTTTTTTTTTTCCCTCATGGGGTTTAAGGTAAGGCGGAAAGGGGAAAGGGGGTAGTATGGAGGTGGGGGAGGGGGCTTATTTGTCTTTCGGTTACCATGGGGATATTCTATTATGATGCATCTATTTTTTTCTCTCTCTCTCTTTATCTGTTCTTCTCTGTCATTCTCTCCCTCTCCTTCCTTCTCTTCCTCTTTTCTTTGTCTCTCTCTGTCTCTGTCTCTGTCTCTCTCTCTCTTTTTCAGATTATACATAAATGTGTGTCATCTAGATATATTCATGAGTTAATAATCAAATAAACATATACAAAGAAACACAAATAAAGGAACAGACAAAATCCTAAACAGTTATTTGTGTAATTCTAATAGTTAATCTATAGAGTTCTTGTATCATAGCTTCACTGATTATCTTAATAATGAAGCTTTCAATCAAACTAAATTCCTCTTATCTCTGATGAGGTTTTAATAATTGATTTATCAATCAACAAACTTTTCTGTTCTCCTTTACAAATATACTCAGACACGACTTAAATATATGCAATTGTCAGGACACCCCTTTATCATGCTCACTCCTACGCGATAATATTAATATAAATAGAGGATGGAATCAACATTCAGCCTTAATTAACTCTGGATCATTGTCAGAGGCAGATGACTTTTTTTTTAATCTATTTTATTCATCATCATCATCAAAGCAGGTTGTGTCTATACGTTTAACTATATACATGGGTTTCATAAATGATTTTCTTATTTTTTTTATTTTTTGTGAACAGGAGTTAGAGAGTGGGGATTAGATAGATAGAATGATAGATAGGTAGATAGATCGATCGATAAAGAAACGATGGTATTGGTTATCGTTACATTATGATTATCGCAATTGCTGATATAGATTTTTTTTTACATTACATTATATATTGTTGTATTATATGTGCTTTGATATTATCCTTATTGTAGATAACATTATCTGTTGCTACTGTCCTTACCCGCATCATGACATGGATATCTTCCTTCGTTTTAACAAGTTCGAAAAGAAAATAATTAGAACATATCAATAAAAAACAACAACAAAAAAACAACACCATTAGAGTGAAAACTAGACTTCTCTAGGAAGTAAAGTCTGACTTGTTGGTGTAAGAGCATTTAATATTATCATTATCATTACCATCATTACCCTCATCATCATCATTACCCTAATCACAATCATCATCACCATCATCATCATTATTAACCTCTACATCATGATTATCAACCTCATCATCTTTAGAGAAACAGAGAGAGAAATAGAGAGAGAGAAAGAGAGAGAAAGAGAGCGGATACAAAACGAAAAGAGTATGAGAAACAGACTAAGTAAATCCCCGAATAATCTTTGTAAATCGACATATCAAAAGAAAAAGAAAATTCGCGTTCCTAATAAAATCACCGATAAATTGAGCTTGAAAACTTGTCTGCCTGAGAGTCAATAAGCAATCACGACGATATATGAAATTTATGAAGCCTGAATTTCAGCAAGAAATTATTTTGACTTTCAACATGAACTTCAAGAAGTATTTGTGACATTTCATAATTCTGTTATATCAACATTCTCCAAAGATCAGACATTTTCAAAAATGCATAAGTAAGGAAGATTTTTCTTCTTCTTCTTCTTCTTCTTCTTCTTCTTCTTCTTCAACTTTTTTTTTTTTTTTTTTTTTTTACTACCACTACTAGATAATATGCCAATATATATTTAGAAGAAAATATACTTAGGTTTTCAGTTGCATTATTGAATGTTGAAAGAATATGAATCAAAATGCATAGTTCCGCAATGCAATAAAACTATCAACAGCCGCTTATCTTGCAATGTGAAATTACTCATTCTCTTCTGTTGAAAGAATATGAATGAAAATGCATAACTCCACAATGCAATATAACTATCAACAAATGCTTAGCTTGCAATGTGAAATTACTCATTCTCTTTTGTTGAAAGAATATGAATGAAAATGCATAACTCCACAATGCAATATAACTATCAACAAATGCTTAGCTTGCAATGTGAAATTACTCATTCTCTTTTGTTGAAAGAATATGAATGGGAATGCATAACTCCACAATGCAATATAACTATCAACAAATGCTTAGCTTGCACTGCGGAATTTGTCATTCCCTTTTCATTATCTTGACATTTGTCATTGAACTTTTTTGACTCCTCAAAATAATAATTCGCACATATACTTATTCATCAACAAACATTTATAATCAAACGTCTTTTCACTTATAACTTGAGTAGTTTGAAGCTAGATTCAAATGCATCTCTTCAGTAGAGTAGCAATTAAATTACTTTGAAAAAGGTATGCTTGATGAGCTAAAAATATTTGATTATAAAAAAAAATGTTTAAAAAAGGTCAGGCATAATTTTCCCAAATCCATTTTACAAAGTATGTTTTCATATATGAATAATGATAATGACAAAAGTAATAATGATAATAATTTTATCATCACAACAATAATTACAATGTTATAAGCTTCAAGCATATATTTTTTCAGATTAATTACACGCTGCATGGTTTGAATAGTGATAACAATAATAAAGGTAATGATAATAAGGATTATTATATCTACAGTGATAATTACAGTGATGATAAAAATCACGATAATGATAACAATGATAATAATGATGATGATAATAAAGTAATAATCATAATGTAATATAAATAATTAGGATAATGATGATAATTACAATCAAACAAATCTAACAAAGTTGATGATAATAGTAATAATGATGATAATGTTAGTACTGATGATAATATCAACAATGGTAATGACAATAATGATGAAAACAACAATAATAACCACATTACTAATGATAGTAATAGTAATGATGATAATAGTAAAAATGATATGAAATGATAAGGATAAAAATAATGATGATGATAAATAAGGAATAACAGTAGTAGTAGTAACAACAGTAACAACAAGTTCAACAAAATCAATAATACTAGTTATAACGAGAGTAGTAATAATAATAGGAATAATGATAATAATGATATTGATTATGATAATAATAACAAGATGATGAAGAATTTGAACAATAGCACCAGCAACAATTATGATGATGATAACTATAACAATTTGCGTGGGTGTATGTATGTAAATATGCACGACTATGTGTGTATGCTAGTATGTTTGTTGAAATACACGCTTACATGCTGTGGCCTTTTGTGTCAAAAGGGCAAATCTACGTCACTGGCAACTTTGAAGTTAAGTTCCCTCTCTCTTCATGTTTTCACTAGTTCCATTGCATTCCCGCCTCAGCAACATGGTCGAAATTCCTTCAAAGATAAACATGATCCCCGACCGTCTGCCTATCCCACGTACCTGGAAGGCGACGAGGCAAATTCTCTTGTTGAATAGGCAATGCTAACCAGCCAGATAGCCAATGACCGTCGCGACAAGCTCTGACGTCACGCCACAACCTCCTCTCAGCCAATCAGGAAGAGGGAAGACCTTGACACGTTGTGGTAGTTCCCTAGACGCCTTCAGGAGATACAGACGTATTTTTTGTATATATATTTTTTTTTCATTTCAAGTTTTTTTCATTTACAGGTAAGAACGCTATATAACAGGAGGTTCTTGTAACCGGGGAGTTTAACAAGTGGCAATATTCTCTACAACACACCCTGTTTTTGCATGTATTTCTTAATCAATTGATATATAAATGAATTTACTTATGTATCTATTTCTTTTGTACATCAATTTACTTATCTATCTATTGTACTACTAGTTCATAATTGTTACTTGTATTTTACTCGTATTTCTCAATTCTTCTGTACATCCATGTATACAAGTGAGCGAATAAGGGAATATAATATATAATAAATACACGTAAGCACACACACACACAAACATGCGCACACACATACATGAAACCTTGATACATATATTTATATGAATAAATGTGTGCATTTGCAATAATCGTGTTCAATGAAGTTTGTCCGTATAATATATTCTGATAAGAAGTTTCACCAAAGCCTTGACTCATCCTTACTTATTTACTTACTCATACTTACTTATTTTCTCAGCTTTACTTACTTACTCACCCTTACTTATTTGCTCACACTTACTTACTTATTAACCCTTACTTACTTATTCACCCTTACTTACTTACTCACCCTTACTCACTTACTTACCCACCCTTGCTTACTTACTTACTCACCCTTACTTACTAACTAACCCTTGCTTACTAACTTACTCACTCTTACTTATTACTCTCCCTTACATACTTGCTCACCTTTACTTACTTACCCTCGCTTACTTACTTACTCATTCCAGCTTACTTACTCATCCTTACTTACTTGCTCACCTTTGCTTTCTTACCTACTCACCCTTACTTACTTGTTCATCCTTGTTTACGTACTTACTCACCCTTATTTACATATTAACCCTGACTTACTTACTTACTTACTCATTCCAGCTTACTTACTCATCCTTACTTACTTGCTCACCTTTGCTTTCTTACCTAATCACCCTTACTTACTTGTTCATCCTTGTTTACGTACTTACTCACCCTTATTTACATATCAACCCTGACTTACTTACTTACTCACCCCTACTTACTTACCTAATCAGTTTTGATTAATTACTTACTTACACATATTTACTCATCCTTACTTCTTTTTCATCTTACTTACTCACCCTTACTTACTTACTCATCCTTACTTACTTGCTCCCCCTTACTTCCCTTCCCTACTCACCCTTGCTTACTTACTACCTCACCCTTACTTATTTATTCACCCTTACTTACTTACGCACTCATCCTTGATCATTTACTTACTCATCCTTATTCACTCACTCACCCTTGCTTACATACATACTCACCCTTATCAACTGACTTACCCTTCCTTTCTTACTAACTCATCCTAACTTACTTTCACAAGACGAAAGTGATTGTATTCTTGCATCTGAACAACTCTTAACCCTAAGGCATTTTTAGAATTAGCCTTACTCATTGTTTATTTATCCTTACTCATCTTTACCTATGCTTACTCATCCCTACCTTGTTTTCATTCTTATATGGTCGTATTCTCATTTTCTTTTAACTTGCTTTCCAATTCTTATATATCCTTACTCATCCTTTTTTTTTTATTCATCCTTTATCCATCATTACTCATCCCGACCCAACCTTGATGTCCCTTATTCAGCTACTCACTCACTTTTACCCACCCTGAACCGCCTCACTCACTGTTCCTTATCAATTTCTCTAATTACTCATCCTAAACTAATTCTAATTCCTCTTTACTCATCGTAAGCCTGTTACTCATCCTCATTCCCTCTTACTCATCTTCACTCACCCTTACATACTCACCCACTCTCATCCTCCCTTATGCTCACCCTAATAGATTATTTATCCATCTTCACCTATCCTTTGCCTGCCTTTATCCAGTTTTACCCACTCTTACCAATCTCAGCTTACTCTTACCCACTTCCCAAACCCACCCTCCAACTGCCCTTACGTCTTCACCCACTTTTACCCACCTCCACTTACCCTTACTCACCCTCACCCACTCTTGCCGCCTCACTTACTCTTACTTCTCTCCAGTTACCGGTACCCACCTCCCTTATACCGTTAACAGCACTAACCCACTTCCTTACCCACCTTCCTCACCCACCCTAATCCACCTTCTTCACCCACCCTAACCCACCTTCTTTACATCTCATATCCCACCCTTACCTACCTCACTTACCGCAGCCACCCACTCCTACACCCTCACCCACTTAACCCACCTCTACTTACCGTAACCCACTTCTCTTATATCCACACCCACCATAGGCTACCTCCATTAACCGTCACCCACCACCGTTACCATCATAACACACCTACTTTACGACCCCCTAAGCCATTCCCACCCCAACTATCTTCTCACCCACTCTTACCCACCTCCACTTACCATTCCCCACCTCTCTGACCCACCCTTATAACTTTAGCCCTTCTTACCCACCTCTCTGACCCACCCTTATAACTTTAGCCCTTCTTACCCACCTCTCTGACCCACCCTTTTAGCTTCACCCACTCTTACCCACCTCCATTTACTCCCCTACCCATCGAGCCAATCCTTATGTCTTCACCCACTTTTTCCCCACCTCCATTTATCCCCCCTACCCCCACCCTACCCACCTATCCCACCCCAACCACCCAACCCAACCCACTCTAACCCACTCTAAGTTAAACAAGTGCGTCGTGTCTTATCGCACTAACCAATGCCTCTTCATGAGGTCACTTCCGGTCCGAGAGTGGGTTGTGCATAATTCAAGAATCTTTACGTGTTTGGCCGAGGGGGAAATATGCAAATGAGATGGAAGTGTGGTTGAGGAGGAGGAGGAGGAGGGAGGGAAAGGGGGGGGGGGAGGAAGTGGGTATATTAAAAGGGGGAGAGGAGGAGAGGGGAGAGGTGGAGGGAGGGGGAGGGAAGTGGAGAGGGGGAGAGGAGGAGGAGGGAAAGAGGGGGGGAAGGAAGGGGGTATATGAAAAGGGGGAGAGGAGGAGGAGGTGGAGGGAGGGGGGGGGGGGGGAAGAGGGTATATCAGAGGGGGAGGTAGAAAGGGGGAGAGGTGGAGGAGATGGAGGGAGGGGGAGTGAGGTGGAGAGGGGGAGAGGTGGAGGGAGGGGGAGGGAGGTGGAGAGGGGGAAAGGAGTAGGAGGAGGTGGAGGGAGGGAAAGGGGGGAAGGGGGTATATGAGGGAGGTGAAAAGGGGTATAAATGGGGAGGAGGAGAGGAGAAAATGAAGAGTAGAGGGGACATATGATAAGTGGGAGGAGAGGGGAGAGGGAATAACGGGGGAGGAGAAGAGGGGATAGGGAGGGGGTATAAGGTAAGTATGGGGGTGAGGGAGGGGGGGAGAGGGGAGAAGAGAGGGTGAAGGGAGGGGGTTGAACGGAGAGTTGCATAGATTTTTTTCTTCCATTTATTTTTTTCTTTTTTATCTTTTCTTGTGCAAATATTGCGCGTTATTGCTGTTGTCGCTGTTCTCTCTCTCTTTATGTCTTTCTCTGTCTCTCTCTCTTTATGTCTCTCTCTCTTTCTCTCTGTGTGTCTGTTTGTCTTTCTCTGGCTATCTCTCTCTCTCTGTCTGTCTGTCTTTCTCTCTCTCTCTCTTCCTTCCACCCCTTCTCTCTCTTTCTCTCTCTTTCTCTTTCTCCCTGTAGTATGACTATAAAATAAAAAGCGCAATGATTTCAACAGTATCAACATAGCAACACATCCGTTTACAACGTCAACAGCTTGTTAAGATATAACGCACTATATTTTTTTCTGCCAAAGTCTCAGTACAACTTCACATCTCCTACATCTTACAAGACGTCTAAGAAAAAAAAATACTGTGTTTGCAATATCTAAAAATTTCATG
>NW_028234440.1:8636089-8638589 GCF_977035675.1 Penaeus japonicus
ACTACACACACACCACAACTATATAATGTATATATAAATCATATATATAATTATATATACTATATATATATCTATAAATAATATAATATATGATATATAATACTAGGTGTTTGTATATATCTATAAATATATATATATATATATCCAAATATATATATATAATACTATATAAAAATATATATATATATAAATCTCTTTATATCGTAATATATATGTGTGTGTGTGTTTCTATGTCTATATGTATATACAGTAATATATAAAAGCATATTACGGTTATATATATTATATATAGATATTAATTATATTTGATATATATATATATATAAAATTTACACATATATATGTATATATATATTTATATAAGATATATATATATCTTTATATATATATATATTATATATAGATGTATACTACAGTTATAAATGTATATTTAAATATATATATATAATATATATATTTATATATTATATACATATATATATATATATATATATATATATATATATATAAGTATATAATATACATATCATATATATATATATATAATTATATCTATAATATATTTATTTACACACACTACACATATATATAGATTTATAATTATATATATATTATATCTATATATATATATATATATCTCTATATGTAATATACATATATCAGTCTATAAATACATATATAAAATTCTAAATATATATATATATATATATATAATATAAATTATATATATCTATATATGATTATACAAGCATATATATAAAAATAAAATACATCTATATAAAATATATATATTATAATCTATATATATTATTATATATATTATATAGACTATATTATACACATATATATATATAATACATATTTATATTAATATATATATATAATAATATATATCTAATATAACAATATAAATATGTATTAATCTATGACTATATATAATATCTGTATATATAATATATATATTAAATATAATATAAATAACAATCACACACATCCACACAATCAAGATAGATTAGTGTTAGTTGAGAGTGCATGAGAGAGTGTGGGGAGTGATTAGATATATATATATGATATTTAGTGAGTGAGAGATAGTTGTTAGAGATAGAGATGAGAGAGACCAGATTCCACACAATCACTCCACACACACACACACTCCTCTCACACACACACAACTCACACAAAGATATGAGAGATAATATTAGATATATATGATAGAGAGATATTGAAGAGTAGAGATAGAGTTATAGTATATCGTGAGATAATAGAGATAGATAGAGATAGAGAGACTTAATACATAGATTTGTTCAGAGTTAGATTGTGATATATAGATACACACACACTCACTCTCACACACACACACACACACAACACAGCACTCACACACACACACACACAACACATATAGAGAGAGATTAGAGATGATATGATTATTGTAGATTAGATTAGAGAGAGTTTAGAGAGAGAGAAGATATTTGAGATTACATAAAAAGATAATATATATCATATAGATAGAGAATATAGATATATAAATATAGATAATTAGAATAGAGACACACACCACAACACACACACACACACACTCAACCACACTCACACACACACACTCACACATAATACTCAAACACACACACACACACACACACACCACACACACCCCACAAAGATATATAGACATATAGAGATTAGATAGTGATAGAATTCTATATTTACAGACACTCACCACACCACACCCCACACCACACAAACACACACACACACACAGCACACACACACACACACAAATATATAGTGTACATATATAGATAATAGAGATAAAATAGAGATATACATACACACATCACACCCACACACACACACACACGACACACACACGACATCACATATAATATATATATATATTATATATATATAGATTATAGATATATATATATATCCATAATATATATATATAGATATTTATAGTATATGTGAGACACACAGATATATATAATTATCTATATATTATATATATAGATATAGCTATATAAATATATAGATAGATACACACACACACACACACACACACACACACACACACACACACAGATACATCCAATTTACACACACATTCAACACATACACTCAACCGACACACACACACACACACACACACACACACACACACACACACACAAACACAACCCACCCCCCCCCCCACACACACACCCTACCACCCCAACACACACACACACACACACAACACACACACACACACACACTCACGAACACAGTACACACAACACACCCACACACACACACCCCCACACTCACACGCACACACACACACACACACACACACACACACGCCACCACACTCACACACACCCACCACACACCACACACCCACACACACACACTACCACACACACACCCACACACACACACACAAAACACACACACACACACACATCCACACACACACACACACACAAACATACACCCCCCCCCCCCCCCCCCCCCC
>NW_028234440.1:8656089-8658589 GCF_977035675.1 Penaeus japonicus
ATAAATATTTGACGAATAATGTGAAAGTGCTTGGAAATTAATCATGACTTAATGTGCAATGTTGACTTTATGTTCATTGATAATTTCCGTCATTTTGGGCGAAATAGAGGCATCTGTTGTGAGCAACCATATTGCCGTGTCTAATAATTCATTTTAATTGAGCTATATATTTCCTCTTTCGGATTACACCGATGGTATGTGTATATGCATTCAGGATTACTTCATCAAATATGTTGATAATTCAATTGGATTTTTAAAAATGGTCCAACATGGACAAGCAGATAGATAGATAGATATCGATATAGCTATATACATACACACATATATATATATACATATATATATATATATATATATATATATATATATATATATATTTACACACACACACACACACACACACACTCCCACACACACACACACACACACACCACACACACACACATATATATATATATAATATATATATATATATATATATATATATATATATATATATATATATATATATAATATATATATATATATATATATATATATATATATATATATATACATATATGTTTAAAAAAATATATATATATATATACAATATACATATATGTTAAAAAAATATATATATATATATATATATATGTATAATATATATATATATATATATATATATATATATATATATATATATATATATATATATATGTATATGCATATGTATATGTATATGTATATGTATATCTATATCTATCTATCTATATGTCTATCTATCTATATCTATCTATCTATCTATCTATCTATCTATCTATCTTATCTTCTATATATATATGTATATATATATATATATATATATATATATATACATATATATATATATATATATATATATATACATATATACAAAAACTCGAAGAATATGTATTTTGAGAAAAGACTCCGTCGAAACGCGTCATTACGTTTCTGCTGTTATAATATATAATATATACATATATATATATATATATATATATATATATATATATATATATATATATATATATATATATATATATATATATATATATATCACTATCAGCGGAAGTGGTCATAATCACTAGTTACAGCAATAAAATACAATCTGCGTGATAAATACATTCCTATAACTGACTCCTAAATTCAGTTAATTTTGATGTAATTGTCAGTTCACCATTTCATAAATTTCACTTATTATACCCATGTCAAAAGAGGAAAAACTGAAACCACCAAAACATTTCCATATCTTTATTCAAATAAAATAAGACTTAACTTTATTGTATATAGTCTCAGCACTGGGAACCAACACATACATTAATCATCTTTATTATTTTGATTACAATAAGCAACTTTAATATATATATTCATTTATTTATTTATTCTTTACACACACACATAAGAAGAGCTTCTCTGTTACTCTGGGCTACCTTCAAGGGTAGAACTTGCAGACACACACATTGAAAGTCGTTGCAATTGCGCTAAGGATATGAGCAGTTTATTCTTCGAGATGGATCGAAAATATAGATAATTATGGAAATCATGATAGTAACCATAATAAAGATTGAAATGGAGATAAGATTTGTTGTTATTGTTGTTATCATCATTATTATTGTATTGAGAATGAGAATAGAAATACAGTAGGTACTGTTACTATTATTATTAAGTTGATAATAATAGTAATAATGGGATAGGGATAATGATTATAATAGTTAAGATACTAATAATAATAGAATAGGTAAAGGAAAATAATAATGATAATGATAATAACACATTAATAATGATAATAGTAATGAAGATGATATCGATGAAAATTGTCATTATCATAAAGATAAATTATGATATGAAAAATCAATATACCAAATTGATATCCTTTTTTCATTTGATTGTAAAAGTGATTGTGTATGTATGTGTATATGAGTGTAAATATGAGTGTGTGTGTGTGTGTGTGTGTGTGCCTTACTGTGTATCTTTGTAATAGAACATATACATGTATGTGTAATGTACGTTTTATAAAAATTATTTTAGGTTTATACAGAGGATAATAAATATGTGTCTTCCTGGTACAACCAGTTACACCCATCTCGAAGGAAAAAAATAAAATAAAATCACCACTAATAACTATAAAAAAGGACATTAGCTTTCGGGCGTAAAAAGAACTACAGACATATTTACAAGCTACAATAATTACAATGTCAGAATAGACATCCAATAAATTCCCGTTTTCTTTATGAATTGTCATCCTTCCTCCGTTTTCTATTCGGGCAAGTAAGCTCCTATACTATATCAAAAAGAATGATAATAACACGAATGCTTGAACGCAAATTGCTCTCTAATAATCTCTATTGTAATTATTACAACAAAACTATATGATTAAAAAATAATTGATATGATCTATTACGCTTATTATCTTTATGAATCTATTACCCTCTTTTTATTACATTTTTTAGGCACCTTTTCAGAAGCTAATTGTTGGGATGAAATAATATTAGAGAAA
>NW_028234440.1:8678589-8681089 GCF_977035675.1 Penaeus japonicus
ACACACAGGTACACACACACAGGTACACACACACACACGCACGCACTTGGATCTTCAAAATGTGCTTGTTCGTGGTGAGCAAATTGCTTGAACAAGTTTCATACATATGTCTTAATCAAAGCACATACATACATATACAGAAAAACACACACACGGACATTTACAAACGTAAAAGAAACAAACAAACAAACACACAAACATAAGTAAACAAACAAACAAACAGACATACAAACATTTCTTGATTTACATTTCGATAAGAGAAAAACTGTAATCGAAAGAAAGAGCAAAGAATAAAGAAGGAATAACGATAACAAAGAAAGCTGTCAAGGAAAACAACAACAACAACAAATATCAAAGATATGTTGTTGACATTTTTTTTTTCTATCGCTCTAACCCTATATCACTGAAACATTTTCTCTATATCCTGTTTTGCTGAAATATTTTCCCCTATATCATGTCTCTATGAAATATTGGCCTTATATCTTGTCACACTGAAATATTTTCCCTATATCCTGACTCTATAAAATATTTCCCTATATACTGTCTCTATGAAATATTTTCTTTATATCCTGTCTCACTGAAATATTTTCCCTATATCCTGACTCTATAAAATATTTCCCTATATACTGTCTCACTGAAATATTTTCCTTATATCCTGTCTCACTGAAATATTTTCCCTATATCCTGACTCTATAAAATATTTCCCTATATACTGTCTCACTGAAATATTTTCCCTATATCCTGTCTCACTGAAATATTTTCCCATATCCTGTCCCATTGAAATATTTTCCCAATACCGTGTCTCACTGAAATATTTTCCCAATACCGTGTCCCACTGAAATATTTTCCCAATACCGTGTCCCACTGAAATATTTTCCCAATACCGTGTCTCACTGAAATATTTTCCCAATACCGTGTCCCACTGAAATATTTTCCCATATCCTGTCTCAGTGAAATATTTTCCCAATACCGTGTCTCACTGAAATATTTTCCCAATACCATGTCTCACTGAAATATTTTCCCAATACCGTGTCCCACTAAAATATTTTCCCAATACCGTGTCCCACTGAAATATTTCCCTAATATCCTGTCTCACTAAAATATTTTCCCATATCCTATCTCACTGAAATATTTTCCTTATATCCTATCTCACTGAAATACTTTCCCAGTACCGTGTCTCACTGAAGTATTTTTCCTATACAGGCAGTCTTCGACTTAACGACTGATCGATATTACAACCACCTGGTCGGGATGCATCACTCTCACTTGCCAGACGGTAGGAAAGTATAGTGCGCAGTAGTATGTTTTGTTTGACTCAAACCCTTAAAAGTAGAACAATTTAAAGAAAGATAAAAAGAATGTCTAAAGAAAGAAAATTAAATAATGAACTGAGAAAATTTTGATTAAATATGACGTTATGGTGAGTACAATATCATTGCATTGCATAATATCCTTACGGTAATTTAGCATAGTCCTACTTATGACCAGATCGGATTACGACCAGTCAGTCGTAACCAAACGCAGTCATAAGTCGACGCACTTCCCGTTTTCTGTATCGCTGTAGTATTTTTCCTGTTTCCTGTCTCACTGAAATATTTTCTCTATATCCTGTCTCACTGAAATATTTTCCTTCATCCTGTCTCACTGAGATATTTTCCTTATATCCTGCCTCACTGAAATATTTTCCCAATATCCTGTCTCACTGAAATATTTTCCTACATCCTGTCTCACTGAAATATTTTCCTACATCCTGTCGCACTGAAATATTTTCCCTATAACCTGATTTACTGAAACATTTTCCCTATATCCTGTCTCACTGAAATATTTTCCTATATCCTGTCTCACTGAAATATTTTCCCTATATCCTGTCTCACTGAAATATTGTCCTACATCCTGTTTCACTGAAATATTTTCCCTACATCCTGTCTCACTGAAATATTTTCCTTATATTCTGCATCACTGTAGCATTTTCCTGTATCCTGGATTACTAAAATAATTTCCCTATATACTTTATCACTGAAATAGCTTCTTTATATCCTGTATCACCAAAATATTTTCCCTATATCTTGTGTATTACTAAATATTTCATCACTGATTTAATTTCCCTATATCCTGTATCACTGTAGTATTTTTCCTGAAGAAAAAACAAGAGTGAATTTTCGAACAGTTTCAAACAAACTATCTATAAAGAGACACGAGATTGATTCTGAATTGAATGTTGTTTTACTTTCATAATGCGGGGGGAGGAGGGGAGGGGGAGGGGTCTGAGACTCAAATCGCTTGGGAAATTTCTGTTGAAGGAAGTTCTTTGTATTTGATTTTTTTTTTTTTTTTAAATGTTTGGACGACATATTTTGTCTTTTTCTTTCTTTTTTTTTTTGTCTCTGTCTATCTGTTGATCTGTTTCCTCTGTCTGTCTGTCTCTCTTTCAATCTCTCTCTCTCCCTTTCTCTCTCTCTCTCTCTCTCTCTCTATCTATCTATCTATCTATCTCTTAATC
>NW_028234440.1:8686089-8688589 GCF_977035675.1 Penaeus japonicus
CCCCCCTTCCCATCCCCTCCCCATCCCCCCACCCTTTCCTTAGCTACCGCTTTCTTTGTCCTGCTACAATAAGGCCAAGTTAATCTAAGAGCAAATCGAGAGAACATTGTTTACTCTAGGAATCAGCTGTAGCACTACTATAGGGAACAGTCAGAATGTCAACACACATCATTTTTTTTTACTTGTTCGTTGTTGTGGCTGTCTTTCGTGTTCTTGTTGGTTGTGGTTGTCTTTCGTGTTCTTGTTGGTTGTGGTTGTCTTTTGTGTTGTTTTTGGTTGTGGTTGTCTTTCGTGTTCTTGTTGGTTGTGGCTGTCTTTCGTGTTCTTGTTGGTTGTGGCTGTCTTTCGTGTTCTTGTTGGTTGTGGCTGTCTTTCGTGTTCTTGTTGGTTGTGGTTGTCTTTCGTGTTCTTGTTGGTTGTGGCTGTCTTTCGTATTCTTGTTGGTTGTGGTTGTCTTTCGTATTCTTGTTGGTTGTGGTTGTCTTTCGTGTTCTTGTTGGTTGTGGTTGTCTTTCGTGTTCTTGTTGGTTGTGGCTGTCTTTCGTGTTCTTGTTGGTTGTGGCTGTCTTTCGTGTTCTTGTTGGTTGTGGCTGTCTTTCGTGTTCTTGTTGGTTGTGGTTGTCTTTCGTGTTCTTGTTGGTTGTGGTTGTCTTTTGTGTTGTTGTTGGTTGTGGCTGTCTTTCGTGTTCTTGTTGGTTGTGGCAGGTCTTTCGCGTTTCACTTGTGGTTGGTGGCCCTGTCTTTCGTGTTCTTGTTGGTTGTGGTTGTCTTTCGTGTTCTTGTTGGTTGTGGTTGTCTTTTGTGTTCTTGTTGGTTGTGGTTGTCTTTCGTGTTGTTGTTGGTTGTGGTTGTCTTTTGTGTTGTTGTTGGTTGTGGTTGTCTTTCGTGTTCTTGTTGGTTGTGGTTGTCTTTTGTGTTGTTGTTGGTTGTGGCTGTCTTTCGTGTTCTTGTTGGTTGTGGTTGTCTTTCGTGTTCTTGTTGGTTGTGGCTGTCTTTCGTGTTCTTGTTGGTTGTGGTTGTCTTTCGTGTTCTTGTTGGTTGTGGTTGTCTTTCGTGTTCTTGTTGGTTGTGGTTGTCTTTTGTGTTGTTGTTGGTTGTGGCTGTCTTTCGTGTTCTTGTTGGTTGTGGCTGTCTTTCGTGTTCTTGTTGGTTGTGGTTGTCTTTTGTGTTGTTGTTGGTTGTGGTTGTCTTTTGTGTTGTTGTTGGTTGTGGTTGTCTTTTGTGTTGTTGTTGGTTGTGGTTGTCTTTCGTGTTCTTGTTGGTTGTGGTTGTCTTTCGTGTTCTTGTTGGTTGTGGTTGTCTTTTGTGTTGTTGTTGGTTGTGGCTGTCTTTCGTGTTCTTGTTGGTTGTGGTTGTCTTTCGTGTTCTTGTTGGTTGTGGTTTTCTTTCGTGTTCTTGTTGGTTGTGGTTGTCTTTTGTGTTGTTGTTGGTTGTGGCTTTCCTTGTTGTGTTTGTTGGTTGTGGTTGTCTTTCGTGTTCTTGTTGGGTGTGCTGTCTTCGTGTTCTTGTTGGTTGTGGCTGTCTTTCGTGTTCCTGTTGGGTTTGTGTTGTGTTTTGTTTTTTGGTTTTGTGTCTTGTTCTTTCGTGTTTTTGTTGGTTGTGGTTGTCTTTTGTGTTGTTGTTGGTTGTGGTTGTGTTTCGTGTTCTTGTTGGTTGTTGTCTTTCGTGTTCTTGTTGTTGGTTTTGTTGTGGTTGTCTTTCTTGTTCTTGTTGGTTGTGGGTTGTCTTTTGTTTGTTGTTGTGGGTTGTCTTTTGTGTTTTGGTTGTGTCTTTCGTGTTTTGTGGCTTGTCTTCGTGTTCTTGTTGGTTGTGGCTTGTCTTCGTGTTGTTGTTGGTTGTGGTTGTCTTTCGTGTTTGTTGGTTGTGGTTGTCTTTTGTTGTTGTTGTGGTTGTGTGTGGCTGTCTTTCGTGTTCTTGTTGGTTGTGGTTGTCTTTTGTGTTGTTGTTGGTTGTGGTTGTCTTTCGTGTTCTTGTTGGTTGTGGTTGTCTTTTGTGTTGTTGTTGGTTGTGGTTGTCTTTCGTGTTCTTGTTGGTTGTGGTTGTCTTTTGTGTTGTTGTTGGTTGTGGTTGTCTTTTGTGTTGTTGTTGGTTGTGGCTGTCTTTCGTGTTCTTGTTGGTTGTGGTTGTCTTTTGTGTTCTTGTTGGTTGTGGTTGTCTTTTGTGTTGTTGTTGGTTGTGGTTGTCTTTTGTGTTCTTGTTGGTTGTGGTTGTCTTTCGTGTTCTTGTTGGTTGTGGTTGTCTTTCGTGTTCTTGTTGGTTGTGGTTGTCTTTTGTGTTCTTGTTGGTTGTGGTTGTCTTTTGTGTTGTTGTTGGTTGTGGTTGTCTTTTGTGTTGTTGTTGGTTGTGGTTGTCTTTTGTGTTGTTGTTGGTTGTGGTTGTCTTTTGTGTTGTTGTTGGTTGTGGTTGTCTTTCGTGTTCTTGTTGGTTGTGGTTGTCTTTTGTGTTGTTGTTGGTTGTGGCGTTGGTCTTTTTTCGTGGTTCTTGTTGGTTGTGGTTGTCC
>NW_028234440.1:8699894-8702394 GCF_977035675.1 Penaeus japonicus
AAAGCAAGCGAGAGAGAGAGAGAGAGTTAGCGAGAGAGAGAGAGAGAGAGAGAGAGAGAGAGAGAGAGAGAGAAATGGAGAGAGCAAGAGAGAGAGAGAGAGAAATATAGGGAGATAGAGAAAGAGAGAGAGAGAAAGAGAGAGAGATTGTCACTCACACACGTATTGACATACACGCACACATAATCATGCCTACACAAACACACCTAAACGAATAAGTACAAAAACAAACACACAGCCATCGTTCCCTCTCAACCATTTTTATCGCTGAAGGCTTCTATACACACATCCCACGCAAGAGAGAGCTCAGCCTCCCCACCTTCGCGAGATGAGGTAGGAGAGACGATGAGAAAAGGAACGCATTTGAGATTGACTATTGTAGAATAGATTTTAAAGCGGGAGAAAGGAGAGAGAGGGGAGGAGGAAGAGAGAGAGAGAGAGAAAGATAGAGAGAATGAGTGAGTGAGAGGGGGAGGGAAAGAGAAAGAGTGACAGAGTGAGTGACAGAGAGAGAGAAACATATATTGAATATATACACGAGGAGTGGAGATAATTGTATAAGTGGGTTATTATTATAAAAATATTTGATTATAACTATATCCAACATTCTAAAAAATGTTTTTTTTCTGGATCTCATAAATATATTAAATTCCAAACTTAGAATTCCTGCTTTCCTCATGACCTTCTAGTTGCATTTGCAAATTACTCGCTTCGAATTATCCACGCCCGTGTAATCACCACTATCACTATAATTGCCCTTAGTTCTGACTTGTTGTGGCAGGTTACATAACCAAACTCAGGTCATGTTAAGGCAATGCCAAGTCTAGCAACTCCATGTATTAATTCTGTTGCACTGGTTGATAGTTCTATGTTGTTTGTTCTCAATTGAAAAGGGAGACTTGAATTTTTTGTATTAAAGAGGATTGAATTGTGGTGATTGAAATATCATATATCTTCCCCCAAAGCTCACAGTCTGAAATATTGATACAGAGATTTCATATTCTCACTTTACTGATTGCTGCTTCTGTTGTTGTTACTTTGAAATGTAGGTTCAGTTAAGTTACAAGAGTTTTCTAAAATTCTTTATTTTTCGCCATGTTCGACATAACGAACATGTAAAGAAGAAATTCTAGTTTATTTCTTTATGCAACATCAAACGTCCAAGCTAGCAATATACACAAGAGAAGGAAATATCAAGATTAATAAAACAGGGAGTAACAATATCATTACTATGTCTATCATTATCCATATTATCGTTACCATCATTATTATATTCATCAATGTCATTACCATTACAACTGTTACCATTATAGTTATTATCGATATTGTTAGTATTATCATTATCCTCATCATTACCACTACTATCATAATCCTCATTATTACCATCATTACTATTATTATCAGTACTATCTTTATCATCATCATTGTTGTTACTTTTATTGTCATTATTATTGTCGTTTTCATTGTTATTATTACCATGATTATCCCTATCATTATTAGCATCACTGATACTACCATTATTGTTATTGTTATTCTTATCATCATTATTCATGTCATTGTTATCATGATCATCATTAACATCATTTTTGTTATCATTATTATTATCACTATAATCATGACTAATATTATTGTCATTGCTATCGTTATCATTATCAGAATCATTATCAATTATCAATGTCATCATCCTTATTACTAACATCATCTTGTTAATTATTGCTATGATATATATTACTATTATAATAATAATTATCATCAACATAATTGACATGTTTTTATCAACGTTGTAATCATCATCATTATTCTTGTCGTTATCATTATCACCATCACTATTATCTTTCATTATACTTACTGATATCATCATTTTAGATTTTAAATATCCTTATTATTATCATCATTCTTACTATCACAATTATTACTGTTTTTATCACCGTCAATATGATTGTTACCACTGTCATTAGGTATAGATATTTATATGAATTTAGTCATTATTAAGCAAGCAGATGAACATATGATTAGCATCTAAATATTATCTAAAAATAAATTGATATCTAAGCAAAGATAAAAGCACGGATAAAGATGATTTTGCAAGCTCTCCGATATTGCGAAGAAATTGCAGGTGTTGAATTCACTCCGAATACCCATCCCTCTCCCTTTTCTCTACCCACCCTCACTCCTCTCCCCACCCCACCCCACTTACCCTAACTTCTCCATCTCCCAACTTCCCTCTCCCTCAACTTACCACCCCCCACCCACCCACCCACCCACCCTTCCACCATCCCACCATCACCCACCCACCCTTCCACCATCCCACCATCACCCACCCACCCTTCCACCATCCCACCATCACCCACCCACCCTTCCACCATCCCACCATCACCCACCCACCCTTCCACCATCCCACCATCACCCACATCTCCTAGCTTCGCCTTCCTCGTGTCCTTCTCCTTCCTCCCCTAACTCCCTCCCTCCCACCTTCTCAAACCTCTCTTACTATCTCCCC
>NW_028234440.1:8719894-8729894 GCF_977035675.1 Penaeus japonicus
ATTCGTGCCGTGGATTTTGTGAACGAATTCATTAATGGCCTCGCATGACAAAGGGTTGGAACGCTTATAGAAATGATAACAGTGGTGATGAGAATAGTTGTTGTTGTGGTACTTGTTGTACTCTCTCTCTCTCTCTCTCTCTCTCTCTCTCTCTCTCTCTCTCTCTCTCTCTCTCTCTCTGTCTCTGTCTCTGTCTCTGTCTCTGTCTCTGTCTCTGTCTCTGTCTCTGTCTCTGTCTCTGTCTCTGTCTCTGTCTCTGTCTCTTTCTCTTTCTCTTTCTCTTTCTCTTTCTCTCTCTCTCTCTCTCTCTCCCTGTCTCTCTCTCTGTCTCTTTCTCTCTCTCTCTCTCTCTCTCTCTCTCTTTCTCCTTCTTTCTCCACCGATCATCCCTTCCCCGCATCTGTGATCCCAATCAAGCACCCAAGCAGGGTGGCAACGATTTACGACAATCTTAAGGCACGTAGAACCTTACGGATGGCTTTACGACAGTCATAAAGCTCGATGGAGAGCTTCACCAACCGGAAGTGTCACAAAAGGAGAGTTGTAAAGGGGTGTCTGAACTGGCTGTTCCACTGACACATTATACCCCCCTTTTCTTAGGCGTAAAGAAGTGTCGGAATTTGCTGTTCCGTTGACACACTAGCCCCCTTTTTTAGGAGGGAAGGAATGCTGGGATTGGCTGTTTCGTTTGTAACACCCTACCTCTTTTTTTATGACTAAAAGTATCTTTAAGAGTAAGAGAGAGATAGAGAGTGTGAGAGGCACAGGCGGGAGGGTGGGTATAGGAAGTAAGCGAGTGATTGTGAGTGAGACAGAGAGTCAGAAATTTAGATAGATAGATGTATAGACGGAGAAAGAGAGAGGAAGAGAGAGAGAAAGAGAAAGAAAGAGTCAGAGAAAAAGAAGTAACATCTTTATCTAAAAAAATAAATATTTTGCAAATAGATAGATAGATGTATAGATGGAGAAAGAGAGAGGGAGAGAGCGAGAGAGAGAAAGAAAGAGTCAGAGAAAAAGAAGTAACATCTTTATCAAAAAAAAAAAAAAAAAAAAAAAAAGAAAATACTTGCTGTATGAAAAACCGATTGTAATTTGCATTTTGATCAAATCCTTGCTGCATAATCAGCATTATAACAGCAACATAATCCCAAGCGGTTCCATGAAAACTCATCAAGGCAATGACAGTAGAGATAAACTAAATAGGCATTATGAATATATGAATTATAGAAATAAATAGAATGAATAGATAATAAATAACAAAATATAAGAAATAAAGATAGAACAGATACAGTTCAACACTTTTTTCAGATGAATTTACTTTGAAGAAAATATGGAGAGAAAGAGAAAGTAATGATAGGAATAAGCCAGTATAAACCACTGTACTAGCACGATGGCTATATATATGTGATATATACTCTAATCGCCACGTGGTGATGCGTTAGCCACCACGTGATTCCCTACATCGCGTCATGCAGATGAAGGAAAGATGACCATAAACCTGTTGTTAGCTCAGGCCATGTGAGGTCAGGGTATAAATATTTGACCTTCCCCACTTGCCCTACCTCGCTATCCCACCGCTGCCACCAGTTTGTGAGAGGGAGAGAGAGTAAAAAAATATGAAGGAATGGAGTGAGTTATAAGAGAGATAGAGAGAGAAAGAGAGTGAGGATGAAAAAGAAAACACATTATTGAAATGACTCCAAGATATATAAAAAAAATAAATAAATAAATAAATAAATCTAATCAAACAACAGAAACGCCTTAATATCTCTTTATGAAATATATGTATGCATATATTTATCTACAAGAGAGAAATAATTATAGAAAAAAAAACATGTACTCTTCCTTATAGAATAAGAAATATATACCACGATTTTCTATTTTAAGAAATGATAATAATAATAACGATAATAAACAAATACCTAAAATAAAAGGATAGATGCAAAAACGACTATATCACGCTATCAGAATCAACTACATTTTTTTTTCTCTCTCTCTCTTAATTACAAAAAAAAAAAAAAAAAAATACAAACAGAACTTGTTTCTTTATTTATTTTGATAATAAACTCTATCTCTTTTTGCGTCCATTGGCCTTATTAAAGCGACCCAAAGGAAATATCCTAAAAAAAAAAATCTTCCTATGAACTTCCAAGAGATTATAACGTTGTTGGTACAAGTCTACCTTCACAGGCTTAAGTCTTTAATGGGAAAATGAGCTGATAATCCTTCTTTGCCACCCCCCCCCCTCCTCCCTCCTCCTCTCTCCCTCCCCTTATTCCTTCGTCGTCAATCTCCGGCCTAAGCTGATCCTTCTAATCTTAATCCTAATTCTGATCTCTCTCCTCTTATCTTTCTTCTTCTCTTCTTCCTCTTTTCCTCTCCTTTCTTTTCTCCTCTTTCTCTCTTCCTCCTCTTCTTTTTCTTCCTTCTCTTCTTCTTCCTCTTTTTTTTTCTTCCTTCTCTTCTTCTTCCTCTTCTTTTTCTTCCTTCTCTTCTTCTTCTTCCTTCTCTTCTTCTTCCTCTTCTTTTTCTTCCTTCTCTTCTTCCTCTTCTTTTTCTTCCTTCTCTTCTTCTTCCTCTTTTTTTATCTTCCTTTTCTTCTTCCTCTTCTTTTTCTTCCTTCTCTTCTTCTTCCTCTTTTTTATCTTCCTTCTCTTCTTCTTCCTCTTCTTTTTCTTCCTTCTCTTTTTCTTCTTCCTCCTCCTACTCCTCATTTTCCTTTCCATACTCCCCTTCCTCATTCTCTCCCTCTCTCTCTCTCTTCTCCCCCTCCCCCCGCTTCTTTCTCCCTATCTATCTATCTTTCTCTCTCTCTCTTCTCCCTCCCCCCTCCTTATCACTCTTCTCTCTCTCTCTCCTCTCCTCTCTCTTCTCCCCCCCCCCTCTCTTCTCCCTCTCTCTCTCTCTCTCTCTCTCTCTCTCTCTCTCTTCTCCCTCTCTCCCCTCTCTCTCCTTCTCCCCCCCCCCCCCCCCTCTCTCTCCCTTCTCTCTCTCTCTCTCTCTCTCTCTCTCTCTCTCTCTCTCTCTCTCTCTCTCTCTCTCTCTCTCTCTCTCTCTGACTCCAATAATGGGACCCTTAATACCCATTTCCCGCTGTCAGAGTAATAGCGCAGAGTAATCAATCTACGTCTATTTTCATTCGTTTAAATTCATTATTTTGATAACAAGTGATTGCATACTTGTTTGCTTGTTTGGTTGCTGTTCGTGTTTTTGTTGTTGCTGTTGTTCTTTTGTTAATGTTGTTGTTGGCTTTGTTGTCATTGTTGTTGCTAATTAGTTTTTGTTAGTGTAGTTGTTGCTGCTACTACTGCTGTCATTGCTCTTGTTAGTGTTGTATTGTATTTGTTGTTGTTACTGTATTTGTTTTTGTTGTTACTGTATTTGTTTTTGTTGTTACTATATTTGTTTTTGTTCTTCTGTTTATCCTTTTTCTTTCGGTTTTTCATTCATATTCTCGATGAAGTTTTTTTTGCGAAGAAGAAAAAGGAGTTTAGAAATAGAAATTGAAGATTAAGCTATGAATAAAGAATGAGAGAAAAGAGAAGAAGAAGAGGAGGAGCAAAAAGAAGAATATAAAGAGGAGGAGGAAGGAGAGAAAGGAAATGTATTAGAGGAAGAAAAAGAAGAGGAGGGGGAAGGGGGGGAAGAAGAAGAGGGAAAGAAAAAAGGAAAACATTAAAATAAAGGAGAAGTAAGAAAAAGAAGTAAAAAAAGAAAAAGAAAAAGGAGAACGTGAACAAGACGAATGAAAGAAATAGAAGAAAAAAGGAAGAAAAGAGAAAAAGAAGAAGGATAACGAATAAAGGATAAGGAGGAAGAGAGAGAAGGATAAGGAAGAAGAAAAAGTGTATTTATGTCTCAATGTGTATGTATGTGTATAAGTGTGTTTGTGTGTACGTGTGTGTATATGTGTGATTGTATTCATCTGTATGTGTGTGCGTGTGTCTGTGTGTGCATGCATTTGTGTGTGTGTGTGTGTGTGTGTGAGTTTGTGTGTATGTATACTGTATATGTCATAGCGAGTGTATCTATGTATATGTGTGTCAGCGCGTCCACGTATATAGCTGAAGTATTACCTCCAATACAGCTTCCTAAAGAGATTTCCGTGGATTAAGAATCAAAAATGGAAAATAATTCAATCAGGGAAACGTGAAACCGTTGAGAGCAACCATTGCAATAAAGCAATAAAAGCACGCATCATTAAATTATCTGCAACACAGCAATAAACAGACATTTCATTCTATTCTTTATCTTCTCTTCCCCCGCTCTCACTATCCCTATTTGTCTACTTATCTATCCATCTCTCCATCTATCTATCCGACTATTTTTGTGTCAAAATCTATCTATTTATCGATCTATATATCTATTTATCTCTTCTCTGTTCTTATTCAACTCTATCTATTTATCTATCTTCTTTCTGCCTATTTTCCTCCTTCTCTTACTTCCTTTCTTTTCTTCTTTCTCTCTCTCTCTCTCTCTCTTTTACTTCCTTTCTTTTCTTCTTTCTCTTTCTCTCTTTCTTCCTTTCTTTTCTTCTTTCTCTCTCTCTCTCTCTTACTTTCTTTTCTTCTTTCTCTCTCTCTCTCTATTTCTCTTTCTCTATCTCTCTCTCTCTCAATCTCTCTTATTTCTCTCTCTCTCTCTCTCTCTCTCTCTCTCTCTCTCTCTCTCTCTCTCTATCTATCTATCTATCTATCTATCTATCTATCTATTTATCTATCTATCTATCTATCTCTCCTCTCTTCTATCTCGCTGTTTATAATTGTTTGCTTTCATATATTCCTTGACGTTGATTTGATTGCTCTTGTTTTTTTACCTATTTCTTATAACTCTTTTATCAATTAAGAATAATAAAAAAAATGCAGATTTGAGACTAATTAATTGGCTTCCGTTTACCAATTAATTCATTTTTGGCACCGATCGCTCCTCATATCTGTCATTATTTTTATTTGTTTATTTGTCTCTTTGCCTGTCTCTCTGCAATCTACCTATCTATCTTTCCTCTCTCATCCTTTTTCTCTACAACCAACACGTATGTATGTATATACATATGTGTGTGTGTGTGTGTGTGTCTGTGTGTGTGTGTGTGTGTGTGTGTGTGTGTGTGTGTGGAGAGAGAGAGAAAAAAAATAAGTCGAGGGGGGGAGATAGAGAGAGAGGGAGAGAGAAAATAGGATTTTTCAATTGTCGTCCACATGGCGCATGTCATTTTACCATGCAGATGGTGGGAATGAAGGGGGAGGGGGGTAAAGGGGGGAGGGGAGGTGCTAGACGCAGGTGTCATGATAGAAATTAGCCGTAAAATGGAAGGAGGAAATTCGCTATATTTTGTTTTCCTTTGATCTCTCTGGCTGTATTATCTTTTTATTTATCTATTTATTTTTCATTTTCCCTCTAATTCTGCACGTGTTTCGTGTTTGTTTATTTGTTGCCGTCGTTTTATCTTTTTTTTTGTTGTTGATTGGTTTGTCTGAGTTGTAGTTGTTTAATCTGTTTTTCATTCTCTTTCTATCTATTCATTTTTTCATCATTCTCTTTTTCTCTCTCTTTCTGTCCATCCATCTCCCCATTTCTCTTTATCTAACTCTCTCTCTTTCTCTCTCTCTCTCTCTCTCTCTCTCTCTCTCTCTCTCTCTCTCTCTCTCTCTCTCTCTCTCTCTCTCTCTCTCTCTCTCTCTCTCTCTCTTTCTCTCTCTCTCTCTCTTTCTACCAGCAGCAGGTGCCACAGCGGAAATTATTTCGTGAAAAGAAAAGGAAAAACTGTCCTTTGATTCTCTTGGTGATTGGTTTGTTTAACTCTCTCATCATCTCTTTTTTATCTCTCTTTTAATATGTTTCCCTATTTCTATTTCTCTCTCTCTCTCTTTCTCGAATTTTCTCCGTCTCTCTCTCTCTCTCTCTCTCTCTCTCTCTCTCTCTCTCTCTGCATTCTATCTATATATTTATCTGTCTGTCTATCAATCGACCTATCTATCTATTTATTTATCTATCTACAGCATTTATATACCTACCGTCATATCTCGCCAACTACTTAATTATTTTCCTTTTTATCTGTCTGTTCATTTCCATCGCCTTTGTGCGTAAAACAAAATCCACCGACATGCAACAAAGAAGTAACTCAGGAAGTCAAAGCCTGCATTTGTTGCAAAGTTATTGCATATCTTAACTCTGGCGAAGGCAAGAGAAACATGTTATTTGCTTAATAGCTGTAATATATCATAAGATTTCCGAAAGGTATTACAAAAAAAAAAGAGAAAGAAAAAGTTGCTAAAGGGAGAGAGGAAAAAAAATAGGAGGAAGTGGAAGAGGAGTAAGGAGGGGGGGAAAGAGGAGGAGGACGAAGTGGAAGAGGTGCAAAGAGGGGGGCGGGAATGAGGAGGAGGAGGAACACAAAGAGGTGAAGCAATAGAAGCAGAGGTAGAAGGAAGGAGGAGGAAGATAACAATGAATAAATGAATGAGCGAAGGCAAAGGAGGCAGGAAGGAGGAGGAAGATAACAATGAATAAAGGAACGAGCGAAGGAGAAGCAGGTGGATGTGAAAAAGTGGAGGAGGAGAAAGGGTAGGGGAAGGAGGAAGTGGATGAGGAAAAGGAGAGTAGGAGGAGGTGAAAGGTAAGGAAGAAGATCTGGAGGAGGGGGAGGTAGACATTAAAGAAGATGAAGGAATGAAGGTGAAAGAATAAGAAAGAATAAGAAAAAAAAACAAGACGGGAGTGTATGAACAAAAATAAGTAGGAGAAGAAGAACAACAAGTACTAGAGGAGAAAGAAGCACAAGAACAACAAAACCAAGAAGATGAAGAACACAACAACAAGAGAAATCAGAGGAGAGAGAAGAGGAAGAACAAGAAGAGAAAGAACAAGAACAAAAAGAGAAAAAGGAATAACAACAATAAAAAAAATGAAGAGGAAGAAGAACACAAGAACAAGAAGAGGAGGAAGAGGAACAACTAGAAGAGAGGAAGAACAAGACCAACAAGAAGAGGAAGAAGAACAAAAACATGAAGAGGACGAAGAAGAACACAAGAAGAGGAGGAAGAACAAGACCAAGAAGAGGACGAAGAGGAGCAAAAACAAAACAACAACCAGGTGAAGAACAAGAGGAAGAACAAGAACAAGAACTTCCACACCCAAGTTGAGTGAGCAAATTAATCAAAATCCTTAGGTCTAATACTTCGAAAATCTAGTATGGTATAGCCCCTTAGGTCATGAAAGCTAGCAATTTTTCTCCTATGGCAACATTGAGGTAATTGCATAATAACGAAGAACCGTTATAAGAAACAGGAGACTCGGAAATTCAACCACATCCAGCCAACCCTCTCTGGTAGCTAATCTAGCCAAGAATATTCTAGAAAAGGAGGAGCGGGGGCAGGAAAGGTTAGGCTCGTCTTTAAGGTAGGTTAGATTCGGTTAGATTGGGTTGGAGTTGGGTTAGGTTGAATTAGGGTAATGGTTAGGTTAGATTAGGTTAAGTTCAGTTAGGTTACCTTGTTTAGGTGGAATGGGTTTTTTTTTCTTCTTCTTCTTCTTTTTCATCTATATCCTATAATTATTATCTTATCTCCTCTTCTTCTTATGGCATATAATAAAACAAAAAATGCCGGCAGGAAACGAGGTCTTTCCGGGTATGGCCTCTGTTATCTCTGTTATCTCTGCTATCTTTGTTATTAGGCAATTGCTCCAGTACCTATCACAGAAATATATTTATTTACATATGTATGTATATTTATATATATATATATATATATATATATATATATATATATATATATATATATATATATATATATATGTGTGTGTGTGTGTGTGTGTGTGTGTGTGTGTGTGTGTGTGTGTGTGTGTGTGTGTGTGTGTGTGTGTGTGTGTGTGTGTGTGTGTGTATACATATATATGGTTCGTAATTACTTATCTGCACTAAGTGTGTTTCCAGTTTATAGTCATGCCATTTTTCCTTTTTTTATTTTCTTTGTGATGCGTTTAAAATGACAATACAGTACTTTAAATATAAGATGATTAAGACTATAAAACAAGTATCACATTTCTATCGACATCCTTTTCGAATGAATCCGACCTATAATTATTATCTCATGTTAGTTTATCGTAGCAAACATAAACTAAACTTCAGTAGATAAAACCAAATCAAAATAGAAAGATCAAAATAGAAAGAAAACTAAGATTTGTTTAAGTTACAGGAGGAAAATAGGACCAGAAAAACAGTTACTCGCCAGGTGCTAATGTCAATCATATCTGCATAATTGTTGCATGATACTTCGAACACCATATATTGCATAGAAAAATGAATATCTATATCAATAGCAGCACAAGAGCCTTTGTTGTCGTTAATAACTGTTCGCTCGGTCAGTGTGGCTCTTCCCTTGAGCCTTCCACCTCCCTTCTGCTTATGGTCCATTTGTAGAGTTTTATCAGCTGCATAATGATATTTGATACGCCGAACTTACACGAACCATAGTTTACTGTCTAACGCCTTTTATGTTTGTTGTAATTTTATTCTATTTAGTTTATGTTTGCAACAAAAAGAGGATATAACGAGCAAGCTGTATTCAGAAAAAAATATTATCCACCGGAATGTTATCAAAGTTATACTCAAGCTTTAAAATCAGCTAACTTTATAAAGCGTGTTCCTCATTTTTAAGTTTATCATACAGGTAGAACATTTCGGATTATAAACTCTGATCACACATGCTGTAAATAAATAGAGAGCAAAACTAAACACTATATATCAGACCATTAGCTTCTTAGCTATGGAAAAGGGGCGTGGCTTCGGGACAAAAATAAAGCAAAAATGATAATGTGGCTTCCAGGTAAAATATTATGATAGTAAGAAGAAAGAGAGCGAGAGAGAGAGAGAGAGAGAGAGAGAGAAAGGAAGGAAGGTAAGAATAGAAGAAAAGGTAACAATAGAAAAAAAGGAAAGAGAAAGGGAATTAACGAAAACAGATAGCTAAGAAGGAGACGAGGGATGAATAGATAAAAAGACAGAAATATAAATAAATAAAATAAGAAAGCATAAGAAAATAAAAATGATCAACTATGAATATCAATGTAATTGACATCGTTAAATACTATTACAAATAATGATGATGATGATGATAATCATAATAACAGTATATGTAATAGCATTTATGATAATGATAATGATAACAACAATAAAAACAGTAATAATAGTAATAATGATGATGATAGATATGATAAAGATAAGAATGATAATGGCCATGATAATGCAAGGCAGGCCACGACGTCACACGAAGCATTATCTCAAAACCTATGACCTCGCTGCAAATTCCTTCAAGGCGAAACGAAAAGACATCCTGACGAAGGATTAAGACGCTTGAAAAGAAAAGAAAAAAAAAAGGAAGACGAGAAGGAAAAAAAAAATGATGAATAGGATGATTATAAGCCTGGTTTTGGAATACGTGGAATGTTGTAAGTTACGATTAATAAGAGGGAACGGGGAGGGGAGGGGGGAGGGGGGAGAGAGAAGGGGGGTGAGAGGGGGATGGAGAGGGGAGGGAAGGACGGAATGGTGGAGAGGAGGGGATAGGAAGAAGGTGGGAGAGAGGGGAAGGGGGATGGAATAGAAGGGAGAAGGAAGAGGGAATAAGAGGGAAGTTGGGGGAGGGGAAAGAAAGGTAAGGAGTAGAAGGGGAGGAGAGGAAATGAAAGAAGGAGAAATAAAAGAGAGGGAGAGATGACAGAGAAACAGAGGGGAGGGGATTTAGGAAGGATTTAGGGGGCGGGGGAAGGGGGAAGGGGGAAGGGAGGAGGATAGAACGACGGGGTCACTATGATTACACAGCATGGCAGCATAATGCGGCATGATGATTCACAATGAAGTCACGTGACCTGTAGGATTATGGAGGTAATCATCAGCTATTTTCTGCTCAATGAGTGAGCTCCTCCGTCTAACCACCCTCCCCTCCCCCCCCCCCTTTCCATCTTTCTTTTCCCCCACCCCCCTTGTTCTCCCTCTTTCCCTATG
>NW_028234440.1:8757826-8762826 GCF_977035675.1 Penaeus japonicus
TGTTCAGTCTGTTCTCCACCAGTTCCTGTGTTCAGTCTGTTCTCCGCCCGTTCCTGTGTTCAGTCTGTTCTCCACCCGTTCCTGTGTTCAGTCTGTTCTCCACCCATTCCTGTGTTCAGTCTGTTCTCCACCCGTTCCTGTGTTCAGTCTGTTCTCCACCCGTTCCTGTGTTCAGTCTGTTCTCCACCCGTTCCTGTGTTCAGTCTGTTCTCCACCCGTTCCTGTGTTCAGTCTGTTCTCCACCCGTTCCTGTGTTCAGTCTGTTCTCCACCCGTTCCTGTGTTCAGTCTGTTCTCCATCCGTTCCTGTGTTCAGTCTGTTCTCCACCCGTTCCTGTGTTCAGTCTGTTCTCCACCCGTTCCTGTGTTCAGTCTGTTCTCCACCCGTTCCTGTGTTCACTCTGTTCTCCACCCGTTCCTGTGTTCAGTCTGTTCTCCCCCCGTTCCTGTGTTCAGTCTGTTCTCCACCCGTTCCTGTGTTCAGTCTGTTCTCCACCCGTTCCTGTGTTCAGTCTGTTCTCCACCCGTTCCTGTGTTCAGTCTGCTCTCCACCCGTTCCTGTGTTCAGTCTGTTCTCCACCCGTTCCTGTGTTCAGTCTGTTCTCCACCCGTTCCTGTGTTCAGTCTGTTCTCCACCCGTTCCTGTGTTCAGTCTGTTCTCCACCCGTTCCTGTGTTCAGTCTGTTCTCCACCCGTTCCTGTGTTCACTCTGCTCTCCACCCGTTCCTGTGTTCAGTCTGTTCTCCACCCGTTCCTGTGTTCAGTCTGTTCTCCACCCGTTCCTGTGTTCAGTCTGTTCTCCACCCGTTCCTGTGTTCACTCTGTTCTCCACCCGTTCCTGTGTTCAGTCTGTTCTCCACCCGTTCCTGTGTTCAGTCTGTTCTCCACCCGTTCCTGTGTTCAGTCTGTTCTCCACCCGTTCCTGTGTTCAGTCTGTTCTCCACCCGTTCCTGTGTTCACTCTGCTCTCCACCCGTTCCTGTGTTCAGTCTGTTCTCCACCCGTTCCTGTGTTCACTCTGCTCTCCACCCGTTCCTGTGTTCAGTCTGTTCTCCACCCGTTCCTGTGTTCAGTCTGTTCTCCACCCGTTCCTGTGTTCAGTCTGTTCTCCACCCGTTCCTGTGTTCAGTCTGTTCTCCACCCGTTCCTGTGTTCACTCTGCTCTCCACCCGTTCCTGTGTTCAGTCTGTTCTCCACCCGTTCCTGTGTTCAGTCTGTTCTCCACCCGTTCCTGTGTTCAGTCTGTTCTCCACCAGTTCCTGTGTTCAGTCTGTTCTCCACCCGTTCCTGTGTTCAGTCTGTTCTCCACCCGTTCCTGTGTTCACTCTGCTCTCCACCCGTTCCTGTGTTCAGTCTGTTCTCCACCCGTTCCTGTGTTCAGTCTGTTCTCCACCCGTTCCTGTGTTCAGTCTGTTCTCCACCCGTTCCTGTGTTCAGTCTGTTCTCCACCAGTTCCTGTGTTCAGTCTGTTTTCCACCCGTTCCTGTGTTTACTCTGTTCTCCACCCGTTCCTGTGTTCAGTCTGTTCTCCACCCGTTCCTGTGTTCACTCTGCTCTCCACCCGTTCCTGTGTTCAATCTGTTCTCCACCAGTTCCTGTGTTCACTCTGCTCTCCACCCGTTCCTGTGTTCACTCTGCTCTCCACCCGTTCCTGTGTTCAGTCTGTTCTCCACCCGTTCCTGTGTTCAGTCTGTTCTCCACCCGTTCCTGTGTTCAGTCTGTTCTCCACCCGTTCCTGTGTTCAGTCTGTTCTCCACCCGTTCCTGTGTTCAGTCTGTTCTCCACCCGTTCCTGTGTTCAGTCTGTTCTCCACCCGTTCCTGTGTTCAGTCTGTTCTCCACCCGTTCCTGTGTTCAGTCTGTTCTCCACCCGTTCCTGTGTTCACTCTGCTCTCCACCCGTTCCTGTGTTCAGTCTGTTCTCCACCCGTTCCTGTGTTCAGTCTGTTCTCCACCCGTTCCTGTGTTCAGTCTGTTCTCCACCCGTTCCTGTGTTCAGTCTGTTCTCCACCAGTTCCTGTGTTCAGTCTGTTCTCCACCCGTTCCTGTGTTCAGTCTGTTCTCCACCAGTTCCTGTGTTCAGTCTGTTCTCCACCCGTTCCTGTGTTCAGTCTGTTCTCCACCCGTTCCTGTGTTCAGTCTGTTCTCCACCCGTTCCTGTGTTCAGTCTGTTCTCCACCCGTTCCTGTGTTCAGTCTGTTCTCCACCCGTTCCTGTGTTCAGTCTGCTCTCCACTCGTTCCTGTGTTCTGCGTTCCCTCTCTTACTTGTCGCTAATCTGAATCACGGACTAACAACATCAAGATTATGTTGCATGACAAAATCGAGACACTTCGTTGATACCACAATTTTCATGAATTTTGATAAGAGGATTAACGTTAGCCAAACCGCTGTCTTTCAGGGGCATTGGGTATCTTAGAGGGCGAGGCAGGAGGTGATGGTGGTGATGTCTTTTGACCAGATAACGTAGTGTAGATAAAGCTTAACTACTACAATTATGTTACTACTACTACTACTACTACTACTGCTACTATTACTACAACTACTACTACTGCTGCTATTTCAACTTATACTACCACCACTACTCTATTACTACTACTACTACTACTACTGCTGCTACTATTACTACAACTACTACTACTACTACTATTTCTACTAATACTACCACCACTACTCTATTACTACTACTACTGCTACTGCTGCTGTTGTGGCTACTATTACTACAACTACTACTGCTATTTCTACTAATTCTACCACCACCACTCTATTGCTACTACTACTGCTGCTGCTGTGGCTACTATTACTACAACTACTACTACTACTGCTATTTCTACTAATACTACCACCACTACTCTATTACTACTACTACTGCTGCTGCTACTACTAGTACAACTACTAATACTACTGCTATTTCTACTAATACTACCACCACCACTACTACTACTACTACTGCTATTTCTACTACCACTACCACCACTACTACTACTACTACTATTTCTACTAATACTACCACCACTACTACTATTACCACTACGACTTTACTACCATAACTACTATACTGCTACTACTATTACTACTACTGATGTGAAGAAAAAAATATATATATATATTATTACACACTTATACGACCTTTGGTATGAAGTAAAGATGCAATGTTGACCAGCAGTTGCCGCCAAAGCTTTTTGAATCATTTTATTATGCTTTATACTATAACAATCCCAAGATTAGAACGAAAATGAGACACCCGTTCGAATCTCCCAGCGTTTCCGACTCTAACAGAAATGATATAATGTTTATTACTGGGATTTGTGGGTTTAGTGATATGTTGTCGTTTTAAGGTAACTCAGTAACTCATAATGTTGTGGTTGAAAGTGTGTCAAAAGTTCATTGAATATCATAATATATATCTAAAGTGTGTTTGTTTATGTTGCAGTAGTTTACATGGATTAGGTTATTTTATCAGTTAATTAGCATCATGCAGTGGATTTGTCATGCTGATTAGAGTGGGGGTTGAACCGTGAATTGATTATAATTGCATGACGTTTATGTTAATGTGTTTCATGATAGAATACGAGTGAATTAAGTGAATCTAGTTACGGAAGATCATCATGAGCATCGATTCGATCTCCTTGGCTCGCAAGTCGTGGAAACAAGCTTTAGTGTTTAATGTCACATTGATAATGATATTGCCTTTATACGACTTTGCATGCCGTCATTTTTAATCACACACGCACGGCACACATACATAAATACACACACACACAAACACACATACACACACACACAATCTCTCTTTCTCTCTCTCTCTCTCTCTCTCTCTCTCTCTCTCTCTCTCTCTCTCTCTCTCTCTCTCTCTCTCTCTCTCTCTCTGTCTCTGCCTCTGTCTGTCTGTCTCTCTCTCTCTCTCTCTCTCTCTCTCTCTCTCTCTCTTCCTCTCTCTCTCTCTGTCTCTGTCTCTGTCTCTGTCTCTCTCTCTCTCTCTCTCTCTCTCTCTCTCTCTCTCTCTCTCTCTCTCTCTCTCTCTCTCTCTCTCTCTCTCTCTCTCTCTCTCTCTCTCTCTCTCTCTCTCTCTCTCTCTATTTCGGTAATGATTAGCGCTATATCACAAGTATGTAAGGATAGCTTGGGTTGAAGCAACATTGAGTGTGTGAAATAATGAGTGAGTAAATAAGTTAGTTACAGAAACTGTAAAATAAATAGAGAGGATGGGTAACCTAACCAAAAGAAGATCTGTAACTGTTTGAACAGCTAAGCAAGCAAAGGGAAACTGCACAGATTGCATATCATTATAAATAAGACGACACCATAATGGTCTATAAAAAACACTATACGATTGAAGTGGGAATGAGACAGTGCCACATATACGGAACTACCACGTGTAAGTGGAATGGAACTTCTGATGGTAAAATTATATGTATATCTATGAAAAGAACAATACTATGTTGGTTACTAGATGAAAATTGAACTATGCTATATCTGTTTTTAGTATCTATATAGAAGTGTTTTTACTCTAAAACTTGTAAAATAAAAGGTGCTTATAGTTATAACCCACATCTAGTAATAATGTGTGTGTGTGTGTGTGTGTGTGTGTGTGTTTGTGAAGTTGGGATTTCTTAATCTAAACTATATCTTCTTTTTCATCTTTTGATATCAAATATCCACATTTATTATAAACGCAGTAAAAAAAAATGGCAAAAGATTTCCTACAGTTTATACGAAAAGGCGCCATGTTTCCCGACAGTCACTTGTTTCTCGAGTACATTTCTTATTCCGAGGAACACAAAGCTGGTAACGTAAAATCTAAACTTTCATTCTTTTATTATCGTTTCTATAATAATTTCTTCACACCTATTATTAAAAGAATCGAAAAAAACGACAACAACAAAAAAAATAAAACAGTAATTGGTAACCTGCCATGCACCCCTTCCTTAGCGCATTGTAATAAAAAATCATGATGTTCTACCAAAAGTTATTCATATATTCATATATTTTCCTTTAGCCATAT
>NW_028234440.1:8777826-8782826 GCF_977035675.1 Penaeus japonicus
AATGGTAGTGAGGATGATGCCAATTATTATAAGGATAATGATAATGGAAATAATAGTGATAGTGGTGATGATAATATCAATGATGATATTCAAGGATATTATGATAATAATGATAATGACGATCGTCGTAATTACACTAATGATGATAATGATACTTATGAGAGTAATAATGATCATCAGGTGATAATGATGATGAGAATGATAATGATGTTGATGATAATGATGATGATAGTATAACTATGATTATAAGGATAATATTGAAGAGAATAGATGATGATGATGATAATAATAATGATGTTGATAATGATAACTCTAATGATAAAAATGATGATAATAATGATGTTGATAATAATAACACTAATGATAAAAATGATGATAATAAACAGGATAGTAATAATCTCAAAATCCTCACCACCACACCAGAAAAAAGGACAGTCAAATTGCAAAAAAAAAAATAATAATAATAATCATAATAAATAAAAATCCAGAAAAAGAGCAAAAAAAAAATATAGAAAAAAAACAAAATAGTAAAGAAAAATAAATACACAAAGGAAATAAATCAATACCTAAATCCATAGATAATAAGGTGAATAAAAAAAAAAGATTAGATAAGCAAATAAGATAAGTGAATAAGTAATACGATAGACAAAACATTCAACTGGAAACGTCGTCATTGTCCTGTGTCTCTTACGAACAGCTTTGCCTTCCTTTCCATAAGCGAAGACAAGGAGACTCGTTACGACTGGCTCTTCGCTTGGGGGGACTTGTTCATTCGTATCTCCTCCTCTTCCTTCTCCTCCTTCATTGTCTCTTCATTCTTCTGGTGGTCTTTCTCCTCGTCCTCTTCCTCTTCCTCCTTCTATCCCTTCATTGTCTCTTCATTCTTCTTGTGGTCTTTCTCCTCGTCCTCTTCCTCTTCCTCTTCCTCCTTCTACTCTTTCATCGTCTTTTCATTCTTCTGGTGGTCTTTCTCCTCGTCCTCTTCCTCGTCCTCCTTCTGCTCCTTCATTGTCTCTTCATTCCTCTGGTGGTCTGTCTCCTCGTCCTCTTCCTCTTCCTCCTTCTACTCTTTCATCGTCTTTTCATTCTTCTTGTGGTCCTTCTCCTCGTCTCCGTCTTCTTCTTCCCTCGACTCCTCTTCTTCTTCCTCTTCCTCCTTTTTCGTTGTTGCTTCCTCCTTCTTTGCCTCTTCCTTCTTCTGGTGGTCTTACTTCTCGTCCTCGTCCTCCTCCTTATCTTCCTTATCCTCTTCCTCCTCCTTATCCTTCTTCTCTTCCTACTCCACCTTCTCCTCCTCCTGTCCCCTCTTCAAAACTCCCACTCTTCTGCTGCCTCTTCCACCTCCCTCTCCACCACCACCACCTAATCCCTCTCATTCCTCTTCTTTCTTTCTCCCCCTCTTACCTCCCTTCCCCTCTCCCCTCCCTTCCCCCACTATCCTCCCTTCCCCTCTCCCCTCCTTCCCCCACTATCCTCCCTTCCCTTCTCCCCTCCTTCCCCCACTATCCTCCCTTCCCCTCTCCCCTCCCTTCCCCTCTCCCCGCCCCCTTTAATTCCCAGTCCCGTGGCTCTGCATTGTCCAATAGGCCATTACGGTGTTCTATTTTCTTTCCTTTTAGTTTTATCATTTTTCCCCCAATATTTTTTTCTTTCTTTCTTTCCTGCGGAGCCGAACCGCCTCTCTTCTCTTCCAATTAGAGACCTACATTCCCTATTTCCCAATCGGGGTGGATTTCCCTGAATCTCCTTAGAGCTTTGTAGAACTTCATATGGATTCAGAGAACTTCACGTTGATTTAGGGACTTCGTAAAAATTCACACTGATTCGTCCAGCTTCATCGGGCTCTTTACAGCTTCACGGGGCTTCGTGGTTCTTCACAAGAAATCATAAAACTTCGGAAAACTTCAAAAGGCTTAGAATAACTGTATATAATTCCATAGACCTTCATAGGGACCCACAGAACTTCATGGGAATTCGTAAATCTTCCTGGGGATTTATAAAAATTCCTAGAAATCCACAGAGCTTGGTAGAACTTCATAGAACTTCGCAGAACTTCCCAGGACTTAGAAGATTTTTACACGGGTCCTAACAATTAGCGCGGTGTTTAAAGAGGTTGTCCAGAAGTATGAATATGTTGTGGAGACTGTGAGTGAAGAATCATTAATGCGGGAATACAGTGGAACAAGTGGAGAGATTTTGGGAGGTAGAGAGGAGGGAGGGAGAGATAGAGAGGAGGAGAGGGGAGGGAAGGACAGGGAACGAAGAGAGAGAGGAAGGGAGAACGGGCGAAAGAAAGAGCCAGAAATGCAAAGAGACTGAGTGAGAGAGAGAGAATGGAAAATAATGAAGATTCATAGAGAGAAGGATAGAAGATAGGAGAGAGAGAGAGTGAGTGAGGAGAGTGAAGGATTGAAGACAGCGGGAAAAAATGAGATTACACGAACAACCGAACTTTAAGACACCATCGACCAGTCTTGCAGCCTTCATAATTATTCAGACTGCCTTTCATCCAGCCACAAAAAAGCACGCACACACACACACTGCTCAGTCGCGCTGGGAGAGCTCCTAAAAGTCAAATGAAAAATAAATGAATAAAAGATTTACATTATCTAATACTTTTCCTTCCGTGAAAATGAATTTAAGAAAAGAAAAATCGAAAAATGAAAAGTAAACATGGGAGACAATAGTGCAAAGAAAAGACATTGTCTAACATTTACTCTTCACAGACAGAGAAAAGAGAAACTTTAAAAGATAAATGATAATGATTATAAATAAAAGATAAATAAACGAAAAAATATGATCCGCTCTTTTCCGTTCCAATGTGAAGAGTAAACAAAATCCAACCACAGAAGACGTAGTACCTAACCTAACCAAGGATAAGATCCTGTCAATAAAAATCATAGGGGAGAAAATGGATCCTCTGAACGAATCCTTTTTCTTTTTCTTGCTTAGATCATAGTTCTTCTAATATGTTGAAAACGATGAACTTCTAAGTCTAGTATGTGGGTTAAGGAATCAGTGACCAAAGGACTTGTATGGGATGCCGTAATTAAAGAGAAAATTATTTCGAATTTGGTCCAAGGATGACTGAAGGACATCTCAACTGATCATAAATCCTAGTAGAATATCATTTATAACTGAGTTATGAGCTTAGGTTACCAATACTATTTGTTGAGATTTATGAAGGATATCGTAGAAGCTCTCAAAAACGTGTTCTGAATATGTACTAAAGATAAATGCATATATATATATATATATATATATATATATATATATATATATATATATATATATATATATGTGTGTGTGTGTGTGTGTGTGTGTGTGTGTGTGTGTGTGTGTGTGTGTGTGTGTGTGTGTGTGTGTGTGTGTGTGTGTGTGTGTACATAAATATTCACATCTATATTTATATACACACACACACACACACACACACACACACACACACATATATATGTGTGTGTGTGTGTGTGTGTGTGTGTGTGTGTGTGTGTGTGTGTGTGTGTGTGTGTGTGTGTGTGTGTGTGTGTATGTGTGTGTGTGTGTATGCATCTATATGTATATGTTAACACACACACACACAGACACACAGACACACACACACACACACACACACACACACACACACACAGATATATATATATATATATATATATATATATATATATATATATATATATATATATATATATATATATATATATATATACAAAGCTACGAGGAAGTATACCATTAACACGTTTCTCCTTCTTCCTTTTCGTCATTTTCTTCCTCTTCCTCTTCACTTCAGAATTGCCTTTAAGATTAACTTCGCCTCTATTAGACGAAAATGGACTCAGCATAAAGCAGCTACCCACCAAAAGCCATTCATATTATGAGACATTTATTTTAATGGCAGCTTTTTATTGCAAGCATAAATTCGTGGGAATTCTACATGCCTCGGTCATTCATATCATGAGAGGATGATTATGATAGAAAGAGGGTTGAAGATCTGTGGGAAAGTTAGAGAGAATACGTGAGAGAAATGGGGAGAGAGAGAATGACTGATGGTGAGAGAAAGAGAGATAGGGATTGAGAGAAAGGGAGAGAGGGATCGAGTGATGTTGAAAGAAAGAGAGGGAAGGAGTAGATGAGAGAGAGAAGATAAAGAAGGAGGGAAATGGAGAGGGAGGAGAAAAGGAGAAGAGAGAATGAGTGAAGGAAAGATCAGAAGTGAGAAAAAAGGAAAATGCGTGAAGATAAGAATATATGAGAAAAAAGGAAATAGGGACTGCACAATAGTGAGAGAAGTAATAAGAAAGAACGTAGATAGTGGTAACATAAAGAGAGAGAGAATACAGTGAAAGAATTAAGACAGAGAATGAAGAATAGTGAGAGAAAGTTAAAGAGAAAATGAATGAAAATAAGAGAAAAGAAAAGAGAAAGAGAAAGAACATTACAAATAGAGAATAGAGAATTGAGAAAAATAATAAAAAAAAGAGATAGAAAATAAAAAAAAATAAAAAAAACAAATAAAAAGGGAGCTTACAAAGCCCAGATACAAATATTTGAACACAGACCACCTGAAACTACCAAACAAAGGAGATTTTGAAGGAGGCAGGGGATAGATCAGAACAAAAGCCGAGGATGGGGAAATAGAAGGAACTGAGACAAAAGGAGATATTGATGAGATGGATGGCAGAAGGAAGGAGAAGGATGCAGATTAAAATTTTGTACTTCTCTTTCACTCTTCTTTCTCTCTCTCTCTCTCTCTCTCTCTCTCTCTCTCTCTCTCTCTCTCTCTCTCTCTCTTTACTACTCTTATTTTCCTATTATCTTATCATTATAGAGCCATCTCTCCATTTACCTATCTATTGTTCTATCATGCCAGCTGTCTATCTATCTATCTCTCAATCATTCAGTGTATCTTTATACTTACCTATTTATCTAAATAGCTATTTAACAATCTATCTATTTATCTCTCTCTCTCTTTCTCTCTCTTTATATATATGTATATATAT
>NW_028234440.1:8790326-8792826 GCF_977035675.1 Penaeus japonicus
TTATAATCTGCATAGTTTCAATATATGGTTTGATTCTGAACTTTAATAACACCATTCAATTAACGTACATGGGTTTCGGGGATTAATCAGACCACATATGGTACAGTGACCTAACACCACGCTGAATATTAATTATGTAATTAAGGTATAACCGATTAAGCTGCCACAAAAGGGGGAATAATCAGACTACATAGGGTACAGTGGCTTAAAATGCTGTCGAAAGTTGATCATTTTTAAAGTGTGGAATTTCCCCCCCTTTGGTATGGTAATTTAATATAATTTTCAAAACGAAAGATTTCACTCCAAATGAATCTATAATTCAATGAAAATGATACCGCTTTTGGTATGATTGTATAACATTGTTTTATCATCCCTGTTGTATTAATTTATATGTAAATACAGTATGATAAACAAATATCACGTGTGTGATAATTTAATGGGATGTTGTTAAAGGATCGATCTATTTTACTAAACATATGAATAATTCAATAGATATATAAAGATATCTATTATACTACATATTGTATACCTACTAATATTGCACACACACATTCCCACACAGATATAAACAAACACACACATACATTCTCACAGACATAAACACACACACATACACACACACACCAATCACACACACACAAAAAAAAATATATCACACAGACATAAAAACACATACACCTACATATTCCCACAGACATAAATACACACACACATTCCCACACAGATATAAACACACACACACACACACACACCAATCACACACACAAAAAAAATATCACACAGATATAAAAACACATACACATACATATTCCCACAGACATAAATACACACACACATTCCCACAAAGACATAAATACACACACACACACCAATCCACCTACATATTCCCACATAAATACACACACACATTCCCACAAAGACATAAACACACACACACACACAAACACCAATCACACACACCAAAAAAAATATCACACAGACATAAAAACACATACACCTACATATTCCCACAGACATAAATACACACACACATTCCCACAAAGACATAAACACACACACACACACACCAATCACACACACAAAAAAAAATATCACACAGACAAAAACACATACACATACATATTCCCACAGACATAAATACACACACACATTCCCACAAAGACATAAACACACACACACACACACACCAATCACACACACAAAAAAAATATCACACAGATATAAAAACACATACACCTACATATTCCCACATAAATACACACACACATTCCCACAAAGACATAAACACATACACATACACATACACATACACACATACCAATCACTTCCAAGCAGCCAGACGTACCCAGCGATTCGTTCACATCCACAAACATTCAATCATGACATTTTTTCAGTCAAACGGAAAGCTCTTAGCAAGCAGATCTTTTTTCAACCTCCTATTCCTCCAAGAACAAGAACTCTCCAAGCAATGATAAACAGACTGGGGAAACTATGTACTCGATTTGCATATAGGTCGTGCAAATACCTGGTGCAGGTAAACAAGCAAACAAGCAAACAAAGAGAGCAAGCACAGGTAAAGGTGATCTCCTATTTTCTTGAGAAAATATTTTTGAGTTTGTTTTGAAATCAATTTCGTAAAAGGTTGTTTTAATAATTTTGAGAAGGTAAAAAGTTGTGAAGACTTGATAAGGATAATGGAGGTGGTGATGATTGTAACTATAATGATGATGATAACAATAATGATACAATAATGATAACGTTGTTAATAATGATGTTGATAACAAAGATAATGATAATAATACCAATGGTAATAAAAATAATGAAGAGGATAATGACAATGATAACGATACTAATCATAACGATAATAATGATAATAATGATGATGATAATAACAAAAGCAAATCCCAATGACAAAAATACAAAACTCTTACCCCTCTACCTCTCTCTCTCCCCTCACCCCCCCCCCTCCCACCCCCTATATACCCTAACCCTAAAGTCCAATTTTTCACATCAATAACATCACCCACATCAATCATCACCGAAGGCAATACAAAGAATAAACAAAAGACACTTTCTTTGACATTTTATCGGTCTTTCAAGACTGAAATTCGCCATGAAATGAAGGAGTAATGAAGTTTCGGGAAAGGCGTCGCTTATGCTCCGGATTCCTGTCACTTCTCTCGGCCGAACGTCGCCAAAGAATGGATCCGTTTTAGCTCGCGCGCGTTTTCTTTATGGGTGAAATATTGGTTTGTTTTATCGGTCAATTTTCGTTTTCTGGTCGCTTTTTTTTTTTTTTTTTTTTTTCCTTTTATTAAAGGAGAAGGGGAGATAAGATTAACTTACTCTCTCTGTCTCTTTCTGTCTCTCTCTATCTCTCTCTGTCTCTCTTTGTCTCTTTCTATATATATATATATATATATATATATATATATATATATATATATATATATATATATATATATATATATATATATATATGTGTGTGTGTGTGTGTGTG
>NW_028234440.1:8795326-8797826 GCF_977035675.1 Penaeus japonicus
CCTCCCCTTCCTCTTTCCTCTTTCCCCCCTTTTCCTCTTCCCTTCCTTTTTCCTCTTCTCTTTCTTTTCCTCTCTTCCCTTCCCTTTCTCCCTACTTCTCCCCTTTTCCCACTCCCCGTTCTTTCTATTTCCCCCTTTTCCCCCTCCCCATTCTTTATCTTTCCCCCTTTTCCCCTTCCCTTCCTTTTCCCCCTTCTCTTTCCTTCCCCCCTCACTCACCCCTGTGTATAACTGGTTATCGTCAGTACAGTGCTTTAAGTCTGCAAGATTCGGTCAATACTGGCTTGGGATTGATCCTTATTGCGTGGGCTGGGGTGGGTGGGCGTCGGTGGCCGTTTGTGGGCGTGTGTTGGGTGTAGGGGGGCTTTTCTGAGCATCCGTGGGCGTGAGGGGGCGTGCTGTGGGGGTTGATGGGACGTGTGTGCTTGTGGGTGTGAATGGGTGTGGTGAGATATCTGTGGGTGTAAATAGCATCTGTAGTTGTGGGTAGGTTCATGTAGGCTGCAGAGTTGGGGGAGTGTGTTCAACTGTGTGGGTGTATGTGGTCATGTGGTCATCTATGTGTATCTTCGGGCATAGGTGGGTGTTTAGAGTTATATTTGGGTTTTCAATATCGGATATCTGTTCCGCACAGTGATATAAGCACAGCAATATAGGAATAACATATAACACCCACGCACAAATACTCGGCGTATAAAGTAACGACAGTAATACTTTTGTTATACTTAACGACAAATTTTGAACACATATATAAAACAAACGCTCCCATATACATAAACTCAAACACGTACACGCATACACACAAACATAACATACACAAGGATATATATATACCGATGTACAAAAACACACACAAAAAAAGACATACACATATACATACGAACATACACAAGCACGCAAAGAAAAAAAAACACACGCACACGCTTTAACCACAGACCCAAACAAATAAACAAAAACAAACACAAAAGCAAACACAATTTCTTGCACCAGTCCGAAACAGTCCAGAGGCTTGGATCATTACAACACAGGGAGTCGATACAGGAACAAAGAATCTCGTACCCCCCCTCTCCATCTCCACCCCCCCCCCTCACTCCCTCTCTCTCCCTCTCATCCCTTCCTCCCCTCAACCCCCAGCCTTGCTTCCACCTCTTCCCACCAACCCCCACCCTCGCTTCCACCTCTTCCCCCAAAACCGCTCCCTTGGACCTCCCCCCCCCCCCTCATCCTTCAACCTAGCCTCCCCTCACCTCCTATCCATTCCACCTAATCCCCTCACCCCCCTCTCTTCCACCTCCTCCCTCCTACCCTTTTCTTTTCCCACTCCTTTCTCCATATCCCCTCTTTTCCCCTCCCTCCTCCTTTTCCCTCTCCCTCCTCCTTTCCCTATCTTCCCCTCATCCCCATCCCCCCCCTACCCTGGTCTCAGACTCCCCTATCCCTGACTCCCCCTTCCCCCTCCCCCTCAGCCTCCCCTTCCGCTGCCCATACCCATAACCATCACCCCCCTCCCCCCCCCTATTGCATAATCCTCTGATATCCCTCAAAAAGAGGTTGAAACTTTGCGTAATATTGCAGAAGATATTGACTATAATAGTGGCTTGAGAGGGGAGGGGTAGGAGGAGGGGGGGGGTAGGTGGAGGGAACCGGGGATACGGAGGGAGGGGGAGGAACGGAGAGAGAGAGAGGGGGGAGGGGAGAGGTGGAGGAGGATGATTGGGGAGAGAGAGGGAGAGGGGAGGGAAGAGGTGGAGGGGGATGAATGGAGAGAGAGAGAGAGGAGGGGGAAGAATGGAGGGAAGGGATGAGTGAAAGGGAAGATATACGGGAGGGAAGAGGGAGGGAGAGGGAGAGGGAAGAACGGAGGGAGGAAAGAGGGAAGTGACAGGAGGAGGGGGGGAGGGGAGGGAGGAACTGGTCCAGGGTTGGTAGGGAGAGGGGTAAGGAGGGGACAGCGCTGAAAAGGAAAAAAAAAAAGAAGAAGAAGAAAATTCTTGAGAAGGTGGGGGAGGGGATGGGGGTTAGAGGGAGAGGGGTAGGGGTGGTGGTGAGGAGAGGGGAAGGGAAAGGAGAGGAGAGGGAAGGAGGTACCATTGCGGGGTGGGGGGAGTAGGAAGAAAGAATTTGTGAAATAAAGAACAGATATTTCTTAAATGCCGCTATAGGTGTAATTTGCTAGTAAGATTTGTTTGTTTTTGCTGTTTTTCTTTAAGTATTGAATTGTTTTAGTTAGAAATAAAACATTATCTCTTTAGGAAGTGATAATAGTAATAAAGAAACATTACACTATGATGATGAGGGTTATTTACATAATCATGGTAATTATCATTTGAATCATAAATAAGATAACAATCATAAGGATGGTGTTAATGAAAATTATACACAATCAGCAACAAACATAATTGCAATTATCGTTAACATTACCACTGGTGATGTTGTTTTATTTGTTATATTTTTTATTGATATCAATATCATCATTATTATCATTTGTATTATCCCATAT
>NW_028234440.1:8820326-8822826 GCF_977035675.1 Penaeus japonicus
ATATATAGAGAGAGAGAGAGAGAGAGAGAGAGAGAGAGAGAGAGAGAGAGAGAGAGAGAGAGAGAGAGAGAGAGAGAAAGGGAGAGAGAAGAGGGAGGAGGAGAAAGAGAGGGATTTGCAAAGGGAGAGATTTGCAGAGAGAGAAGAAAGAGAGGGAGAAAGAAGAGGGAGGAGAAGGAGAGAGAGAAAAAGAGGGAGTAAGAAAGAAAGAAAAAAAAAGAAAAGAAAAGGGAATAAAGACAAAAAAATAATTCACAAAAAAATGTAGAGAGAAGAAAGAAAGAGAGAAAGAGATTTGTTATATATTCTATGATCTCTTACTCTCTCTCTCTTTCTCTCTCTCTCTCTCTCTCTCTCTCTCTCTCTCTCTCTCTCTCTCTCTCTCTCTCTCTCTCTCTCTCTCTCTCTCTCTCGTCTCTCTCTCTCGTCTCTCTCTCTCTCTCTCTCTCTCTCTCTCTCTCTCTCTCTCTCTCTCTCTCTCTCTCTCTCTCTCTCTCTCTCTCTCTCTCTCTCTCTCTCTCTCTCTCTCTCTCTCTCTCTCTCTCTCTCTCTCTCTCTCTCTCTCTCTCACTCACTCACTCGTTCTCTCTCTCACTCACTCACTCGTTCTCTCTCTCACTCACTCACTCGTTCTCTCTCTCACTCACTCACTCGTTCTCTCTCTCACTCACTCACTCGTTCTCTCTCTCACTCACTCACTCGTTCTCTCTCTCACTCACTCACTCGTTCTCTCTCTCACTCACTCACTCGCTCTCTCTCTCTCTTGCCGTTGCCCTTTCTAATACTTGCATTTCTCAGATCGTCCTTAATAAGGATCAATTGATGAATAAGAAAAAAAAAAACTTCCTGTTTTTGGATTTGGATTTGATGGTATTATGATCATAAAAATATTTACAAAACAACATAAATAACAATGACAACGATAATAATAATAACGCTAATAATGATAACAACAAGAACAGTAATGATGACAATGATAACCCTAATAAAAGGTTAGAATGATATTACTAGATATTAAGATGATATGATTAAATTAATAACATCTTAAGAGTCATTACAGGGATCTCTACACCCTTGAACTTTTGGTCATTCCACTCATCATTAGATATTAAGATGATTCCTCCTTTAATCCCTCAATCATGTTGCAGGACAAAGGATAAGGGGCGAGTGTATTCAAGTAGGATAAAGAGGGAGGGAGGGAGGGAGGGAGGGAGAGTGGAAGGGAGGGGAGGAGGAGGAGGGTAGAGAGAATGGAGGAGGGTAGAGAGAATGGAGGGGGGGAGGGAGGGAGGGAAGGTAGGATAAAGAGAATGGGGGAGGGGAGGAAGATATGGAGGATGGGAGGGAGGGAGGGAAGGGAGGAGGAGGATAAAGAGGGAGGGAGGGAGGAGGAGAGGGGAGGAGGAAGATGATAGAGAGAATGGAGGGGGGCAGGAAGATATGGCGGAAGGGAGGGAGGGAAGGAAGGGAAGAGGAGGATAGAGAGAATAGGGGGGGAGGAGGAGGAGGGAGATGTGGAGAGAGGAAGGGAGGAGGAGGATAGAGAGGGAGAAAGGGAGAGAAGAGGAAAGGTAGGGAGAAGGGAAGGAGGAGGACATGGAGGCAGGGAGTGAGGGAAGAAGGTAGGGAGAGGGGAGTAAGGGAGAGAAAGAGGAAGGAAGAGAGGGGAGAGGGGAAGAGAGAAAGAGGAAGGAAGAGAGGGGAGAGGGGCAAAGAGAAAGAGGAAGGAAGAGAGGGGAGGGGGGAAGAGAGAAAGAGTAGGGGAGGGAAAGAGGGATGAAAGAAAAGCGAAGGAGTCCATAAGAGAGAGAGAGAGAGCACGATGAAGGGATGAAGATAGAGAAGGAAATTTAAGAAAAAATAAAAAACGAAAAAGGAGCAAGAAGAACCAAGTAAAGCGGGGAAGAGAGGCAGTAACGAAAGAGAAAACGGAGGAAGGGAAAGAAGAAAGAGGTCCATTGAGCAGAAGAAGAAGAAGTAAAGGAAGAGATGGATTGGGAAGAAAAAGAAGGAAGGAAAGAATAAGAGGGAAGAAGGAAGAAAAGAAGAGGAAGGAAGGAAAGGAAAAGAAAGAAGAAAAGAAGAAAAAGGAAGAAGAGAGGAATTAGGAAGGGAAGGAAAAGAAGGAAGAAGAGAAGAAGAAAAGAGGAAGTAGGAAGGAAAGGAGAAGGAAGAAAAGAGAAAGTAGGAAGGGAAGTAGACGAAGGAAGAAAAGAAGAATAGGAAGAGAGAATGAAGAAAAAAGAAGAAGAAGAAGAAGAAGGAAAAGAAGGAGAAATTGATAAACGAAGTAAGAAAGAAAGGAGAAAAAGAAAGAAACGGGGAAAAAAGAAAGGAGAGAAGGAGAGGAAGAAGAGAAGCATAAGACAGATTAGAAGAGGGACGAAAAGACAGAAGAAAACGAAAAATATCTTCGTCTCTGACACCATAATGAAATAAATGAACTTCAAAGAGACTAGCCAAAAATAAACATTATAGATAAAAATTCCTGGAAAGAAAC
>NW_028234440.1:8830326-8835326 GCF_977035675.1 Penaeus japonicus
ATGACATTTGAACATTTCAACGGCATTTTAGTGAATGTTATTAGGACATTTTAGCATGCCTTTTAGAGGGTGACATTTGAACGTTTCAGCTGACATTTTAATGGCTGATTGTTATGTATGCACTTGGTAATTAAAAGAATAGACAAATATCACTAATATCTGTTAGCTACATAAAGACAAATGAAATGAGAACCATTGATAAGTCAACATTTCTGAAATTAAAGAGAAAAGGAAGGGACAGGAGGGAGAGGGGGAGGGGAGGAAGGGGGAGTGGGTGGGAGGGGAGAGAGAGAGGGAGAGCTGAAACTGTCAAAAAATAGCTATGGGAAGCCAATGGATTCCAGATTAATTACAAAGAGAGGTAGAAGTTCCTCTTTTAGCAGTTTCCATTTGCTGTATAGCATTTTGCACAAACATTTCTACAGAAAAAAAATGACAGTACTGTGTATTTATAAGAGTGTGTGTAAGCACAAATCTCTGTGTCTTTGTATATCTACATGCGTGTACGAGGGAAATATGATAAACAATAAACATGAAACTAAACTAAGTGTAGAATAAAAGTGAACCCAGTAAAAACCACATGTTTATATCCTTTTCCTTGTGAATCCATACGACCCAGCCAACAGAGCACCTTCAAGCAAGCAACATTTCAAAACAAAATGTGTCCGTTTCTTCATCCAGTCTTAAAATAAACCTTTTCACAGGTGTAACGTTGTAAGAATAAGACTAAAAATACAATCCTTGTTTTGTATGCGTCTTATGATGTTTCAGTTAAACATTTTTGAACAGTATGAAAGAGATACTTTATACTTTGTGTGCAGTATCTGGATTTGCCTTGTTTGTGTGTGTGTTTGTGTTTTTGTTTTTTTCAACACGTTCCATTTACACCAGGGTTTCGCAAAAAAAAAAACACAAAAAAAAAAAACATGGTCGCGTCCCGATTATTTTTGCAAGGATGTTTCTGAGGATTGCAGAACGGTTTGGAAAAAGATAACAAATTAAAACCCTTATATTTGCATCATGAATGATAATCAAATTAAAGTCTATTGGATTAAACAAATTAAAGAAACACGGAAATTATGTCAGCGCCCTGAAGGTCTCCAGGAACTGATTAGATAAAAAAAAAAAAAAAAAAAAAAAAAAAAAAGTGCCCAGATTAAATTCCAGATAAAGTCAACATGACCTCATTTCTTGACCTTGACCTGATGGCATCACGAATCATAAGTCATTTTTCTAGGATGATATTTGAAGACTTAGTTGAGTAAATGTATTGATCTCAATTTCTGCAATTGCAATAAATTCCTGTTTTGGTGTTTATTTGAAGGTGTTTTTTTCCCTTTTTTAATCATGAAAGTTCGTAACGAAGGAGCAAAACATTGAAACGAATTTGAATTATATAAGTATATAGATATGAATGTCATTTACTATCTAATTACTTATCTACCTATCTATGTATGCTATCTACTTCTCTGTCTAATTTCTTACATGCCTATACATTATCTCTATCTATCTATCTATCTATCTAACTGATTAACTATATACCTGCCTATCCCTCCATCTATTATTTATATATCTATTAAACTGTCCTTCTGTTCATCTAACTAGCTATCCATCCATCTTTCCATCTATTTATCTGTCTATCTATCTATCTATCTATTTCTCCACCCACCTACCTAACCATTCATGTGTCTATCTATCCATCTATCTGTCCATCTAGCTATCTATATAGCTAGCTAGCTATCCGTCAATCTAATTATCTACCTCTCATTTATCTGTTCATCTATCTATCTGTCCATCCATCTGTCTAACAATCCATACCTCTATCTATAAATAAATATGTCTATCTATCACCCTATATATCTATCTATCTACCTATCTATCAACTTATCTATCTATCTGTCTATCTATCAACCCATCTATCTATCTATCTATCTATCAACCTATCTCTCTCTCTCTATCTATCTATCAACCCATCTATTTATTTATCTATCTATCTATCTTTCTATCAACCCATCTATTTCTTTATCCATCTATCCATCTATATCACTTATCCATATCCTCTTTCCATGATTGATTGATTCCTTCGGGCGAAATTCGCACCGAAGTCAAATATTATATCTCGGTAAATAATCCCTTGGCGAGAGATTTAGACTTACTGATTTACTGAACTCGCTGGTCGTTGTTGAAATGACGTGGAACTAATGTGCTGACTGTCAAAAGTTCCTCGGGAGGGGAGGGGAGGGGAGGGGAGAAGAGGGGGTTAGGGAAGTGTTTGTTAATTTGTTTGTTGTTTGTTCCTTGTTAACTTGGAGAGTTCACGTTCTGTTTTAAGATGTTGTGGAGATTGCTGTGTAATATGGTTGGTTATGGATCAAAAGTCTTTTTTTTCCCGATTGCGTCTCTCTATGAGATCATCCACCCCCCGCCCATCCCATCCCCACCAAAATGTATTATCTGTCCATTTGACAAAATTACCAGCAATTATATAGATGACTAATTCACCGTCACATCTTTCATGTCTACGGTTAGGCCATTATTCCGACATGACTTCCTAATCTTCAAGTGCATTTTCTGATTATTTATCTCTTCTTCTTCTTCTCTGTCTCTCTCTACCTATCTATCTATCTGTCTCTCCTACTTCTTCTTCTCTTTCTCTTTCTCTCTCTCTATCTCTCTTTTTCTTTTTCCTCTATCTCTCTCTCTCTTCTTCTTCTTCATCTTCTCCTCATTCTTCTTCTCTCTCTTTCTCTCTCTTTCATTACCTTTCCCTTTCTCTCTCTTTCATTATCATTCCCTTTCTCTCATTCTCTCTCTCTCTCTCTCTCTCTCTCTCTCTCTCTCTCTCTCTCTCTCTCTCTCTCTCTCTCTCTCTCTCTCTCTCTCTCTCTCTCTCTCTCTCTCTCTCTCTCTCTCTCTCTCTCTTCTTTTTTATATGATGCGCACCCCAAAAACTTACAGCATTATATCAAACCATTTTCTCTACACCATTTTGACCTAAGAACCATAATTTACGTATTATTTTTTTTTTCCATAAACAACTTTATACTTATGGTCTTATGAAAAACAAAAAAAACATATTTCTCGTAATTTGTTGGATCTTCTTATTATCTTATTAACTGTTTTACTCACTCTATTTGACTGGCTCTGATTAGTGTATTAGTTTTCTAAATTCTTTTTTATTTATCCTTGATAATCTGTGTTTTCTGTTGTTGTTGACCTGCAGGGGTATTTTCATTTAATGATATAGCGTTTTAGAAGATTCTTAAAATTCCATCTTTATTTGTTTTTTGTTTTTTTACTCCTCACACACACATATACATATAGACACACACAAACACACATATAGTCACACACGCACACACACGCACACAAACTCACACACACACACAGTATATTTTTTAGTTTACTTTACTTTTTTTGTGATTTTTTTGGTCTCTCCTCGGGTGAGATGGGGGGAGGGGGGAGGAAAAGGGAAAGGGGAGGAAATAAAAGAGGGGAGGAAGGGGAAGAGAGAGGGTAAGAAGGGAAAGGAGAGAAAGGGTGAGGGAGAGAAAGAGAGAAGGAGAGAAAGAGGGAGAGTATGAGTGAGTGGGTGAGGGAGAGAAAGAGAGAAGGAGAGAAAGAGGGAGAGTATGAGTGAGTGGGTGAGGGAGAGAAAGGGTGAGGGAGAGAAAGAGAGAAGGGGAGAAAGAGGGAGAGTATGAGTGAGTGGGTGAGGGAGAGAAAGAGAGAAGGGGAGAAAGAGGGAGAGTATGAGTGAGTGGGTGAGGGAGAGAAAGGAGCAAGGGGGACAGGGAGAGCGATAGTGAGAAACACTAAAAAGGAGACTAGGGTGAGAGAGGGAGAAGGGGTGAAAGAGAGAGGAAGGGGAGAGGAGGGGGGAGGGTGGAGAGAGTGAGAGAGGGGTAAAGTGGTGAGATAGAAAGAAAATGGGAGGGAGAGGGTAAAAGAGAGGCGAGCATGGAAATTAAAAAGAGAAAGGGAAGAAGGGAAGGAGGGAAGTGGAGACAGAGAGAGAGAGAGTAAGAGAAACAGAAAAAAAATAGCGGCAAGAAAAAGAGAGAGAGAGAGTGCGAACACAGATAAATCAATATATAGATGCGTGTGTGACTATACACATATCCATAAGTTATTGTCGTAATTATTATGGGGAGTGAGTTCAGATGACGAGATCTGGATATCATCTCTATCTATCTATCTATCTATCTATCCATCTCTCTCTCTCTCATTCTCTCTCTCTCTCTCTCTCTCTCTCTCTCTCTCTCTCTCTCTCTCTCTCTCTCTCTTCTCTCTCTCTCTCTCTCTCTCTCTTTTCTCTCTCTCTCTCTCTCTCTCTCCTCTCTCTCTCTCTCTCTCTCTCTCTCTCTTCTCTCTCTCTCTCTCTCTCTCTCTCTCTCTCTCTCTCTCTCTCTCTCTCTCTCTCTCTCTCTCTCTCTCTCTCTCTCTCTCTCTCTCTCTCTCTCTCTCTCTCTCTCTCTCTCGCCTGATTAATACGAATATCGAGTGTTGAAATTGACATTAATGATATCAATATATGTGAAAATAATAAAGAAGAGGAGAATAAAAATGCGCGAAAACAAGATACAAACATTTTCTTCCTTATGAAGAGGCCTGGTACAAAGCAAAAAATATTGTATCTCAAAACCTTAAAACCTTTAAACTTAAACTTAAATATAAGTTGATAGAGATTATAAAAGTCAATTCATAAATAATAAAATGAAAATGTGAAAGTATATATATCAGAGGTTATGTATACAGATATGCAGATGAATATACATATATATAAGTACACTGCCTGTTCTAGCAACAACATATGACCAGTAATGGAAAAATATATTTTTTGGTTTGCACAATAAACCTTTCCATATGTTCGAGCATTTTACTTTATTTCAACTATGGCTTTTCATTCCAATCCACATTGTAGTGCATGTATCCATATTGTACAACATGCAATCGCACATACATTCCCTGTTTGTGTTTTCATGCATATACCTGTATGT
>NW_028234440.1:8861980-8864480 GCF_977035675.1 Penaeus japonicus
GGTGGGGGTAGACTTACATAATTATAGTATCTCTCATCAACACACGCACTCGCCATCGCACTCGCACACTCTCTCACACACTCTCTCACACACACTCCCACTCTGTGATATTTTTTGGAGAGTTTGTGTGATTATATCTATATGTACATATATATATATATATATATATATATATATGTGTGTGTGTGGTGTGTGTGTGTGTGTGTATGTGTGTGTGTGTGTGTGTGTGTGTGTAAAATATAGAATATTATATATATAAATATTATTTATATACCATATATATATATATATTTTTTATATATACTATATATATATATAGTGTATATATATGTACATATTACAACATAATATATATATATATATATATATATATATATATATATATATGATACATAATTTTAAATATACGTTACACACACACACCCACACACACGACACACAACACATATTATATATATATATAACTAAATATATATATATATATATATAAATATATATATTATATATAATAAATAATATATATATATATGTACATATATATATACATATATATAATTATATATATATTATATAAATATATCTATATATATGTTATGTATATATATAACATATATAAAAATATAAATATATATAATATATAAATAACATCTATATTTATATATAAATATATATATAATAATATATATAAATATATATAATGTATATAAATACAAATATATATATATAATTAATATATCAATGAATATATACATATATATTTAAAAAAAATATATATATAAATAAATAAAAATAAGTAATAAAATAACTTACATGAACTGATACCCCATAAAAATCTATTAAACTCCTAAAAAAGTACTCCAAATATAAATATAAATCTAAAAAAAAAAAATTAACCAGGTATCAAAATATAAAACACTATAAATAACTACACACACACTCCACTACACACACCCACACCCCCCACCCACACACACACACAACAAAAAAAATAAATAAAAAAATATATATATAATATATATCATATATATAAAAAAAATATATCATCAAATATATCGTATTGAGTTTTTTGAGTATACATAACATATATATAAATAGCACACCACACACTCACACGCACACGCACATCGCACACAGCACACACACACACACACACACACACCCACCACACAATATATATATATAAATATATCTATAATAAATAAATAAATATATAAATAAATAAATAAAAAATATAATTATTTTTTGTGTGTGTTTTTTAGTTTTGTATTTGTGTGAGTGTGTGTGTGGTGTGTATATAAATATTAATATATATATAAAAATAAATATATAAATCAATATATATAAAACAATCTAAAATTATATGTATATATAAGTAACATATAAACATATATATATATAATAAATTATATATATAAATATATATTTACAAAATAAATAATTACAAAAAATATACATATAAAAAACATATATCTATAAACATATATATATATATATATATATATATTATAAATATATGTATGTAATATGTGCCATATATATATATATAACCTTATATATATATATATATATAATATATATATATAAATATATATGTATATATATATATATATATATATGTATATATATGTATATATATATATATATATACATACATTACATATATATGACATATATATATTCTACATATATCCTACATTATATATATCTACATATAAATACATATATATATACATATATATATACATATACAAATGTATATACATATATATACATATATATATGTATATATGTACATATATATACATATATATATAAATATATATATATATATATATATATGTATGTATGTATGTATGTATGTATATATATGTTTATATATATATATATATATATATATAGAATATAAAAATATATATATATATATATACTACACACACACATACATATATATATACATATATATATATTATATATATATATATATTATATATATATATATATATATATATATTCGATGCGAACAAAGCACCAGCAACACACTGAGACACCACCACAGAGCTGATAAGCGAGCTCGATATCAAAACCCTTGTTACCCGAAACATCCACTCAAAGAGCGCCAGCGTGCAACACACACGTAGGGAATTATCATACCAGTCACGCTATGGCACGATTGATGGCGAAATGATTAAATGGCATCTCAGTCCAGTCTCTCTCCTCAGTGGGAGTCTAGTCTCTTAGTGAGAGACAGAAGGGAGGCGTGCGAGGAGACGGAGAGGAATCGGCTGGGGTGGAGTCTAAGAGACGTGGTAAGGTTCTTGGTTATGGGAGGTTTTTGTGTGTGGGGGAGGGGGGGTTGTGGGGGGGGGTTGTGTGTGTGTGTGTGTTTGTGTGTTTGTGTGTGAGTGTGTGTGTATGTGTGTGTGTGTGTGTGTGTGTGTGTGTGTGTGTGTATGGGGTGTGTGTGTGTGTCTGTGTGTGTGTGGTGTTTGTGTGTGTGCGT
>NW_028234440.1:8892180-8899680 GCF_977035675.1 Penaeus japonicus
ATGACTTTTAAAAGAATGAAATATTTGGATAAGGGGAATTTTGTGTTGTCTTTAAGATTTGAGTTGCCAATGGTTGATCTGTTCACTTCGAACCATTAACAACCCTGCTGAGTATCTTTGTTAAGAAGAGTGCATTTGCTGTAGGTTCTTGCCGATGGGAGCACTTGCAACAGGTCAAATAATACAATAACTTGTCTTGTGTTTACATGTTTGCTAGATTTGTTTTTTTAGGGGGAGGCTTACGCTATGAATCTCAATATAAAATGTTTGGTAAATAGATATTTCATATTTGGAATACTCTTTCCAGAGTACTCGTTTTATACATATTCTGAACATTTCAGTGAGTGTAAAACTTTTGTACACGTTTACGTAAAGCGTAAATTGAATTCAGAGTTGCCACTTCCAACTTCCTACTCTCTTGTAGTACACATGACAGGAAAAACTTGTATACATACGCCACCCTGATAGCGAGAGTGTGTGTGTGTATGTGTAAGTATGTGTGTGTGTGTGTTTGTGTGTGTTTGTGTGTGTTTGTGTTTGTGTGTGTGTTTGTGTTTGTGTGTGTGTATGTATGTGTGTGTGTGTGTTTGTGTTTGTGTGTGTGTGTTGGTGTGTGTGTATTGGTGTGTGTGTGTGTGTGTGTATGTGTGTGTGTATGTGTGTGTGTGTGTGGATGGCTGCTGCCGTGTAAGATGAGCAGAACCTCTTTACGCGCAGTTGTGTCAGATGAAATAGACCCTTTCAAACCACGTCGTCTGACAACACTGTGTAGGACATAATTACGTGGTGAATCTCAGAGCCTCCTCTGACTATTTTTTTTTTCTTTGGTATCATCCTCCTCCTTCCCCATTACATGAATCAAAATACCTAGTTAGGAGCAGACTCTCATGTGCATCTGCTAACATCATCGTCATTTTTTTTTTTTTTTTTTTTTTTTTTTACAGCAGGTGATTCAGTGTCCCTTTACGACTTTGTAAACTGTAGCGTACGTCTGTCTTCGCGCCTGTATTTCCCTCGTCCACACCGTCAAAAGATCTGCAAAATGATAGCGTCTTCCAACACTCGTTTAATACTCACGAGGGAACGAGGGTTTTTAATGGGAAGATAATTGCGTGACAAGAAGTGTGGGAAGGAGGGATAGAAAAGTGTACGTGAAGTATACAGTGAGGCAAAGAATAGTAATTACGTAACCTAAGCGCGGAGGACAAGCTCGGGAATTTCACGCACGTGGAAAGGATTTCCTTATAAAATATCGACCTTTTACTAAGCAAGTTCGTATCAGAAAATTTGTCAAGTTCATAAGGCAAACTAAGTATGTCAATAGATTACCTCTAATAAGAATCCGCTCGCACGCGGAATTTCCGGGAAATTAATCCACGCGTTATAAAATCATAAAATGAGAATTCAATAAAAATGAAAGCACCAAATAATAAGTTCCATCAGACTCGGTCATAAACTCATCTCGAGTAATACATTGCCACTTATAGTTACCTTCTCACGACCTTCAGGCTATGACACAGTAGATCCAACACGAAAGTCACAAAAAAAAAAAAAAAAAAAAAAAAAGAGAGAGAGAGAGAGAGAGGGGAGAGAACAACCCAATCCCGGGGTGTCTCCTTCTGCCTCTCTTGGAAGAAGGTCGGATATTTGACCCCAGGTCACCCAAGGAAGGTCAAGACTAGGGGTGCATCTTACGTATTTTAAGATTATTTTATATGTATATTTTGGCGGAAATACTCTTATATAGACCTCTTAGACTACTGTGTGGCAATATATTAAGATCCATAAAGCCCAGAAATGTAAAGATATGAAGTGTAAAAATGAATATAAAAGTTAAGCCTAAAAGGAAAGAGTCGAGCTATAACTAAATAGGACTTATATAATCCAAATATTCAGATCAGAAAAATTCCTCAATCTGGTGCTTCATACGCAGACTTCAAAATAGTGGAGAAGTCTTGTTAAAATAAATATGTATGGTTATAAGACCCTCAGTAGGTAAAGGTATATAAAAACATAAAAGTTCTGGCCTTTTCAACATATAACTTCAGCTCCCGGGCCACCTAGGGCTTTAGGGCATAAAACAAGGCAGCTTCTCCTCTTAGCAGCTTCTAGTGGGCACTGGGAATAAGGCTGAAGCTTCGTGTCGTGCACAGGAAGGAAATATTCGCGCACATGGATGGCGTGTAAGTCAAACGTGGCGCGAGAACCCCGTAGACTATATGCTGCAGGAAGACAAGTCTCGTAAATATATAAAATTCAGGGATATCCACTACAGGTTACGTAATGTAGTTTAGTCTTTTGATTGGATTATGTGATATATTGTTCACGTCCGTTATTACTTTCCTTTTGTCGATTTTGATTCCCACGTTGCCTTTCTTTTATTTTTACTCTATTGAAAAGAAACATGAAGGAAACTATGAATAAAAATGACATGAAGAAGAAAAAGGAGATGAAAGAGAGAAAAAAAAGAACTGAACAACAACAAGAAACAAAGAAACAAAAACTGATGTTAAAAAGATACAAAACGAAAAAAACAAAACAATGACAGAGTTTCTTCATTTAAACAAACTAACAACGATAATAATAACGGTTTATCTTTCATCTGAACAAAAACTGAAATAAAGACGAAAATGACATAATGTAAAAAAAACAAATAAAGAAAGAAAGAAAAAAAAAAGTAATCTGTGTCTTTTCTCAAACATTATAAACAGTATAAATGAGGCACGGTCTTATTCATTTCCGTTTTTTAATGTTGCAATTTGTTTGTTTTTTAATCACCTTCATCTCCTTTCATGTTATTATTTTTCTCCTCCGTTTATTTTTATCATCATTTTCATTACTATGATTGTCATTATTATTATTATCATTAATATTATTATTATCATTATTGAATTATCATTATTATCATCCTTATCATTGTTATCATTAATATTATTATCATTCTTATCTCCATCCTTTTCTATCATAAATATTACCACCATATTGGTCATCATCCTTTTCATTATCGATATCATTGTTATTAAGATCATTATCATTGTTATTAGTATCATTATCATTGTTAATATCATAATTGATATTATCATTATCATCATTATCATTATCATGATGATTGTCATTATTATCATTACTGTCATCATTACTATTATTATTATCATTATTACTTTTATCGTTATTATTATATTTACTATCATCATCTACATCATTAAAAGCGCGGGAAATCTAATATCTAAAAGTGCCAAACATTTGGATTAGAATAGACATTAATTCACATAATCTATTATAGATTTTATTCAATATACATGTATTTTGATTACGCCTTTTAAAATTTTGATTATAATCTCATCAGATAGATTATATCAATTGTACATCAACAAAAAAAAATGAAAATTCAAGTATATCTTTGAAACATCATGATATTAACCATATAAACTCTGAAAGAAACAATGGATATATTAATTTAATTGATCAGCGAGATATTTCGAAAACAAATTTCAAAGAGAGATATAAGTAGTGTTCATCCTTCTCTCTCTCTCTCTCTCTCTCTCTCTCTCTCTCTCTCTCTCTCTCTCTCTCTCTCTCTCTCTCTCTCTCTCTCTCTCTCTCTCTCTCTCTCTCTCTCTTCTCTCTCTCTTCTCTCTCTCTCTCTCTCTCTCTCTCTCTCTCTCTCTCTCTCTCTCTCTCTCTCTCTCTCTCTCTCTCTCTCTCTCTCTCTCTCTCTCTCTCTCTCTCTGATTTTTTGTTATTATTTTTTGTTTATCTAATTTTCTTTGTTACTCTTATGGTGTTAGCGTCGTAATGCCCAAATAAAATAAATATTTTTTTATATCGTTCTAATGTTCTGTGGAGATTATTATCTTCTGTTTTATTATATTGTAGGATATTTGAGTTTTTTTATGATGATGATGATGAGGGGGGTGGTGATGATAACGATGATGATGATGATGGGGATGATGATGATGATAAGGAGGAGGAGGAGGGTAATGATGGGGGTGATGGTGGTGATAATGATGATAATGATGATGGGGAGGAGGAAGAGGAGGATGGTGATGATGAGGAAGAGGAGTAGGAGGAGGATGGTGATGGTGGTGATGATGAGAAGGAGGATGGTGATGACAATCATAATGAAGAAGAGGATGGTAACGATGGTGATGAGGGTGATAATGATGATTATAGTGATGATGGGGAGGAGGCGGAGGATGGTGATAGTGGAGATGATAATGAGAAGAACGAGGAGGAAGTGGATGCTCATGTCTCTCGTATCGCCAGCAATGATAGGATATCGTCCTTATGTATCATAGGAGAATATTCGTTACAGAAGTCCGTCTTATTATGTATATCTACTTCATTACCCGACATTTTTTTTTTTTTTTCCTTCTTTTTCAAAATTTAACAATTCACACTCCATATATATTGTATGCTTGTAACGTTATCTAAGTACAAAATAAGTTTCATTTAATTAATAATATTCAAACAAAAATTTCACCTTAGGTATGTAGGTCTACTTTTTTCTTACCATCCTTTGGTATGCTATGAAATAATATCATAATGTAATAGGTTTATGAGTATTGGATATATCATTCATACTTTAAATATCTTCTTATATACTTCTGCTGTATGTTTGTATGGCAGAAGTAGCAGAAATGTATATACCAAAATAAGTTATTATACAGTAGATTACATGAGGAGTTATATACAAGATTTAAAAAGTCTCTTATGTAATATGGTAAACATATGACCATATCGTAGATTAAACGTACTTGGGAATTACTACATCAAAAGAAGTTATTTTTTTATTTCACTTTATTTTATGTATTTATGAATATTTTTTCCTGAGAGGTTTTCAAGGTTAGTCGTCCTGTGTAAACGGTTGTTGTTTTTTTTGTTTTTCTCTGTGTGTGCTTCCGGTATACTCTCTCTCTCTCTATTTCTCTTTCTCTTTAACGCTCTCTCACTTTTTTCTCTCTCGCTTTCTCTCTCTCTTTATTTCTCTTTCGCTGTCTCTCTCTCTCTCTCTTTATTTCTCTTTCGCTGTCTCTCTCTCTCTCTCTTTATTTCTCTTTCGCTTTCTCTCTCTCTCTCTCTTCCTTCCTTCCTCCTTTCCTTCCTCCTCTCTCTCTCTCTCTCTCTCTCTCTCTCTCTCTCTCTCTCTCTCTCTCTCTCTCTCTCTCTCTCTCTCTCTCTCCTCTCTCTCTCTCTCTCTCTCTCTCTCTCTCTCTCTCTCTTCTCTCTCTTCTCTCTCTCTTTCTCTCTCTCTTTCCTCTCTCTCTCTCTCTTTTCTCTCTCTCTCTCTCCTCTCTCTCTCTCTCTCTCTCTCTCTCTCTCTCTCTCTCTCTCTCTCTCTCTCTCTCTCTCTCTCTTCTCTCTCTCTCTTCTCTCTCTCTCTCTCTCCTCTTCTCTCTCTCTCTCTCTCTCTCTCTCTCTCTCTCTCTCTCTCTCTCTCTCTCTCTCTCTCTCTCTCTCTCTCTCTCTCTCTCTCTCTCTCTCTCTCTCTCTCTTCTCTTCCTCTCTCTCTTTCTCTTTCCTTCTCTCTCTCTCTCTCTCTCTCTCTCTCTCTCTCTCTCTCTCTCTCTCTCTCTCTCTCTCTCTCTCTCTCTCTCTCTCTCTCTCTCTCTCTCTCTCTCTCTCTCTCTCTCTCTCTCTCTCTCGTTCTCTCTATCTCTATTTTTTATTTGTCTTCCTCCTTCTTTTTATCCTTCTCTTTTTCTTTCTCTTTTGTAATAACTCAAATCAATTTCTTCCCTCTTTTTTGCAACCTATCTTTATGAACCTGATTATGATTAAGATTGGCTCCTTAATTTTCAGAATCTATTCAGAAGTCGAATCATTCATGTCTCCCCTTCGGCCTACCCCCCCACCCCCTTAGTCACCCCTCCTTCCCCACAATAACATCCTAACGAGTAATTCATAATCATCTAGAAATTATGTTTATTTTGCTCGCTATGGTTGAGTTTAGTATCAAATGGCTTACATATATATTTTTTTCTTTCTCTCTCTTTTTCTCCCCCCCCCCCCCTCTCTCTCTCTCTCTCTCTTACTCTCTCTCTCTCTCTTTCCCTTTCTTTCTATCTCTCTCTCTCGCTCTCTCTCTCTCACTCTCACTCTCTCACTCTCTCTCTCTCTCTCGCTCTCTTTTTCTCTTTCTCTCTCTTTTACTCTTTCTGTGTGTGTGTGTGTGTATTATATATATTATATATATATATATATATATATATATATATATAATATGTATATATATATATATATGTGTATATATATATATATATATATATAATTTAATAATATATATATATATATATATATATATATATATATATATATATATATATATATGTTCATTTATACATATGTGTGTATATACATATATTTTTTTTTATATTTCTTTCTTTCTTCGTTTTCAAAGTTTATCAAATCGTCCTCTTATTCCTCCTTCGTTTCTTCATTCCCTTTTATTTCGTCCCTTATTTTCTTTTTCTTTTTGTTTTTTCATCTGACTTACTTTGTTATAAGCTTTATTCTGTCCCCCTTTTTTCCTCTTTCTCCTCCTCCTTAACTTCTTTCTTTTCTTCTTCTTCTTCCTCTCATTCTTCTTCTTCTATGTCCTTTTCTTCTGCCTCTTATTCTTTTACTTTTTCTTTACTTCTTTTTCTTTCTCTCCTTCTTCATCTTCATCCTCTCCTACTTCTCCCTTCTCTTCTTCTTCCCCTTCCTTCTCCTTCGTTCCATCATTCTTTCCTTCTTACTTATTCTCTCCTTCTCTCTTTTAAAGAATAGTGTAACGATTCTTAAGGTGAATGGAAACTAATGGCTTGAGTTGAATGTATTTCTCTTCATTCAAAATCTAACCTGAATGAAGAACTACAGTTAACTATACTATAACACTATACCTGCATAGGATATCAAGGGAATGGAGAACTTTGGTTTAGTTTCCTTAGAAAGGCTTCATAGTGAATACTATTGTGGGTAAATGATAATAGTAATGATATTGATGATGATAATGAAATAATGGTAATAATGATAATGATTATGGTAATGATAATAGTAATGATGTCAATAATAATGATAATAATTATTATAGAAATATTATCAACAATAATGATAATAGTAACGATAATGATGATGAATATAATAATGATATTGACGATAATACTGAAGTAATAATTATAACATTGATGATATTGATATTGATAATAATGATAATGATAATATAAGAATAAATCAAAAACGTTAGCTCAGTGTTATTCATCTCCCCACGACCATTCCCAACAAATCAAAAAAAAAATCCATTCATAAGCTCAACAAATCTGATGATTCAATGGAACAAGAGGAAAACTTTGTGAAAAAAAATTGAAACAATTCGTAAAAAAAATAACAATAAACAAACAAATACAAAAATAAAAACACATATGAGAAAATGGGCAACTCATACGCAGTTCACCGGAGATGCCAGCTATTTCTAGAATAGGTTATTTTCTCACTGTGAGTTTTGTCTTTATATCATTC
>NW_028234440.1:8907180-8909680 GCF_977035675.1 Penaeus japonicus
AAGAACTATTTAGAATAGAGGAAAATAGGGACACAATGGCAGAAAATGTATATGCACCCATATCAGACAAACTGGAAAAAGAGGAAATGAGCCATATCGGTGACCAAAAAATCAGCACACCCAAATAGTGTGAAAATGAATATTAAATGACTTCAAGATTTAATGCTTGAGGAAGATACAGGTATTGAAAGATGAAATTCATTAATTAAAACAAGAGCAAAAAGAAAAACCTAAAGAAAAAAAGGTAACTCAGGCTGCTGAATTGGAAACAGAAAAGGCTATACAAGACACTAAAAATGTGAAAGTAAAGCAAAAGAAACAAAAAAATCCAAAAGGTGAGCCAAGTATAGTAAATCAGGAAGAAGAAAAAAATCTGTTTTCTGAAATAGTAAGGCAAAAATCGGATAAACAGGTCAAGAATATTCTAGACAATGATATTTCAGACACTGAACAACCAAATAAAAGATGATGAGGCTGTCTGGAAGGTTGTCGGCGACAAAAAGAAGCAACCAAAACCAAAACTACCTACAAAAGAAAAGTCAGAGAAGAAAAATGAAGATACATTAATATACATTTATATACAATCTAGAAGAAAAAGAAGAAAATGATCCTGAAATCAGGAAAACAAGTGATGTGAAAATGATTAATGATATCATAACAAAATTGAACCTCAATGAAATTATCAAAGTTGAGAGTGCCTTTAAAGAAGGCAAATATTTAAAGGAGGCTTTGAGACCAAGGCCAATTAAGGTCAAATTAGAAAATGAAAAACAGAAGTGGAAACTGATTGGAAAGAACATGAAATTAAAGGAAATTGACGAATATAAAGAAGCATGGATATCACCGGACTTGAGCTATGAAAAAAGGCAAAGTCAAAAAACTTTGATAAATAAACAGAGAAAACAGAGAAAAAGACGGAGCAGGAAAACACTGGTATAGCACCAGCAACTATCTAACAACAATAGGTAATGTAGACACGCAAAGAAATAATCTATTTGAGACTCATATTGCTAAATATACAGGGATTATATCCAAAAAGTAAACAGACAAAACCTACATATCTATAGGACATGGCAAGGATCAACAATTATTCAATGATACCTTAACCAAATCATCAATATTCCAACAAGGGAAGAAAATATACTGGACCTTGTTTTTATTAGTATAGGGGAAGATGTACACAACATATCATCAACTTATACAGCTCAATCAGACCACAAAATAATTGAAATCAAAATGAAATAAAACACACTAGAAAAGTCACTAAAAGATATTGACGTCCTCTTAACACCAAATGATATACTAAAGAAGCTTTATAATGCATGTAAAGATGTTTGTAGAATGTTTGTGCCCCCAAACACCAACAGAAACAAGAATATTATACCAAGAGATCGAAGGATAATGTTAAGAAACAAGAAAATTAGGTTAACAAATTGAAAAAAACAACAGATCAGATCAAGAGAGAAAGGATCAAAGCAGAGATAAGGCTATTAGAAGATAGATTAAAACTGTCTATAAGTAACCAAAAAGCAGCCAAAGAAAAAAGAGCTGTGGAAGCTATAAAACAGAATGCAAAATATTTTTTTTTTCTCTTATGCAAACAACAGGTTAAAGAGGAGAACAGAAATTGGGCCTCTTAAGAATAATGGTGCATTGGTAACTGATTCAAAGGAAATGGCTGAATTACTCATATTACAACATGAAGAAGTCTATAGTGTCCCAAGAATAGAAAAATTAATATCAGACTCACAACAACATTTTAATATTATTAGTAACGAAGATGAATGTCTCACTGACTTCATATTCAATGAAAAAGATATTCTTGAAGCAGTAAATGAAATCTCAACAAACTCAGCAGCTGGGCCAGATGAAATCCCAGCAATCTTTTTAAAATACTGCAAAGAAATCATAGCAAAGCCACTGGTAACTTTGTGGAGGAAATCTTTGGACATAGGGATTATCCCCAGCTTATTGAAAGAGGGTATTATAATTCCAATATATAAAGGTGGAAACAAAGGTCAGGCCAAAAAGTATAGACCAGTAGCAATAACATCTCATATAATAAAAATATTTGAAAGGGTAGTGAGGAAAAAAATTGTTCAGTTTTTAGACAAAGAAAACAAGATAAACCCCGGGCAACATGGATTCAGAAGTGGTAGATCTTTATCACAGATCCTGACACACTTCGAACACATACTAAGGGACCTAACTGAAAATTGAGAAGTTTATGTAATATACCTAGACTTTCCAAAAACTTTTGACAAAGTAGATCACGGCATTCTGCTACATAAGATTAAAGACCTTGGAGTCGGCGGGAAAGTTGGAAGATGGATTTACAACTTCCTAATAAATCGTAAACAAAAAGTACAAATTAATGGGCTTTGCTCGAATGAAACGATTATTATGAGTGGGGTGCCACAAGGGTCCGTTCTTGGGCCCTTGTTATTCCTTGTTATGATTGGTGACATTGATAATGGTGTGAAACACTCGAGAGTAACAT
>NW_028234440.1:8947180-8949680 GCF_977035675.1 Penaeus japonicus
AAAAGGTCACAGTGTATCTACATATATATTTCTTTCCCTTAAAGGTCATAGTGTATCTCTATATATCCTTCTTTCCCTTAATGGTCATAGTGTATCTCTATATATCCTTCTTTCTCTTAAAGGTCACAGTGTATCTACATATATCTTTCTTTCCCTAAAAGGTCACAGTGTATCTACATATATCCTTCTTTCCCTTAAGGTCATAGTGTATCACACATATCTTTCTTTCCCTTAAAGGTCATAGTGTATCTCTATGTATCCTTCTTTCCCTTAAGGTCATAGTGTATCACACATATCTTTCTTTCCCTTAAAGGTCATAGTGTATCTCTATATATCCTTCTTTCCCTTAAAGGTCATAGTGTATCACACATATCTTTCTTTCCCTTAAAGGTCACAGTGTATCTACATATATCTTTCTTTCCCTAAAAGGTCACAGTGTATCTACATATATCTTTCTTTCCCTTAAGGTCATAGTGTATCACACATATCTTTCTTTCCCTTAAAGGTCATACTGTATCTCTATATATCCTTCTTTCCCTTAAAGGTCGTAGTGTATCTACATATATCTTTCTTTCCCTTAAGGTCATAGTGTATCACACATATCTTTCTTTCCCTTAAAGGTCACAGTGTATCTACATATATCTTTCTTTCCCTTAAAGGTCACAGTGTATCTACATATATCTTTCTTTCCCTTAAGGTCATAGTGTATCACACATATCTTTCTTTCCCTTAAAGGTCACAGTGTATCTACATATATCTTTCTTTCCCTTAAGGTCATAGTGTATCACACATATCTTTCTTTCCCTTAAAGGTCACAGTGTATCTACATATATCTTTCTTTCCCTTAAAGGTCACAGTGTATCTACATATATCTTTCTTTCCCTTAAGGTCATAGTGTATCACACATATCTTTCTTTCCCTTAAAGGTCACAGTGTATCTACATATATCTTTCTTTCCCTTAAAGGTCATAGTGTATCTACATATATCTTTCTTTCCCTTAAAGGTCACAGTGTATCTACATATATCTTTCTTTCCCTTAAAGGTCATAGTGTATCTACATATATCTTTCTTTCCCTTAAAGGTCATAGTGTATCACACATATCTTTCTTTCCCTTAAAGGTCACAGTGTATCTACATATATCTTTCTTTCCCTTAAAGGTCATAGTGTATCTACATATATCTTTCTTTCCCTTAAAGGTCACAGTGTATCTACATATATCTTTCTTTCCCTTAAGGTCATAGTGTATCACACATATCTTTCTTTCCCTTAAAGGTCATAGTGTATCACACATATCTTTCTTTCCCTTAAAGGTCACAGTGTATCTACATATATCTTTCTTTCCCTTAAAGGTCACAGTGTATCTACATATATCTTTCTTTCCCTTAAAGGTCACAGTGTATCTACATATATCTTTCTTTCCCTTAAAGGTCACTGTATCTACATATATCTTTCTTTCCCTTAAGGTCATAGTGTATCACACATATCTTTCTTTCCCTTAAAGGTCACAGTGTATCTACATATATCTTTCTTTCCCTTAAAGGTCATAGTGTATCACACATATCTTTCTTTCCCTTAAAGGTCATAGTGTATCACACATATCTTTCTTTCCCTTAAGGTCATAGTGTATCACACATATCTTTCTTTCCCTTAAAGGTCATAGTGTATCACACATATCTTTCTTTCCCTTAAAGGTCATAGTGTATCTACATATATCTTTCTTTCCCTTAAAGGTCGTAGTGTATCTACATATATCTTTCTTTCCCTAAAAGGTCACAGTGTATCTACATATATATTTCTTTCCCTAAAAGGTCATAGTGTATCACATATCTTTCTTTCCCTTAAAGGTCATAGTGTATCTCTATATATCCTTCTTTCTCTTAAAGGTCACAGGGTATCTACATATATCTTTCTTTCCCTTAAAGGTCATAGTGTATCACACATATCTTTCTTTCCCTTAAAGGTCACAGTGTATCTACATATATCTTTCTTTCCCTAAAAGGTCATAGTGTATCACACATATCTTTCTTTCCCTTAAAGGTCATAGTGTATCACACATATCTTTCTTTCCCTTAAAGGTCACAGTGTATCTACATATATCTTTCTTTCCCTTAAGGTCATAGTGTATCACACATATCTTTCTTTCCCTTAAAGGTCATAGTGTATCACACATATCTTTCTTTCCCTTAAAGGTCACAGTGTATCTACATATATCTTTCTTTCCCTTAAAGGTCATAGTGTATCACACATATCTTTCTTTCCCTTAAAGGTCACAGTGTATCTACATATATCTTTCTTTCCCTTAAAGGTCACAGTGTATCTACATATATCTTTCTTTCCCTTAAAGGTCACAGTGTATCTACATATATCTTTCTTTCCCTTAAAGGTCACAGTGTATCTACATATATCTTTCTTTCCCTTAAAGGTCATAGTGTATCACACATATCTTTCTTTCCCTTAAAGGTCACAGTGTATCTACATATATCTTTCTTTCCCTTAAA
>NW_028234440.1:8952180-8954680 GCF_977035675.1 Penaeus japonicus
GTGTGTGTGTGTGTGTGTGTACATATATACGTATGTATATATATATATATATATATATATATATATATATATATATATATATATATGTATGTGTGTGTGTGTGTGTGTTTGTGTGTATACATATATACATATATATATGTATATATATATATATATATATATATATATATATATATATATATATGTATGTATGTATGTATATATATATATATATATATATATATATATATATATATATATATATATTTCCATTTTCTCTTCATAATAAACATTTTCAATTACTCACGCGTGTTTCATTAAAACACAGTTTTCAATTAAACACTTTAATTACGATGAGTGAACTTTCACGAGTTCTCAGAAAAGGTACCTTCATCAGTCCCATCACCTAATCAACTGATAATGAGGTTATTATGAGTGATAAGCAATATTAACGAATAACAATTATGGCGTCTGGTCCACATCGTAGTTATGAGCGATGGTTCATGATGTGCCTTTAAAGAAGGTATTATGATCTTGATGTAATTATGTTTCCAGGCGATGGCAGGTGATCTGGAAAGGATTTGGTGGAGAATTGAGAGGGAAATGCAATTGCAGCTGTCAAAGAGTGGATGTTTTTTTGCATTTTTTTTCAATTTGGGAATGGGGGTGTAATTCATTGGAAGTGCTAGTTTAAGGATGGGGGAATTGGAAACAGAAAGAGAGAGAGAGAGAGCGAGTATCATAAACATACAAACAGATAGACATACAGAAAGACAGACAGGCAGACGGACAAGCGCAGAGGAAGAGAGAAGGAGAAAGTTACAAAAAGAAAAAAGGAAAAAAAAAGAGAGAGAGAGACTGTGTGACCAGAGGGAAATGGAGCATGGAGGTCGAACGGCCATCAAGCGTCATCAAACGTCAAGTTGATTGGACTTCTACCCTGGCTGGTGATGAGAATAGTGATGCAGAGGCGGTGGCTGCCTTGCATATATACTCCTCCAACATAGAGACGGCCCTCATAGCACTTACGCCGCTTATATGTAGGGACTTGGTGTGGGTGCAGGAGTATAAAATAGCATGGGAGAAATAAAGAACAGAATGCTTAAAAAAGACTCAAAACTTGAAAACTAGAATAATAAACAAATACAAAGTCAAATCACCTTCGTAAAAAGAAAAAGAAAAAGAAAAAAAAACAGGAAGGAAATCCAAAGAGCAAAACTTGGAGGATATCAATCATTTGTAGTCATGGTTAAGGACAAGAATGAGGAATCAGGACAAAACTGGATTCCAGGCCTTGATGAACCAGATGGAACCAAAGCTATTTCTGGCCAGGATAAAACCGAAGCCCTGACTGACATCTTCGATTACATTGATATCAGTACTGAAAGAATTAGGCAAGTTATTAAAATCAACCATTGAAAAGAAAGTAACTGGATCTGACGATGTTAACTCGTCACATCTTAAACAAACTCTCTACAACGCTTGCACGTATTCTTTGCAACTGCTTAGCGACAGGGAAGTGGCCAGCATTAAGGAAGGAAAGATCAAAGAAGTCGAAATCTACGTCTATCAACTTTCGATTAATGTCACTCGTTTAATGCCTCAGCAAACTGAAATCCTTCTTCCCAATTCCGGAATAGGGAAGACCTGATCAGCTTCTGACATCTTCCTCTAGGCTCTCAACATTACTCATTGCACTATACATTGTAAATTGCATGTTGCACAAGGGACTTCTCTATCAAGAATTATGGTTCTTGGTACTCTGGGAGCGTCAACTGGACTTAATTTTAATCTATCTAACTGAGAGATCACTCAAGGTTTTAGTTAATGTCATAATGCCAAGCATCTTTAGCTACACAATTATGCCCTTTTTGCCACTGGGTTCTGCTCTTAGTCCCATCTTGAGGAATATATACACAAGAGATCAAATAGTTGCGAATTGAGCCACACTTTCGACAGAGCTAGGAGAGTAACAGCAATTAGTGAAATACATTACTCTCTCTCATTCAATGCATCCTGGGAAAAAACGGTAGCAAGTCAAATTCGCACCAGAGAAAACAAGGATGTTTCATACAAGATAAGATAAAAAAATTGATAGTAATCCATCAGAAAAGTTTCAATATTTTGAGTATAGAATTTGACTCGACACATTCGTTCGAATCGCAAACCAAGGAGATGACCCTTAACGTCATTGAGAAGACTGAACATCTGGACGAAAAAGCAACTAAAAACTTCATATGTTTCATACTCTCTCGATCATGGAGTCCTCATCCCCGTTCAAGGACGCCAATCCCTTCGTCACCTTTACCCATCTTACCAAAAGGAAGAAAGAAGATTTTATTTAAAAAAAAAAAAAAAAAAAAAAAAAATCTTGCAAGGAATAACTCTAAGCTCCTCTTGGATTCCCTACAGTATTGCCGAAGAGTTGCGTCACTTAACTATCACACAAGACCCAAGTGCAGTGTGTGTCACGTTCTGAAGGAGCGGATCAAATGACCGTTCAGCAAAAGCCTACTGGAAA
>NW_028234440.1:8977180-8984680 GCF_977035675.1 Penaeus japonicus
TTTTTCTATCTAGTATAAATTTTTGATATCATGTTTCATATTTTTTCCGATCGAGCCATCGCATTTGTTTTGTTACTTTGTATTTTTATCATCCATCTTTCAAAATTTACGTTTTTCGATATGCGTGATACATATAAATATCATATATACAATATAAAACATATCTACATATTCTGTTAATAGATCCGATAGTGTACAAATGAATATAACCGTAGTAACCATAGCAACACTTACCATCAACAATTTGTTTGTTTGCTTTCCAGGGCTGTATGGCCATCTTTACTCAAATGGGCGAGGGAATGGCTGAACCCGCTCTTTGGTCTCAACAACTCTTTTTAGCTCTTGGTGAGTGTTGTCGACTTCACTCTCAATGACGAACTTTCACTCCCATTTAGGTCTAATCCCTACTTCGTTTGCCCTTTCTCTCTTCCTCCTGGCTTTGCTCTCTCTCTATCTATCTATCTATCTATATCTATATCTATCTCTCTACCTATCTATCTATCTTTCACTCACTCTCTCTCTGTCATTCCCTTTCTTCTTCTCCTCTCTGTTTCTATCTCTCACTTACTCTCTCACTCATCCTATCTCTCACTCTCTGTCTTTCTCCCCCCTCTCTCTCTCTCTCTCTCTCTCTCTCTCTCTCTCTCTCTCTCTCTCTCTCTCTCTCTCTCTCTCTCTCTCTCTCTCTCTCTCTTAACCCCCTCCCCTCTCCCTCTCTCTCTCTCTTAACCTCCCCTCTCTTTCTCTCTCTCTCTCTTAACCTCCTTTCTCTCTTTCTCTCTCAACCTACCCCCCCCCCTCCATCTCTCTCTCTCTCTCTCTCTCTATATATATATATATATATATATATATATATATATATATATATATATATATATTGCACGCTCTCTCTCTCTCTCTTAACCTCCACTCTCTCTTAACCTTCCCCCTCTCTCACCCTTCCCTCTCTAATTCTCCTTCCTTCTTTCAGGCATAGTCCTACTAGGAGTCCTGGCTGTGCTGGGCGTCACCTCGCTTCCTTCAGTCTCTGCAGGATTCACGTGGAAGGAGTTCACTTTCCTACAGCGTTATTTAGGATGGCTCTCGGTCCTTCTGGTCACCGGTCACGCCTTCTTCAAGGGATACAGGAAGCTACTCGTACCGCGTTTCGAGTGCGTCGTTCTGCCGTCCGAAACACAGGTTCGAGAAACGAGATAGTAGTGTTCTTACTATTCGTAGGGGTGACTGATCAATTAGTGAATTGGTTGTTATTGATCACTAGTTAGGTGATCGATTAATGAGTGAAGGATTCGTTTGATTGGATGGATATATGGTAGATTGAATAGCCGTCCAAAACACAGGTTAGAGAATCGAGACAGTAGTGTTCTTATTTGAATGGATTGGTGACTATGCTAGGTTATCGATTGATGGATTAACGATTCGTTTGATTGGACGAATAAATGATAAATTTAATAGCAAAGGAATACTAGATACATTCCGTTAATCGATTGTGAATTGAATTGTCATATATTCTGCCGTCCGAAATGCAGGTTTATTAATCGGGGGGGGGGGTTAATTAATTATTGAAAGGATTGGAAGCTAAGTTGAATGGTTAATTACTGAATTAATTATTCATTTGGTTAATTAATAGATGGTAAATTGAATAGGGAACCAATATATATCAGTCGGTCTTTTTGTTAATATTTTTGTTGTTAATATTTTGAGATGAATGATTGATTGGACAGATGTTTGGAGGATTGAACAGAAAAAGTATTTTATATATCTGTCTCTGTATCGTTGGGCTCGTATAAGAGTGACTTAAAATGTTCGTTTGAAAGAGATTACGTATCTACTATATATAGCATGTAACAGCTTGTCGTCTATGTCCGTACCCAAGTCAGTGCTCTTACCCTTTACTTGCTTACAAGTAGTTCACTTGTATATCACCAATAGTAGCATGGAATCCGTCTAAAGATGGAATTTCTAATTCAAAAAGGTCTTTGACTGGGTCGTATAGATCTTCTGGCTTTAATCCTACTCACGTGGGGTGGCCGGTGTGGATCTTGTACCTTCCTCCTTCAACCCTTTTGCGGTCAGATCCTCCTTCACACAGTCCTTCTGTCTCCTCTTTGGTCTTCCCCTTCTTCTCTGCCCAACCGCCTCCTTCCCCTCACTCTCCTCAACCACCTCAACCTGGCCTCTCTCAACTTCTCTCTCAACTCTCCCACTGCCACTCTTTCTCTCCCCCTTTCGTTCCTAATCCTGTCCTTCAACGTCAGTCCAAGAGATCGTCTCTGCATCTTTGTCTCTGCTACTTGCATCTTCTCCTCCTGTTTCCTAGTCCCCGCCACTGCTTCCATCTCCTACATCATCGCAGGTCTCGCCATGGTCTTGTACATTCTTCTATTCACCATCTCTGGTACTCTTCCGTCGCACGTCAGTCCTGTGATCATCTTCCGCGCTCCCCATCCTGCTTGTATTCTTTTAGCTACCTCCTTCTCTGACCCTCCATCTGCCTTCACCGTTGACCTCAAATACTTGAACTCTTCTATTCCTCTAACCATTTCTCCTTGCATAAGCATCACTGCCCCTTCCTTCCGTTCTTCCGCGTTTGCTACTACCCTCAAGTATTCCGGCCTCTCTCTGCTAACTCTCTCATGCCTCTATCCTCCATCGCTTCCCAACACCGCTCCACCCTTTCCTCTGCCTCCTCTCTCATCCTTGCAATAACAATCACATCATCCGCAAACAACACATCCCATGATGCCTCTCTTTGCATCTCCCTTGTCATACAATCCATGAAGATGGCAAATAAAAGTGGACTCAATGCCGAACCCTGATGTAAACCAGCTGTGACCTCAAAATCCTCAGTTACACTTGCTGCGCATCTTACTCTCGTTTTACTCCTCTCATACATATCCTTGATGTGCCGGATATGTTTTTCCTCCTCATCCTTCAGCTTCGGACAGTGCCAGACCTCCTGCCTCAGTATCCTGCCATAAGCCTTTTCCAGATCAATAGAGACACTGTGCAGGTCCTTCTGTCCTTCTCTGTATTTCCCTATAAGCTGTCTTAAAGAGTATAGATACAACGCATTAAATCTTATCACAAAACGGGTGGGGAAGGGATAGCAAAACCATAGATCAAAAACTTTGCTTATGGCTAAATTCGCATTCACCATTCACTGTAATCGAAAATGTTAGCAGAACATAAGAATACAGTGACTTTGGCATAAAATCGGGTTCACCAGCTGTATGGCTAACATAGGCCTGTAGAATGCAAGTAGAAGAAGAAAATGCCATTTTTATTAGAAGAAAATGCCATCTTTGTTAGAAGAAGAAAATACCATTATTATTAGAAGAAGAAAATGCCATTTTCATTAGAAGAAAATACCATTTTTATTAGAAGAAGGAAATACCATTTTTGTTACAAAAATTCACGTTCACCGCGTCTATAATTGACACAATCAAAGCCGAGTCAAAATCCATGCTTGTCATCAAATTCAAACCACACATAATACAATCGACGCGATCTACGGAACACGAAAATTTTGGACAACTATGCTTGTTATAAAATCGTCATTCGCCAGCCGTTTAATGAAAGGAAAAAGTGAGAACTTGGCGGATCGTAATTGGCTGTATATACACGAAACCCCCGACTAATGGTGCTCAGGTATCCTACATTGTGGCCTGTCGTTAATGATCTCCTCGACATATTCCCTAATAAGATTAGGTGCCCCCACGCGGCAGAGTTTTTTTTTTTCTTTTTTTTCTTTCTTTTCTTTTCTTTTTTTTTCTTCTTCTTTTTTGCAGTGCGTTTTATTTCTTTCTCTCTATCTATCTATCTATCTCCCTCTCTCTCTCAATCTATCTATCTATCTATCTCCCTCTCTCTCTATCTATCTCTCTATATATCTATCTATCTCCCTCTCTCTCTCTCTCTCTCTCTCTCTCTCTCTCTCTCTCTCTCTCTCTCTCTCTCCTTCTTTCCTGCTCCTCCCTCTTACCATCAATCTATTTCGTTATCATTCTCATTATCTTAATACTTCCCCAACCTTGAAAAAAAAAAAAATAAAGATTAAGTCTTGCTTCCGGAATTTTTTTTTTTTTTTTCTTTTCTTTTTTTTTTAATGTAGTGATAGCGACAGTACTACTTGTGATAATGTCAGTTTGTTTAGAATAATGATGACGGTAATAATAACAATCTCTATAATGTTGATGATTATTACAAAGATAATACTAATGATAATAATGGAAATAGGATTAATGTGACAATAATGCCACTTATGGTCATCATAATAATTATAATAGACTAATAGGATACAAGAATAAGATAATAATAGTAATAACTATATGCATAATGAAAGTAAGATTTAGGATATTATCATCAAAAACTTAATAATGGTGTTGATAGTGATTTACAGGAAAACAACAATAAAGATGATAATGATGATAATATCAGTATTATCATTACTATTATCACCATCATCTTTATCGTCATTGATAATATTCAATTAAAAATAACGATACTGACCTGAGAGCAAAGTAATTTTCAAATACCTTTCCAATGCCTTTTATGATCTTGGAATCATTTTAGCCATAAAGTTTATATTTTTCTGTATCATTTAGTGATGTGTGTTTTCGTAAATACTAGTTATCGTCTTTCTTCTATTGCCATTACTGTAAAATCACATATAACCTAAATCCTCTGGAACCAAATTACTTGATACCATGAGCTAGACACTGTGATAAAATTGCAACCATTTCTAGGCATAAAAATGCAGGAATTCTAGACACAGAGAAAATACATTCTAGTTTTTTTTGTTTTTTTTTTTTTTTTTTTTTACCAGGCACACATAAAATATGCAGTAATTCTAAACACACAAAATTTTCAATGATTCTAAAATACACTCAATAATGCCCTAATTAAAAAAAAAAAAAATATATATATATATATATATATGTATATATATATATATATTGTATATATATAATATATATATATATATATATATATATATATATATTCCAAATACACAAAAATACAGTAATTCTAATCACACAAAAGATACAAGAAGTCCCAGCAATAAAAGAACAGTAATTCCAACCAGACACAATGTAATAATTCCCCTTATACAAAAAAAAAAATGCAGTGATGCCAAACACCTGCAGGGGAAACTCATCCTTTGTTTTTCCTTTTCAGATTATCATCGTGTTGTGTTTCCTCACCATCCTTCTCAAACTTCCTCTTCTCATTCCCTGCGTTCACTCACACCTCATGAAAGTCAGGAGAGGGTATGAGAGAGGCCCCAGAGGTTCTCCTGCTTAATTCTGAATAGCAATGGTGGACCTACTTACCTTCTTTGTACTGCTGGGTAGCAAGAAATCTTTTTTTTTTTTTTTTTTTTTTTAGAAAGATGACTCAAAATGGGGTTATTTTTTACTCTTATGGGAGAATCAGATGGGAAGGTGTTAAGCCTTCGATGAGAACACAAAAAGGACTTGTGAGTGTGCTATCATATAACCACCTATACTAACAACGGACAAGCAGGCAGGTAAGGTTCTTAAACTAGAGCAGTGGCCATTGTGGTACTTTTACTTAAAGTTTGAGCAATGGTCATTTTCCTATGACTTTGATGGGTGGTTAACTGTAGGTTCAAATAAATATGGAGCTTTCATCGTGATGAAACAGTCTGACTGTAGATGGTTAACTGTAATCTCAAATTTATATGGTATGTGTGTGATATAAGACTACAGATAGTTAACTGTAGATTCAAATTATTGTTATTACAGCCTGACTGTAGGTAGCTAACGGTACAGTAGGCTTAAAGCTTTTTTTTTTTGTATGATATCAGACGAACAGTCTAACTACAGATAGTTAACTGTAGATTCAAAGCAACATGAAGTTTTTACGTGATAAGAAACAGTCTGACTGTAGATAGTTAACTGTAAGTAAAGCCATGATCTGTATAACTGCATTTAGCTAAGTGCAAGATCAAATCCATTCTCTATTTAATCTCAAATAACAGTCTCACTACAGGAGGTGAACTGTAATCTGAAGTACTCATATGATACGTGGCTGCAGTCTAACACAAGTTAACTGCACACTATCTTCGCAACATTGGGATCTCTAAGGGCAGTTGAGCTCACGTAAGAGCTAACTGCTTGTACAAATTAGTTTTAAGGCATTTATGTTACAGTACAGAAAGAGATATAGAACAGCATCTCTGATTTTTATGTGGATATGTGCTATTCTGCGATCTAATATAGAAGTGTGTATTTCTCATTGCATGTGTTCTAACTGTGGATATGACATAAAGTGTATTTTTATCTAATATATTTTGAATAGCTATTGGTGTACACTCGTCTAGATATACAGTATATATATGTGTATCTAACAAAAGTATCCGGAACTTTTCTGTATAATATACTTATTTCAAGCGTATAATATGCGTTATATTATGCATATTAAGGGCGCAAATAAATAAAGTGTGTTATTGTACTGTACACCAGTGGTTCTCAACCTAGGGGTCGCGACCCCTCGGGGGGTCGCGAGATGCTTTTGGGGGGTCGCGAGATGATGTTAAAAAAAAAAAATAGTATTATGGTCGACTTTTGTTTTAAGGCTGTCAAAATAATTCTGCTCATAAATTTCAAACAAATAATAAACTGAATGTTTAAATTTCAGTACATAAAACTTTTTTTTTTCCTTTCATTATTATTTTACAGTAGCTACTTACGAACTGTTACGCAACCTCATAATCTTATTCTTTTTATAGTGATTCTATAGTAACATTTCATGATGTCTAGCTGTAGCTCGCATATTCCAAAACCTTATTCTCATTTCAGTTAATGTAAAACCAAAAAGTAATAAATGTGTATTTTAAATATTTATTTTATCTTATTTGTTGCGATTATGTTGTTATGATCCGGGGCATAGGCATGTACTGTGTGTGTGTGTGTGTGTGTGTGTGTGTGTGTGTGTGTGTGTGTGTGTGTGTGTGTGTGTGTGTCAGAAGCACTTCGGGGGAAGGCGGGGGTCACGAGTCTCTACCAATATTGTCTGGGGGGTCGCGGGCCAAAAAGGTTGAGAACCACTGCTGTACACCAATATAATACGTGTCATATCATTGTTTTCACTTTGAAATACACTTTAACTTCATAAAAAAGATAAAATTTGTCTCTGTACTGTACACTAATATTATAATACAATTTGGACAGCAGATATTGCGTTATGTTATTATCCTGAATTCGTTCCCTGTAGGTACTATATTGAAGTGTAAAGTATGTCTGTATGTATGCATGTTTTTTTTTTTTTTTTTTTTTTTGTCCGTATGCACCAAAGGAAGCCGGTCATCATAAACAAAATTAAGTCATATACCCAGGAACGGCATTCACGAAATGTCATAGAAATTTAATTTAATAAATTCAAAAGTAAACCAGCGTTAACTAAAAATAACATTTACATCGATAAGAACAATGAATTGCAAAAATAAACAAAATACATCATGCAATGACTCTG
>NW_028234440.1:8994680-8999680 GCF_977035675.1 Penaeus japonicus
AAATCCATCCTAGTTGCTTCTTTACCTACTTCTGTACAAGAGCAAGTTTGGGAACCCTGTGAAGATACTGATTTACTGAAGTTACCCGGCGAATTTGCCAAGTCTATCAGAGAAAAGGCTCCCGCAGTATCAGTCAATGCAGGCATTCCCACGACTAAGGCAAACACGACCACACAAGACAACACACCCTTGCGTAACACGAACAAGCACAAACAACCAAACGACAAACCACAACGCAACCCTAACCCGCGGTTCCACAACCATGACACGAAACCACAACAGTCAAGACAAACCTCCCCTCACAGATATAATACGGGACATAAGACTCGTTTTCCCCCGTCATCTAACTCACCTCATGTACCAAGACGTAAACAACCTTGTGTCACGAACTGGGCACCAGACAGAGATCAGTGTTTTAATTGTTGTGCGAAAGGTCACGGTGCCGACTCATGTTATTCGACACCGTACTGTCCTTATCATGGCACGCGCTCACACCCTTGGCCTCACTGCTCAGCGTTCCCTGACCAGGTGGATCAAACATACAAATTGCTCCAGCAACGCCAAGCAAACCGCCATTTTTTAGGGAAAAGCCAAAAACACCCAGACACGGCGACACTACAAGCACAATACCGGTAACACACCACATTGTCTCGACTAGTTGCATCCCTAATGATATCACTCAGCCGCCATTGCTTCCATCCATATTGAATGACAAGCCTGCATATTTCTTCTTAGACACCGGATCTTCTTGTTCTGTGGTCTCGTTGAATACCTTGCGGAATTTTGATTTATCATTAGAATTGCAACCGAGTCAAACCACCATTTGCGGGATAACAGGAGATAAGGTATCAGCTTTAGGCAGCAAAGTCCTTAACATTTCTCTTGGTAGTGAAATTTTTGCTCACAAGTTTGTCGTAGTAGAATCTAATTTTACCCCCGGACACCTCTTGTTGGGTCATGATTTCTTATACCGTACAGGTATTTCCCTCCATCCTCAGAGTAATAGCATTACTTTTAATGGTCAGAATTACCTATTAAGGACTCCCTCTTGCCTATGGACGCATGCCGACCCATTCACACCCGCAATGGCAATCTATGAAGTCACACATGACCATAGTCACACCATGTCTACACCTCACTTCCCATCCTCTCCTACCCACCACCCCCCTGCCCCTCCCACCCGCCCTCGCTTCACCTCTCCTCTCGCTGCGCGCGCACCCGCATCACGCAAACCTTCGCGCGCAAAACACGTTGACGACTGTGCGAAATCTTGGACCGCTAATGATAATGCTCCTAAGTTTATAGCTAGTGCTACCACTACTATCCCGGCATTTCATGATCTACTGATAGACGTTTCTTGTCCTTCGGCAAATGGTACCGCTTTGATATTACCTGATAATATACGAGTAAAAGGTTGTGCAACATTACCTTCCTTGTATAATATCACTAATAATAGATGTCAGGTGCATGTATTTAATCTTACCCCGGCCCCATTGACTATTAACGCTGGTGTACCTGTAATATCTTATGAATTCACAGACTTGCCTATCTGCGAATTTGATTTACCTGTTCCCTCCCCTGTTTTTTCTGCAACATTTTTCCCTGATGAGCATAGCTCTGATCATGTTCTAAAGCAAAATTTAGATTTTCATGAAGGATATGATATTTTGAATAACTTATTTAAAGAATTCCCAAGCGTACTGCCAACCAAGGACCGTCCTATCGGAAAAACAACATTGCTTCAACACTCCATTACCCTCGAGCCTGATGCTAAGCCTTCGTACATACCGAGTTATAAGATCCCTCATTCGAAGCGACAGGCCTTGGAAAAGGAAGTTAAAACAATGTTAGACATGAATCTTATTCAACCAAGCAATTCACCCTGGGCCTCTCCCCTCCTCCTTGTTCCAAAGAAGGATAATACTTTCCGCCCAGTGGTCGACTATCGCAAGTTGAATAAAGTAACAGTGCCAGAACCATTCCCAATTCCTAATCTTAGATTGTTGTTGCAAGACATTGGCTCTAATAATAAGATTTTTTCAACTATTGACCTTGCTAAAGGCTTCCTGCAAGTTCCTATGGCTCCTGAAAGCGTGCCATATACGGCTTTCTCGACTCATATGGGACACTTTGAATTTTTAGTATGTCCTTTTGGCCTTCGCAATTCCCCTCTCACATTTAGCAGATTAATGTCACTTGTACTATCAGGATTAATTAATGATCAGGTCCTCGTGTATTTAGATGATATTTTAATTTGCTCACCCTCCCTCTCTGAACACGAGAATAAATTGCGCCAGGTTTTCAATAGGCTATCAACTGCAGGATTATGTATTCAACCTAACAAGTGTCAGTTCTTCAAGTCTAAGTTAGAATTCTTAGGCCATACCTTGTCATCTAAAGGTATTGCACCTAATGATTCAAAAGTTAAAGCCATTGCCGACTTTCCAACACCTAAGAACCAGAAGGAATTGAAATCATTTTTAGGCCTTTCAGGTTTTTACAGGCCGTTCATTCAAGGTTACGGGTCCATCGCGACACCGCTTAACCATCTCCTTAAAAAGGATACTACTTGGCAGTGGACAGACGAGGAAAAAGCCGCATTTACAACTCTTAAATCGCGACTAATTAAGGCTCCACTCTTAGCCTTCCCCGATTTCAGTTTGCCTTTTGTCCTCACCACTGATGCCTCAAACCTCGGGCTCGGAGCAGTACTCCACCAGAAACATGGCCATTCTGGAAAAACGCAGCCCATTGCTTTTGCAAGTCGCGCCCTCAATTCAGCGGAAAAACGCTATCACACGACGGACCGTGAACTTCTCAGTATCACATGGGCCCTCCGTCATTTTCGAGAGCTAATCTTGGGATATCAGATAGAAGTGCACACTGATCATTCCCCCCTCACGTCTATATTTAAGGGTAGGGACCCTCATGGACGACGCGCCCGCGCAATTGAAATTCTTGCAGAGTTTGACGTCACCATTGTTTACTTACCCGGGAAACAAAATGTCGTTGCCGACGCGCTATCACGCGCTCCTCTCTCTGACGCTCACAACCTGCCTGAATCTAGCTCCTCGCCCATCTTTGCCTCCCGCAAGGTGAAATTCTCTGACATTGCACCGATCTTGGCAAATACTGCCGCGCCTACCGTTGAGGATTCTTCGAAGGACGAGATCCGGTCTGCACATGTTAATGGTCGCCGTTCCGACCCCATTCATTCTGTTACCGCCCCGGTCTTGGCTGCCCCAGCCGTACCTCCCATGGACCCACCCACGGAGGACGAGATCCGGATAGCGCAACGTAATGATAATCTGTACGGACCCTTAATTCAAGCTTTAGAAAGGAATGAAAGACCTCCCCCTAGCAGACATGTTCGAGTAAGTCAACTTTACCTCGATGCTAACGGTCTACTTTGCTACAAGTCTCGATATAGGACAAGACAGCTCAAAGCATCTCGTAAGCTTGTAGTTATTCCTGAATCTCTTGAAGGTCGAATCCTTCCTCTTTTCCATGAGTCGAAAGAAGCTGCACACTGTGGTAAGTACAAGGCAATTCACTTAGCTCAGCAACGCTTCTTCTTCCCACACCTTATTAGCAAAGTTGCTAAGCATGTTCAGTCTTGTAAGCAATGCCCTTATTACAAAGGAAACACCAATGACCCAGCCCCTGCATTGAAATATGACATTCCAGACTTTCCCTTCCAGAAAGTCTCTTGCGACACATTGTCAGGTTTTCTACCTTCTCGCAATGGCAATCGTTATATTTTAGTCTTCATTGATAACTTCACTCGTTTTTGTGAACTCGTCCCCGTGCCCAACAAAACAGCAAATGTTGTTGCACATGCTTTTCACGACTTCTGTCATAGACATTCAGCCCCCATGTATTTTTCAACTGATAACGGGACTGAATTTCATAACAAAGTCATGGATAAGTTATGTGATATCATGAATGTAACTCGTGTTAACATTCTCCCTTACCGCCCACAAAGTAATGGTATTACAGAAAGGCTCAACTCCTCCATCCTCTCATTAATGAGATCGCTTGTTGATGCGACATCGGACACATGGGATGAATCGCTATTGACAATCCAGTCTTGTATTAATAGTACATTCCATTCTTCCTTAGGTGATACCCCACATTTTTCTTTTATATGGTATGGATAAAAGACTACCCTATGACCTCTTTGATGAAAGTCAAATTCCTTCATATACTGATAATTATGCTGAATATCTCCTAAATAGAAATAAGTCCATCTTTCAGATCACAAAGAAGCATTTGACTAATTCCAGAGATAAAATACTGTCATTTCAACACAAAGTGGCCCGCCACAAGGACATTGAAGTTGGAGCATTAGTATTTAGAAAAGTCAATCAACCACTCAATATTAAGTCAAAGCTTGCTCCTAGATTTGAAGGTCCATTTAGAGTAATTAGTGTAAAGAACAACAAGGCCTACATTAAATGCATACAGTCAGGTGAACAATCTTGGTCTCATTTCGACGTCCTAAAGCTTGCTCACAAGTACTATTCTCCCCCGGCCGACGAACACTAATTGATTTTTATCTTCCAGACCTTACTCCTCTTGGGCTTATCATTCTTCATATTGGCGTCTGCCGACCGCCATGCCCTACCCCCTAGGCTTCGCGCAGTGCCAGGAGCCTTCGTTGAGGACCATGGGCTAGTCTTACCAGTAACAAACAATGTGGAAGTCAAATTTTCGCTTCAGCCGATTGCTGATTTCTCCGACCTGGCTACTTTCCTAACTCAATAACCAACTCGTTGATTTCAGCAACAGCAGGCGAAGTGCTTCCCAGTCTCATTACTCCACATGACTTACGCCCTATTCTCCACAATATCTCCTCTACTAATGTTCAGCCTCTCTTTTTCCTCTAAGGCAACGAATTCAGTTCTACTCTACTCTAAAATCTTACCTCACAATTTCAGGTCTCTCTGCTACTGTAACAAGCATAACCCTGATGTTGTTCTACAAGATACTTTTGTTCT
>NW_028234440.1:9004680-9009680 GCF_977035675.1 Penaeus japonicus
CCTTCTTCCTTTCTTCTTCTTCCTTTTCTTCTTCTTCCTTTTCTTCTTCTTTTTTTTTCTATTTCTGTTTCTTTTTGTTCCTCTACCTCCTTCTTCTCTCTTTCTTCTTCTTCTTCTAGTTCTTTCCTCCTTGTTCTTCATTCTTTCTTATTCTTTTTCTTGTAGTTCCTCTCCTTTCTCCTATCCCTCTCCCTTCTTCTTCTCTTTTTAGATCCTTCCCTTCCTTCGTTTCTCTTTCTTCTTCCTCCTTTTCGAGTTCCATCTCTTCCGTGTTCCCTCTTCCTTCATCATCTTCTTAAATTTCCACTCCCTTTATCATCCTTACCTTCCTCTTATCCCTCTAATCTTTCTCGTAATCTAACTCCCCTTCCTGAATAGAAAGAATAGTATGAAAGATTAAATAGCTACATATGCTTGTGTTTGTTTGTTTGTTTGTTTTTTCCTCCTCTCTTTCAAGAACAGAAACAGACCTTCCTCTGGTGCTTGTAACGGGAGGAGGTCTTCCCGTTTGCTTTCACTGGTGCTTTCACGTGAACAGGTGATCGGAAGTTGGGTACACAGGAGAAGAGGGGAGGAGGAGGAGGAGGAGGGGAAGGGGGAGGAGGAAGATGAGGGGTAAGATAAGGGGAGGAGGAGGGGAGGGAGAGGGGGAAGAGGGGGAGGAAGAGGAGCAGGGGAAAAGAGGAGGAGGAGGAAGATGAGGGGAGGAGGAGGGGAGGGGAGGAGGAGGGGAGGGCGAGGGAGAGGAGGAGGAGGAGGGGAGGGGGGAGAGGAGGAGGAGGAAGAGAAGGAGGGGTAAGAGGAGGGGCAAGAGGAGGAGGAGGAGGAGGAGGAAGGGGGAGGAGGAGGAGGAGGAGGAGGAGGGGGAGGGGGAAGATAAGGGGAGGAGGAGGAGGGGGAGGAGGAGGAGAAGAGGGGAGGGGGGAGAGGAGAGGAGGAGGGGAAGGGGAAGACGAGGGGTAAGAGGAGGGGCAAGAGGAGGAGGAGGAAAATGAGGGGGAGGAGGAGGGGGAGGAAGAGGGGAAGGGGAGGGGGGAGGGGGAGGGGGAAGAGGAGGAGGAGAGGGGAGGAGGAGGGGGGAGAGGAGGAGGAGGAGGGAGAGGGGGAAGATGAGGGGGAGGGGGAGGAGGAGGAAGAGGGGGAAGAGGAGGAGGAGGGGGAGAAGGAGGAGGAGGGGGAGGGGAAAGATAAGGGGAAGAGGAGGAGGAGGGGGAGAAGGAGGAGGAGAGGAGGAGGCGGGGGAGGGGAAGGGGTAGGGGGAGGGGGAAGAGGAGGAGGAGGGGATGGGGAAGAGGAGGAGGAGGAGGGGGGGGGAGGAGGTGGAGGAGGAGGGGTAGGGGAGGGGGAAGAGAAGGAGGAGAAGGAAGAAGAGGGTAGGAGGGTATGGGGAGGGGGGAGAGGAGGAGGAAGATGAGGGGGAGGATGAGGGGGAGGAGAGGGGGAAGAGGAGGAGGAGGGGGAAGAGGAGGAGGAGAGGGAGGAGGAGGAGGGGAGGAGGAGGAAGAGAAGGACGACAAGGAGGAGGAGGAAGAGAAGGACGACGAGGAGGAGGAGGAAGAGAAGGACGACGAGGAGGAGGAGGAAGAGAAGGACGACGAGGAGGAGGGGGGGTGGGGGAAGAGGAGGAGGAGGAGGAGGAGGAGGAGGGGAGGGGAGAGGGAGATGAGGGGTAAAAGGAGGAGGAGGAGGAGGAAGAGGAGGAGGAGGAGGAGGGTAAGAGAGAGGAGGAGGAGAGGGTAGATGAGGGGGAGGAGGGGAGGGGGAGGGTGAAGAGGAGGAGGAGTAAAGAATGGGAGGGGGAAGAGGGGGAGGGGAAGAAGAAGGAAGGGAGAAGAGGAGGAGGAGGGGGAAGAGGTGGAGGGGTAGGGGGAGGAGGAGGAGGGGGAGGGGGAGGGGGAGGGGGTGGGGGAGGAGGAGGAAGAGAAGGACGAGGAGGTGGAGGAGGAGAGAGGGGGGGGGGAAGAGGAAGAGGAGAAGGAAAAAGAGGGATAGGAAGATAGGGAGAAAAAAACAGGAGGAGAAAAGGAGGAATTAGGCGAAGTAGGAGGAAAGAAAAAGGAAAAGGGGAGGAGGAAAAAGAGGGGAGGAAGGAGAATAGGAAGAAAGAGAAGGAGGAACGGATAAGGGGGTGAACAGAGAGGAAGAGATGGAGGAGGAGAAAGGGGAAATGCAAATAGGAATAGGAGAAGGAGAAGGAGAAGGAGGAGAAAAGGAAGAAAGAAGAAGAGGAGAAAGATGGACAGAAGGATAGGGGAAAAGAGGAGGAGGGAGAAGAGAAAGGGGAGGAGTGAAAGGTAAAATAAGAGAAAGAGAAGGAGAAGGAGGGGTAAGAGGATAGGGAGAATAAGTAGAATGGGGAGAAAGAGAAAAAGGAAGAGGAAAGAGAAGAGAAAGAGGAGTAGGAGAATAAGGAGAAAGAAAAAGAGAGAGGATGTAAGGCACAGATGTTGCTCTGTTATGCAACCTAAGGCATGAAAATTGCTGAATTATAATTCATTCCATCGGATTACAATTCTACCGTTATTACAACTTATCCCATCGTTTGAGGGGGAGGAAGAGAAGGACGAGGAGGTGAAGGAGGAGAGAAGGAGGGGGGAGAAAGAGGAAGAGGAGAAGGAAAAAGAGGGATAGGAAGATAGGGAGAAAAAAACAGGAGGAGAAAAGGGAAGGACATATAGGAGAAGAAGGAGAAAAAGGAAAAGAGGAGGAGGAAAAAGAGGGGAGGAAGGAGAATAGGAAGAAAGAGAAGGAGGAACGGATAAGGGGGTGAACAGAGAGGAAGAGATGGAGGAGGAGAAAGGGGAAATGCAAATAGGAATAGGAGAAGGAGAAGGAGAAGGAGGAGAAAAAGAAGAAAGAAGAAGAGGAGAAAGGTGGACAGGAGAATAGGGGAAAAGAGGAGGAGGGAGAAGAGAAAGGGGAGGAGTAAAAGGTAAAATAAGAGAAAGAGAAGGAGAAGGAGGAGTAAGAGGATAGGGAGAATAAGTAGAATGGGGAGAAAGAGAAAAAGGAAGAGGAAAGAGAAGAGAAAGAGGAGTAGGAGAATAAGGAGAAAGAAAAAGAGAGAAGATGTAAGGCACAGATGTTGCTCTGTTATGCAACCTAAGACACTGATTATGCTGAATTATAATTCTTCTCCATCGGATTACAACTTCTCCACCGGGTTACAACTTCTCCATCGGGTGACAACTTCTCCACCGAGTTACAACTTCTCCACCGGGTTACAACTTCTCCACCGAGTTACAACTTCTCCACCGGATTACAACTTCTTCAACGGATTACAACTTCTCCACCGGATTACAACTTCTCCATCGGGTGACAACTTCTCCACCGGATTACAACTTCTCCATCGGGTTACAACTTCTCCACCGGGTTACAACTTCTCCACCGAGTTACAACTTCTCCACCGGATTACAACTTCTTCAACGGATTACAACTTCTCCACCGGATTACAACTTCTCCATCGGGTGACAACTTCTCCACCGGATTACAACTTCTCCATCGGGTTACAACTTCTCCACCGAGTTACAACTTCTCCACCGGATTACAACTTCTCCACCGGATTACAACTTCTTCAACGGATTACAACTTCTCCACCGGATTACAACTTCTTCAACGGATTACAACTTCTCCATCGGGTGACAACTTCTCCACCGGATTACAACTTCTCCATCGGGTTACAACTTCACCGGATTACAACTTCTCCACCGGATTACAACTTCTCCACCGGGTTACAACTTCTCCATCGGGTGACAACTTCTCCACCGAGTTATAACTTCTCCACCGGATTACAACTTCTCCACCGGATTACAACTTCTCCACCGGATTACAACTTCTCCACCGGATTACAACTTCTCCACCGGATTACAACTTCTCCACCGGATTACAACTTCTCCACCGGATTACAACTTCTCCACCGGATTACAACTTCTCCACCGGATTACAACTTCTCCAACTGATTACAACTTCAACGGATTACAACTTCTCCACCGGATTACAACTTCTCCACCGGATTACAACTTCTCCACCGGATTACAACTTCTCCACCGGATTACAACTTCTCCATCGGGTTACAACTTCTCCACCGGATTACAACTTCTCCACCGGATTACAACTTCTCCACCGGATTACAACTTCTCCACCGGATTACAACTTCTCCACCGGATTACAACTTCTCCACCGGATTACAACTTCTCCACCGGATTACAACTTCTCCACCGGATTACAACTTCTCCACCGGATTACAACTTCTCCAACGGATTACAACTTCCCCATCGGATTACAACTTCTCCATCGGGTTACAACTTATCCATCGGGTTACAACTTCTCCACCGGATTACAACTTCTCCACCGGATTACAACTTCTCCACCGGATTACAACTTCTCCATCGGATTACAACCTCTCCACCGGATTATAACTTCTCCACCGGATTACAACTTCTCCATCGGGTTACAACTTCACCTGGTTACAACTTCTCCATCGGGTGACAACTTCTCCACCGGATTACAACTTCTCCACCGGATTGCAACTTCTCCACCGGATTACAACTTCTCCACCGGATTACAACTTCTCCACCGGATTGCAACTTCTCCACCGGATTACAACTTCTCCACCGGATTACAACTTCTCCAACGGATTACAACTTCCCCATCGGATTACAACTTCTCCATCGGGTTACAACTTCTCCATCGGATTACAACTTCTCCACCGGATTATAACTTCTCCACCGGATTACAACTTCTCCACCGGGTTACAACTTCTCCACCGGATTACAACTTCTTCATCGGGTTACAACTTCTCCACCGGATTACAACTTCTCCACCGGGTTACAACTTCTTCATCGGGTTACAACTTCTCCACCGGATTACAACTTCTCCACCGGATTACAACTTCTTCATCGGGTTACAACTTCACCATCGGGTTACAACTTCTCCATCGGGTTACAACTTCCCCACCTGGTTACAACTACTCCACCGGATTACAACTTCCCCACCTGGTT
>NW_028234440.1:9024680-9027180 GCF_977035675.1 Penaeus japonicus
CATCCTGAGCGGGCTAAGTATGGGATTGCATGAATGGGGTGATTTGTGCATGAATGCTTTGAGGAATAGGCGTGAGAGTTCTGGAATGTTTAGGTGAAGTAAAAGTGCATGATTATGGCGGTTTGTGCATGAATAAATCGATTTTGTGGTGGTCCTTGCATGAAGGCGAAGGGAATGTGAGTAAGAGTTGCATGACTGTGGTGCATGCATACTTTAGAGATGCATGACTGCGGTGATTCCTATCAATGCGTAGGGAATTGTAGTGGCTTAGTGCATGGTTCTGGAGTTTATTTGCATGAAAGCTTAGGGAATAGTTGCATGATTTTAGTAGTTCGTGCATAAATAATTAGAGGATAGCAGTCGGAATTGCATGGCTGATGGTAATTCCTGAATGAATGCGCCTAAAGGAATAACAGTCATGCACAACTGCGGTTCGAGAAGGAATGCTTAGTGGCTCAGTGTGTATGACTGCGGTTCGTGTATGATTGTTTAAAGGATTAGGCACAGGTGTGGGATGCATGATTGTGATGATTCGTGTATAAATACATAGGAAAGAGGAATGTTGCATGACTGTAGTTTGTGCATAAATGGTTAGGAGAGGAATCCTGCATGACTATAGTCCGTTTATAAATGGCGGCTCATGCACGAATGCAGAGATTATGAGCACCAGAAGTATGAAATGACTGTCATGACGTGCATGAAATCTTGTGGAATGGGTTGGGTATTTTTGGCAATGCGTGCATGAATTCGGAGAAATATGAATCTGAAATTCATGATGATGTGCGTATGTGAAATTATATATATATATATATATATATATATATATATATATATATATATATATATATATATATATATATATATACATATATATATATATATATATATATATATATATATATATATATATATACATATATATATACATATATATGTGTGTATATATATACATATATACATACATATATATATATATATATATATATATATATATATATACATATATATCATTATTCAAGTATGGAGTGGTTTATCATACTTTGCATACTTGTATATCAAAAGTTGAATAGATCTTGATACAAATGTTTTAATAGGGTATTCTTTTCTTTTTCTTGTCTATTTCTTTTTATTTTTGCATAAAGATTGTGGAATGAAATAACATATGAAATTAATATTTGATAACCAGGCAGATATATCATTGGCAAATATAATAAATCCAAAAGGTTGACTAGAAATGTACACGCCAGTTTCTAAATCAAACTAGACTTCAAGTTCCATATTATTTTTTCTAATAAACTTACTCATCCTATATTTTTTTATTCTTGGTAACTCTAAATATATAATTTACTCGATCGCCTTGTGTCATTCATAAAAAAAAAAAACATTCCTCCAATTCCAGAGTACGTCTGAAGGACATTGGCGCTATAGTGACGACAGTGAATGAGGCACTGTCTCATAGTGATATTGTGATTCTGGCCATTCCTGCAGATCACCACCATTCTCTGCCCCGCCAAGAGCTCAAAAATAAAATCGTGGTGGATATAAGTAACAGGTAAGGTCATGAAATGAATCACGGTTAAGGTAAAAAATAAAATGCAACGGATCTTCACCTTACCTTCAAAAATACCCCTCCCCCCAAATAAAATAAAAAAGATAAATAATAATAATAATCATAAATAAATAGATAATAATAATAATAATAAATAAATAGATAATAATAATAATAATAAATAAATAGATAATAATAATAATAATAAATAAATAGATAATAATAATGGTAATAATGATAATAATAATAATAATAATAATAATAATAATAATAATAATAATAATAATAATAATAATAATGATGATGATGATAATAATAGTAATAATAATAATTATAATAAAATGAAAAAAAAAGAGTCCATAAACCCAAAACCTATCCTCTTTTTCTCTCGCTAGAGCACCAGGTACTTCCTCCAGAGACCAAAGTCTTGCGGAAAAGCTCCAAGAGATTCTCCCAGAGAGCCATGTGGTCAAAGCATTCAACACTATCTCAGCGTACGCCCTTCAGCACGGCAATATACAAGGCAGCCGGGAGGTAACCGCCTTTATGTTTACATGTGTGGAAGATAAAGAAAGGGAGTGAGACAGAAAGGCTTCGAGTTTTGGTGCGGGTTGAGGCGAGTGTCTCGAGCAGCGGTTTGTTCATTCTTTAATTACCAACACTTCCTGATGGCAACTCGACCTGTAGCTGATCAAGTTGAAAAATCCATTGGTTGCAAATAAAGTCCAGTCATAGAGTGTAAGTAAAATGAACAGCTCACATAGGTGGATAGTGATTGCTAGGTAATACTGCAGAAAATCTGAGCGTCGTTAATACGTGCGAAATTGGCGGAAGTGAATTGCATGTGATGTAATACTCTCCCGCCATTTTATATTATCGCCAATATCATCGCTATAGATAGTTTCCACGAACTAAAACTTCCATATCTTGTCAGTAGACTTCAAATGCGAT
>NW_028234440.1:9039680-9042180 GCF_977035675.1 Penaeus japonicus
CCCATCCTCACCCAACAGTCCCCATCCCTCCCCATCCTCACCCAACAGTCCCCATCCCTCCGCATCCTCACCCAACAGTCCCTATCCCTCCCCATCCTCACCCAACAGTCCCCATCCCTCCCCATCCTCACCCAACAGTCCCCATCCCTCCCCATTCTCACCCAACAGTCCCCATCCCTCCCCATCCTCACCCAACAGTCCCCATCCCTCCCCATCCTCACCCAACAGTCCCCATCCCTCCCCATTCTCACCCAACAGTCCCCATCCCTCCCCATCCTCACCCCCAACAGTCCCCATCCCTCCCCATTCTCACCCAACAGTCCCCATCCCTCCCCATCCTCACCCAACAGTCCCCATCCCTCCCCATCCTCACCCAACAGTCCCCATCCCTCCGCATGCAAACAGGATCCACCAGACTGGTTCATCAGTCTCTCATTCAAGACATGGATATTTGGTGTGTCTTGTTAAGGCAACTTTCAAAGTCTGAACTCAGTTTATTTTGCCCGTGTCTGTATCCTGTCTGTGTGTATTATGTGCGTACCCTGTCTATCTGTGACCTCTCTGTGTGTCCTGTCTGCATCTTGTGTATGTGAACTGTTTGCGTCTTGTTTGTATAGTTGAACTCTACCGATTACATATATAACTTGATTCTAATATTGTCAATATTTATTGTTGCTATGATTGTTGTTTTTTATCCACTGAATATTACTAAATACATATATTTAGCTTATTTTATATATATAATGCCATATTCCATATAATGCACTCATTTATCTTACATGTAATTCTATCTAGCGCATACATTTCCAATCACAAACATTTATATATTTACACATACATGTATGTTCCCTGTCCCATCTGTTCATTAATCCCACTGCTGCCACCAATTTTTAGGTTAGGAAAAGATTAGCGTATGTTGAAAGAGATAAATTGTAATGATAGGGCATGGATATTAAGAGGAGCATAAATATATATACTTCAATGATATTCAATGGATATAGCAACAATGAAAACAATACAGTGTTTGTATGCACGTATGTGTATGTATATGGCTGGTCTACCTGCCAATTCATCCATTCCATTCCACAACAACCATTTATTGATACAGTTCCTTCTTTACCTCCCATTATTAGATTCGTGATTCATTACACCATTGTTACAACGTGACAAAGAGAATTCTTTTGGTAAACCTAAGAGCAACATCTCACCACAGAGGTGAAGAATTCTTTCTTAAAGTTCATTTCTGCACAAGTTAAGGCAATGAAAGAATCAAGGCATCTTAGCTCATGATTTGCCATATTCTTGTAGGGCCTTAACGGTTTGGGCCCTTACAGTCTGTATGTATCTGCGCATCTTTTTTATGTGTATCTTGTATGCATCATGTCTGTATGTATCATATACTGCCTGTATGTATCCAGTTATGTCTGCATGTTTCCTATCTTGTCTGTATCTATGTAGCCTGTCTGCATCTTATCTTAATGTATCCTGTCTGTATGAATTTAGTCTTGTCTGTATCATTCCTTACATATATCTTGTCGACATGTATCCTGTAGGCATACTTTATGTATTCTATGTGTTTAGCTGTCATTTGTAGTGACAATCTATCAACGCGTTTAAAGTTTGGCTGATGAGAGCATAAGTTTCTATGGATGCTGATTGGCAGGATAATGCACTGCCAGGCATAGGGCGAATCATGAGAAAAAAAACTGTCTAAAATCTCTGACGTTTCCTATATTTATTGAATAATTATAGATCTTTTAAAAGAATATTTCATAATATACAATATTCGTTTTTTTTTTCTTAAAGATAGTAAACGAATAAAAAAAAGCTCTGATCAAGGGAAAAGAACCGCTCTTCTGAACAAAATGTATATATTTCATGCAGCCCACTGACAAGCAGAGAGCTCTTCACGTGACACTGCTCTTTCCACGCTATGTCCGATTACAATAACGAGATGTACCTTTTGTTTTTGTCAGCCTTAAAGTAGTTTATTCATCCTGTTGCACGTTTTATAAAGCTTTGATTTGTAACTTCATGGTATTAATAAGCATTTTACATCCCCAGCTGTAAATCATAATTTATTTTATCGAATATTAGCATAATCAAATAAACGGACTGAGATACCATGAGTTTCAATGGGATAGTTTACACATATTTCCCTGTATAAGGTTTTCTTCTATTTTGGCCGTGCTCATGGATTGTTTCTTCGTTCTCTATACACATAAGGGTTTAGAAACATATTCAATAAATCATTGTGAAATATATAACTACAATAGTCACAGGATGAATCACAGGCAAGTAAAAGCAAGAATGAGTGGCAATGATAGCAGCTTTGGACGTAGGGTTGGAATGGGCGTGGCTTGAACGATGACGTAACCCACCCAATGCGTTGCCGGGAAAACTAAATGCTCCTTTTAACCGTTCAAAAAATCTCAACGCGTTCGGGGTTTTTAGATTTTACAAAAGACTGCTTATTTTTCCCCCTTTGTTTTAGGTTTGT
>NW_028234440.1:9062180-9064680 GCF_977035675.1 Penaeus japonicus
ATGACATTGCTAATGGATTCATATATTTGGATTTAATGTGATTATTGGGGTAATTTTTTCTCTTATAGGTTGTGAATTTAGTGCTAGAGATGTTACATGAATAAGAAGCATTAGGGTTGGTGAAGGAGTATTTTATAGTTCCGTAACCAAATGAAATGGGTTGAAGTCATGCACGTGGTTGCAGGATTTGCTTCCTTCATAACCAAGACAGTAATTACAATTTGGAGATATTAAGATAAGGAAATTGCTATGGTAAGTATTAATGTTCCTTTTCAAAATAGGGCCACATGAAATGACAGCAAAACCTCTGCTTCAGCTATGGCCAAGGGTGACAAGCTCCCCATGATATGCAGGAAGTAGGCCTTCTATAGGTTCCTTGTTTGAGGATTAACTACTAGGGAAAAATATTCATAGTGCCTTAGTGTGAAGCATTGAGGCCACATCACCAGACATAAGTTCGCAGTCTTTCAGGAAATATTGAGGTCTTACCTTGACTGTGTGCAGGCTATTTTGTGTACTTATGTATTCCTTTATATTATCTCCTTAGTTTATGTCCAACTTTTAATGGGTTCTAATATAAATATCTGCTTGAAAGATTTTTTAATAAATAGATAGATTAACTGTTCCTTGTTTTAATTCACAGGTATGTCTCTCTCCATTTTAAATATTGTGTTAGCATCTAAGAAATTACATTTTCAAATGTTGAAAAATTCCAAAAAGTAGCCCAAACTCTGCCTTACTATAATCCATACATTCCTCCTTCATCTTTCTTCATCTTTTTCACAGTGATTATTGACACCCTTTTACCATATTTAACTCATTAATGACGGGGTTATTTTGGCTCTAAATGGTCAAAATGCCGGGATATTACTAATGCTTAAGCCTAACGCCTTAGGATTCTCAGCTGCACTAGCCACAACCGAGCGCTGTACACCTGATCACCCAGCGGACCAATCTTGACTAAATATCTCGTTCCCGGCGTCTGACCCAAAAAACACTAGACATGATATCTTGTCACCCATCGTTAACAGGTTAACACATTCCTTCAACACTGTCATCCTTCACGTTGCAATATATAGAACATCCAACACACTCCTTACCAGCACCATCCAAAAAACACCTCCGACATCCATGATAATGACCGAGAACGCCTTCTTCCTCGTACTTTCCTTAACCCCTGTCCCCCAGAACCTTATCTTCAGATTCCTCCAGTCACGAGCCAGAGTGCAGGTCTGGCTCTACGAGAACCAGAACCTCCGTATTGAAGGACACATCATTGGGTTCGATGAGTACATGAACGTGATGCTCGACCAGGCTGAGGAAGTGCAGATGAAGAAGGGGACCAGAAAGACCATTGGTGAGTGTCTGGGGGCGAGGTGGAGAGGTGGGGTGGTCATGATGGGTGTAGGTAAGGAATGGGGTAGTAATAATAGGTGTGGTTAGGGAAGGGAGCTAGGGGGTTGGCAGTTGTGGCCAGGGATTTGGGGAGGTGGAGGGTAGGCACACATAGTAAGCATGGAATGGGAAGAGGGGATTGATAGTGGAGTTGGCACACAGGGTCTAGTCAGAGGGACAGGATTTAGATTTGCCAGACGTAACGATTATTTTCTTGATTTGTTTTTTAGGATTATTATAGGTTAATATTGATATATTTTCTGGGAAGGTGTAATGTGATTAATTAATATTTTGTGCACTTGAGTTCGAATTTGGTTAAGATAAAAAAATGATTTTTCATTGTAGCTTCATCATCTCACAATTCTCTGTGTGTATCCCTTTCATTAGTAAAGTTGATTGCAATTAAGGCCAAAGTCAAGAATAAGAGACAAACATTATTATGTATTCATGTTAGGTGGTAGCCCTGTTGTTAAAGAACTGGATGTCATAATCCAAATCTAATTAAGTTCATTAAGTTGTACAAGTACTTGTATAATTTACATTGGCCATTTGTTCAAGTTAGTATTTTGTAATAGTCACCTAGCATGGTCGTCCTATGCAAGAACTGCAGGTAGATGCTGAGAATTGATTCATATTTATTTTTTTCAAGATTCTTTTCAAAAGCACTACCATTTTCCTTACATCTTACAAAACATAATGTAATTCGTTGTTTGGTGTGCAACCATAACAAAGAAGGTTGCCACACTGTTTTGGCCGTACTTCATGTAACAGATTGCAAGAAATTTCAAACAAAAATTTCTTCTTTACAGCAAATGCTTCAACATTCATAAAAGCAAGGAACTTTCTTTTCTATATCATCCTCAGTTTGCAGAAAGCAGACAACTCTAAGACAATGGGTTACAAGAAAAAAAAGTTATCTGTTGATTTGGTATATTATGTGATAAACCTAACCATTTGAATTTTTTTAATTAAGTGCAATAATACGACAGTGTTATTGATATTGCATTGACCCTTGTTATGAAAAGCACAAAATTGATTGAGATAGTCCAGTGTCATAGGCCCACAAATGGAGGAAGACAATGGCAAATATTGTACTAAAATTTAT
>NW_028234440.1:9074680-9082180 GCF_977035675.1 Penaeus japonicus
ATATTTTAAATAGTGCCAGGACAATCATGACAAAAAATAAATCATGGATCATCATACTTTCCTGCTTTCACAACTTTTTAATTACATGAATTTATACCTGAACTTTGGAAAGAAAATATGTTATATTTCTCTTATCATAATGATCTTTAAAAAAAATGGATAAACATATTTCTTTTTTTTTTTTTTTTTTCCTTTTTTCCCTTTATTATTTTTTTCTTTCTGTCACCCCCCTTTTTCGCTCTCACACATTCGTAGTCACTTAGTTTTGTTTCTCCTCTATCTAAAAAAAAAAAAGGGCATGTTGAAGCAAATAACAACTACTCCTTTGACATAAATGCATTCATTGTTTGCTTTCCCATTAACCTGCTATTCCTTCTTCCCTTTATAATTGTCATTAGAAACATTTACTTAATGGATATCGTAACTGACTGAGCATGAATAAAATATGATATGAATAGGTTGATGCTATTTTCCAGCTAACGCACACACATACACACACTCTCAGTCACTCTCACCATACTGACACCCACACTTATACTCACACTTATGCTTATTTACTCTCTCTCTTTTCCAATATATGTATGATCTGTCTTCTCCAGTATTCGCAAAAACAATGAAGACTTATGAATATTTCCTGTATATATGTTTGATCTACATCAAGCAAGATCATCTTGACTTGAATAGTTATTTTTTTTTTATCTCAAAAAAATCAGTGGCGTTCTGATATTCTTATTTGATTTGTGTATCTACTTTTCAAAATGTTTCATTTTTCTTTGATAGTTTTAATTGGTACTCAACATATCAGCTACATCTCCAGTTTAAAAGGAAGAAAATGAATAACAATCCAGAGGTAATTCAATGCTTTTAATTACTTCTACAACAGTAGATGACAAAATAACAACTATAAACAGAATCTCTGACTGGGCTAAAATCATACACATGATCTAAAATGAAACCCTTCCTGACTACAATTGTTATCTCTTCGCATTCTAAACTCTTCCTTTAATTACATCACATAATAATCAATTTGTTCTGGTAAATGAAGAATTTGAAAGGAAAAGTGATGAAAGAATAAATCCACGACACTATATAAATGACCTATCATAACATTCCATAGGGCCTGGACACAACATGGGGGCTGTAATATATAACTACTATTTACACCTATCAAGTCCCAGCAAAGCATTGAATACATGTAATTTCATCTATCTAAAGGCAAGTCTTGTCTTCCAATGCCTTTTTCCCCCCCATGACAGGAGGGGGCTACATACAAATGACACACGTTCTAGGGGAGCATTTTGCAACAGGCCTATTGTGTGTGATGCTGAAATGAAGGTAGAATGCTGTACAATGTTCATGTGGCTAATAAATACAAGAAATTAAAAGTGATAACTACCATTACCTGTAACACAAAAAATGCACAGTTTATTCACTGTTTTAAAATGAAGTTCACTGCCATAAAAAAAAAAAAAAAAAAAATTCCATTAGTCTCAATATACTTTTTAGATAATTGGACAAAGTGTGATATTTGCTGTCTAAGAGAGTATGATCATGTGACCAATAATTTGTTCTAACTTGCCTCTCCAAAATAATTTACCTTCTTCTAAAAAATGAATCCTAGGGCCATTTTATTTGTTACCATAACAATTATACCTTCAATAGAAAAAAAAAAAGTTAACATGGCAGTATACACATTATAGATTTTTTTTTCTTGTTCTAAACAAAACAGATTTTGTTCCTAATATTTGTAATTAATTCCAATTCTAACTTTAAGAACTTGTCCTTTGTGAAAGGAAAAAGAAAATACTGTATATAGGATTCATATTCTTCAAAAAGACAAATTTTGAAGCTATACACATAACAAATGTTCAATAACAGATATGAGATTTAATACATTACAATTAATCATCTTTATGCTGTTGAACACTGAAATTATAACTGCACTTGAATGAGGTCATCATCAAATCATAAAGGTTCCTGTCCAACACACGAGAAGATTAAGAGTAACTTATGAACAATCATAATTTTCCCCATGGCTTAAAAAAAAAAAAAAAAATGATCACAAGTATATATTTATATTTCATTCATTTTTTCTCTCTCTCTCTCTGTCTATGACATGACTAATGCAGACAGCTACCACATTTGTTGAAGCAAGTGGATAGCAACCTATGAACAGTGAAGGATAATTTGAACGCAAATGAACTTCAGTCGCCACAAGCTGTGAACCTCATTCATCTTAATCCAAAAATCTGATGCTAAATGAACGAATGCTAACAACAGGCTGCGCAGAGGCCGACTATAAACGTTCACCAAAGGCATGCTCTCTTAAGGCTACTTTCATCTTGATACTTCTTAAAGTTTGGTGATTTCTTTTTCTTTTTTGTTGTTGTGATCTCCCATGCAATGATGGATGCTACTGCTGTGAGAGGTGGGTAATTCGTTATCAAGTGTACTTAGAGGACCCATATGAGGACTTAAAGTTGGGAGAGGGGGGGACTAGGGAAGGAGACTGAGGGGCAGGGAAAGGGGATGAGATTATATGAAATTTTCCACAGCCTTTTCCACCTCGGCAGTCAGTTCCTACGGATAATGTTTTTTTTTTTTTGCTCTTGCTGAAACTGGCCTTTTTTTTTTTATTGATTCACCTATTTATTTATGCATGAAACACTCTCTCAATCCTCTCTCTCTCGACACAAGACCGAACTAGGACGAGGTCGGAGCAGCAAACATGGTATTTGAGGCAACAGCTGGGCTTCCTCCAAGCATGATAGTGGGGCCAGTGTAGGCTCGCCAAAGCATGGACGATCCACGCTTCAGTCCGCGGATCTGTTTGAGGTGGCGGTAGCAGTCAATCCAGCTGTCATAGATGGGCATGTTAGGGGGGGAGCCACCTACAAGCCTGAAGGAAAAGAATAAATAATGTAATTATTTTTAATATATTTAAAAAATCAAATAAATAAATGCATAACTAAGTATATAAAACAGATCATAACTCTAACTACTGTGTATAAGGCACTAAAAAAATGCTTACTTATACATAAAGAGAATTGAAGAAAATATAGTTTCAAAATTCAAAAATGTGCTATGTACTTCACTCATTCTTCAGCTTTCCTTTTCCATATAGCAAAACTAATTCACCTTACAAAATTATCCATATAAAAAAGTCTTTTATTAATCAAGTAAACTTACAACTCCAATCACCATGCAATTTCCCAATTCAAGTTCATATATACATCTGCAAATTCAGTCCTGAATATGCATGCAATTTGCACAAACTATCCCCTATTGTCAGCCTCCTTTCTTTCTCTATCAAACATAAAAGACATCTTATAAAAAAAAAGTCACTAAAATGAATTTCATATAAATATGTGAAAATTTGAAATATGTTTTGATATTGTTACTGTTTTCTTCAGAATAAAAAAAAAACAAAAAAAACCTAGGATAAACTGCTTCAGATCCCACTATCAAGTTGAAACCTTTATTATCACCAGGAGACATTTCCTGTCCTAACTCACACTGTCTATTTGCTTTTTTGTTTTTTAATCTCCTTTTTCATTATCAGCAACCCACTGGCTATATGTTGTTTGAGTGGCAATGAGAAAATGTATCACTAAAATTCCTGGCACACGCATATAGCACAGCCCAACATTTCACAAAAGTATGGCATATTATATATACACCTAAACTTGCAATATCGTGTTCTATGTCACTGATATAATAATGTGATACTGCTACACTAACTCTAAAACAATGTAAATGTAAAAGTAAATGCCAAAATTCTTTGTATATCAACATAATAGACAATTATACAAATATCATAAATATTATGAAATATCTAGGTAGTAAAAATTTACTGCTGTAAACAACATATTTAACTGTAGTTGTGACCACAGAGAGGGACGCATTTCATCATTAGTTGTCATTGGTGCCTAACAGACACAGATTATCATATAGCAGGAAATATGTTTCAGCAACTCTACTATGCAATCAAAATATCAAAATAAAGCCACCATTGTGATATAATAAAAGAGTTCCTCTTGCCCAACCTTGGCCCTTCAACTAGTGACCTTCTCCTCTTTCTGTGGAGCTCCTTGGCTTTTTGAATGGTGCCCTTTTACCCTACCAATGGTATTCCATCTGCACTCCCTATGGTGTTCCCCTTCCATTTTCCCAGTTGTAACCCACAATTCTTCCAAAGGTTCCCTTAACTGCCGTATTATTAAGCAAAATGGGTTTCACCAAACATCCAAAACCTAGATGGCACCACTTCCTTCTAGCACCAGCAGAGAAAGCCTTGAATGGCACTCATCTACGGTCTCTAGCAAGCACTATCTTTACAGAGCGATGGCACCTAGCAAGTTGCTGACCTCTTGCTCTAAAGTACCGCAGATGAAGATTGTGCAGGAAGAATGAGATGAGGAAGGTGACTCAAACCATGCCCAATGTCTACAATGTGGCCCGGTACTAGTAAGGATGCCTTGTAATGTGGCACTCATAGTCATACGCACAAGTTTCCTTCCTCTTCCCTACTTCTTCATGTATCGTATGCGTTCATGGCAGCACACAAATAATACTCTTATCACACTGAGTATAAAGAAAAAAATGAGCTAATATGTACCCTGAACTACATTTTTAGTCAACTGCAGAATTGATAGAGCATGTGATAGGACAGATATAAGTCTCTAAATACAGTAAAATAAAGCATAAAAATGGCTCTAGCTCTACAATGAGAGCAGAAAAGTCAAAGTATGTTCCGTGAAGCTGCCTCGCTCTGCAATAAAACCCATCCTGGAGCCTGGGTAAGCAAATCTATCCCCATCGTTAACGGATTAAGAATTTCTCATATACCAGATGATTTTATGGAACAAAGCCTAATGTTAGTTGACTGAGTGCCATAAAATAAAGAAGAGAGGAAAAAAGGCACACACAATATGCCATTTAGCCCTTTTTGTAAAGGTGAAATAACTTAGCATAAAAGTCTATCACTCAAACTAATTATAAACTAATTGTAAACAGTTATCTAAAGACTAAAAAATGAAAACAGACACTAATTAAAATAAATACCTGCTATTCATTAAGCACTTTAGTTACAAGCATTATTCATAAACTCTTACTAAAAACATAAATTACTCACCCAGAGCCACTGACAGCCATGCAGTTTGACACAACCTGCAGGGGATAGGTCAGGGCGGAAGCCAGGAACTGAAAAGCAGAAAAAAGAAAATCAATTTAAATACAAGATCACATAAAATCACTTAGACACATCACACTTATTTCTTTCAAGAAGCATCGGATGAACTCATGGCCATACTCAGAGGAGGACCTCATGCTCAGGAGCTGTTCATATTCATGCTCATGCTCAGAAGTTGCTTGCATTCACACTCATACTCATTATCCATAGAACAACTCAAATTCATGAGCATCAGAAAACTTATATTCAGGAATATTCCAAAACACAGATGCACTCATATTCAGAAACGCTTGGGAAAGAAAACAAAAAAACTTACACTCATGGACGCTGACACATACTGCTTGAGGTCCTTGTCTTCCACAAGGTAATTATTGATGACGTGTGCGAGGGTCTTGCCCAACCAGAGTGCCGCCATGTCACAAAGGAGGCGGGGTATCAAGCCAGAGAAGAAACCCTTAACGCCCTGCTCTCTGTAGATCACACCCACAGAGGTGAACACTCCTCTGCAAAAGATAAGGGAAAATGAGGACTTCAGAATGAGGTGTTAGGTGTGGGGAATAGTTCATGAAGAACAAGGCTGAGATATTAAGATCAGTCATTTACTTGGTGGTGAATAAATTGACATCCATAGAAGATGACTACTCCACAAGAGGTCTGGTATGGAGTATCAGGTAAGAGGTATAAAAAGTGAGAAAATAAGATGTATATAAAAATGAGGTTCAATTATTGAATTACCATTGAATGGACTTTTAGCCATGGAGGCGAACTCTCCTCTGTAGAAGGTAATAGGGGATACGTGGGCTTGGCATGAGTTCTTGAGGGAAATAAAAAAATTTAAGATGCAGAGACTGTTCTAGATATAATGATTAATCATTTAAAAGCTTTTGTATCCTTTGAGATTAGAATAAAACGTTAACCATCAAACAAGATCTTTCAAAACAAGTAATAAATAATAATCAAAATAACAATAATAAAACCAAATTCAAAAATAAAAACTAATAAACTAATAAATAAATAAAAACACAACTCAAACCTACACATATTGGCCATCCTCGCCTACAAACTCTGCCATGCTGCGTACTGCAATGACGTGGAAAGGCTGTGAGACCAGTATGGCAGCAGCACGGCTAGCCGACTCCCTTGCAGTGTTCTGGAGGAACCTCTGCGTCCGCTGCTTCATGTTCAGCTCCTCAATGTTTACTTCACCATCCAGTTCCTGGTTAATTATGGAAAATATATGAGCAGATGTCCATGCCATGTATTATCTGGTACAGGGAAAAAATAATATGATGTCAAGAACTATCAGTCTCAGGTTTGCTAATAAAAGGGAATTAATTTGTTTGCGAATTCCTGTTGTGCGAAGCTAAGATTCAGGAAATTTTCAGGTAAGGCAAATGAATCTTAGTAGACGCTAATCTCGCTTATTTTTACTTTACTAGAGTACTGGATCCATGAACACCTGATTTCAGCAAATCAAGTGGTTGGTTGGTTTTAAGTTTGTTTCATTTAAGTTTTAGTTTATTCCTTTATTTCATCTTGAAATAAAAGAATTTATGATGTGGAATTTGCTTCAAAATCAATAAAAAAAGTTTTTACATTATCATTATAATCAAAACCATCATCATCATCATTAACACTATTATCACTATTTTTTTTTTGTCAACCCATTATATTAGGATCAGAAAATTTTCTCTTATCTTCAATTGCTCATGAGATGTTCTTGTTGACACAAGGAGACTTCGATAGTGCATATCTTATCAAATGGTTTTACAATCTAAACTTATAACATTTTTAGAAAGCATTATCCATCAAAAAGTGGAGGAAAAGGATACAGCCTAATAATAAACACTAAGGGATTACCATTGTAGATACACTGTTAAAAAAAAGAAAATATATACATAAACAAAATCTAAAAACAAAACTTAATTTCCGAAATCCCTTTCACAGCACCAACCTTAAACTGGATATTCTCGGTGACTCTCTGGAAGGCCACCCCGCTGACGATGTTTGCTGCCAGCTTTGGGGTCAGGCCCCTGTAGCAGCCGAGGAACCCATCGCGCTTCTTGATGTGCGCGACTGGAAGGAGGAATTGGTGTTTTTTTTTTTTTTTCTTTTTTTTTGTCAATTCCAATTATTCCATCTTCTAGTTTTCAATCTATTACTTCAACTCTGTATCTATCTATGTCTATTTCTATATTTCTTGCTCTTTGTTTCTTTAATCATCTCTCTCTTTCTTTGGGAAAAGTGGAATATGAGGCAGGGGGGGAAAAAAAAGAGGGAGAAAAAAAAAGAGAAAAAAAAAGTGAGAG